>NC_092711.1:22770394-23097894 GCF_047496885.1 Scyliorhinus torazame
TGCCAGAGCTCCAGGAGAGCCAGGGGGCAGAGGGGAGGGCCGTGGCCGTCACTAAGGAGAAGGTTCTGCGGAAACTGAAAGGCCTGAAGGTGGATGAATGGCCTGGACGGATGGACTACATCCCAGGGTTCTAAAAGAGATAGCTGAGGAGATTGTGGAGGGAGTGGTGGTGATCTTTCAGGAATCACTGGAGGCAGAAAGGGTCCCAGAGGACTGGAAAGTGGCTAATGTCGCACCGCTGGTTAAGAAGGGAGGGAGGTAGAAGACGGGAAATTATCGGCCGGTTAGCCTGACTTCGGTCATTGGTAAGATTTTAGATCCATTATTAAAGATGAGATTGCGGAGTACTTGGAAGTGCAGGATAAAATAGGACTGAGTCAGCCCAGATTCGTCAAGGGGAGGTCATGTCTGACAAATCTGTTAGAGTTCTTTGAGGAAATAACAAGGAAGTTAGACAAGGGAGAACCAGTGGATGCGATTTATGTAGATTTCCAGAGGGCCTTTGACATAGTGCCGCATTCCAGTCTGTTAAATTGGTTAAGAGCCCATGGTGTTCAGGGCAAGATCCTGGGATGGAAAAAGAATTGGCTGACTGGCAGAGGCAGAGAGCGGCATAAAGGGGTATTTTTCAGGATGGCAGCCGGTGTCTAGTGGTGTGCCTCAGGGGTCTGTGCTGGGACCACAACTTTCCACAATATACATTAATGATCTGGAAGAAGGAACTGAAGGCACTGTCGCTGAGTTTGCAGATGACACAAAGATCTGTAGAGGGACAGGTAGTATTGAGGAAGCGGTGGGGGGAGGGAGGGGGGGGGCTGCAGAAGGACTCAGAGGCTGGCAGATTGTACAAACAAGTGGAAGATGGAATACAATGAGGAAAAGTGTGAGGTAATGCGCTTTGGAAGGAGGAATGGAGGAATTGACTATTCTCTAAAAGTGGAAATGCTTCGGAAATGAGAAGCACAAAGGGACTTGGGAGGCCTTGTTCACGATTCTCTTAAGGTTAACGGGCAGGTTCAGTTGGCAGTTAGGAAGGCAATTGCAATGTTAGCATTCATGTCGAGAGGGCGCGAGCACAAGAGCAGGGATGTATTTCTGAGGCTGTATAAGTCTCTGGTCAGGCCCCATTTGGAGTATTGTGAGCAGTTCTGGGCCCCGTATCTGAAGAAGGACATGCTTCCCTTGGAAAGGGTCCAGAGGAGGTTCACTAGAACGATCCCTGGAATGAAGAGCTTGTCGTATGAGGAATGGTTGAGGACTCTGGGTCTGTACTCGTTGGAGTTAAGAAGGATGAGGGGTATCTTATTGGAACTTCCAGGATACTGTGAGGCCTGGACAGAGTGGATGTGGAACGGATGTTTCCACTTGTATGAAAAACTAGAACCAGAGGACACTGTCTCAGACTAAAGGCACGATCCTTTAAAACAGAGATGTGGAGGAATTTATTCAGCCCGAGGGTGGTGAATCGGTGGGACTCTGCCACAGAAGGCTGTGGAGGCCAAATCACTGAGTGTCTTTAAGACAGAGATAGATAGGTTCTTGGTTAATAAGGAGTTCAGGGGTTATGGGGAGAAGGTGAGAAGGTAGGAGAATGAGGATGAGAAACAGATCAGCCATGATTGACTGGTGGAGCAGGCTCGCTGGGCCTAGTGACCAAGTTCAGCTCCTGTGTCTTATGGTCTTATGGCCGTAAATGTCCAACTCGGTTTGAAATATGGCTTTGGGTGTCAGCCTCCATTATTCTTACAGAAAATGAGGTAATGATAGGATGTGAGGAAGAAGCGGGAAACGACATTGAGGCAGAAGCTAAGCAGTGATTAAATTGAATGGTGGAGGAGGTGTGAGTGACCGTGTAGTCTCCCCATGTTGCCATTTGTTATCAGTTCCGGCTCTGCATTACTCCTGATGAATGTAGCTGCATGATCATATACTTCAGTTACATCTTTCCCACAGATATTTATATTGTTCATGGAAACAGTTCATTTACATCCAGATTATCCAAAACTTTATCATCTTAAATGTGTGGAACGAATCTCACATCATCGTCTTTTATTCCCAATAACCCAGCCCCAGCCGATCCAATCATCCCGAAGGGAAAACTGCTTCTAAACGATTCACACAGCGAGTGGTTCTGATCTGGTCTGCACGGCCTGGGACACTGGTGCCGGCAGATACAACAGTGGTTTCACAGGGAATGGTAGGAGTGACAGAAATCAAATATACGTCTCCAGGGAAAGGGCGGTGCAGTCGGATTGAATCATCTGCTCATCTACAGAGCCGCTGAGTTCAAACGGAATGAAATGAAACGGAATGAAATGAAATGAAAATCGCTTATTGTCACAAGTAGGCTTCAAATGAAGTTACAGCGAAACGCCCCTAGTCGCCACATTCCGGCGCCTGTTCGGGGAGGCTGGTACGGGAATTGAACCGTGCTGCTGGCCTGCCTCGGTCTGCTTTAAATGCCAGCGATATATCCCAGTGAGCTAAACCAGCCCCAGGAATGACTGTCCTCCTTCGGCACTTCACGCATTTTAAAGGCTTTGGATGTGGTCTGGCTGTGAGATGATGGGACCGACACCTGCAGGTTCCCTCCAAGTTCCCCAGCACCTCGAGTATTCTCACTGTAATCCTTTCTATTCACTGTGTCCATGTGTGAACCCAGCGTCCGCTTTAGCTCACTGCTTACTTCACAGCATCAACTTCATTGTAAGTTCCAATCTGTCTGACCCTGGGCGCTGCCTGTGCTTTAATATTGAAAACATCTGTGTTGCTCCCAATAAAAGCAGACGCACATTTAATCATTAGAGGGAGGTCTATCTTTTTTCAGGTTGCTTTACAATTATTTTTAAAAGCGGCTGTGCCACGTGTTTGCTTTCTGGCCTCTGACTGGGGAAAGACAAGTTCTATTCCAGCTCTGCACAATAACTGACCAATCACACTCTGTCAGTTATTCACAACTTAAATGGTGCAATACTGCATGGAGGACATTTACTTCATCCAGGATCTGATTTTATAATTTAGGAACAAGTTTGTTTACTCAGCAAATGTATTAATCGGTATTGTGTTTCCCACATGATAGCCAGTTTACCATATCTCCAAGAACACTCCCTCACACTCTATCTCTCCCTTGCACTCTCTCCCTCCCTCACCCTCACTCTCTCACAGTATCCCTCTCTCACACTCTCTCCCTCGCTCACACTCTCTCCCTCTCAACAATCCCTCCCACTCTCACACTCTCCCTCTCCCACACTGTCACCCACTGTCACACTCTCTCCCTCTCCCACGCTGTCTCCCTCTCTCACACTGTCTCCCTCTCTCACACTCTCTCCCTCTCTCACACTGTCTCCCTCTCTCAAACTCTCTCCCTCTCTCACATTGTCACCCACTCTCACACTCTTTCCCTCGCTCACACTCTCTCCCTCTCAACAATCCCTCCCTCTCTCACACTCTCTCCCTCTCCCACACTGTCTCGCTCTCTCACACTCTCTCCCTCTCTCACACTCTCTCAACAATCCCTCCCTCTCTCACACTCTATCCCTCTCCCACACTTTCTCCCTCTCTGACTCTCTCTCTCTCTCTCTCTCTCACACACTCTCTTCATCTCTCACAGTGTCTCACTCTCTCCCTCTCTCACACTCTCTCCCTCTCCCACACTGCCACCCACTCTCACACTGTCTCCCTGTCTCACACTCTCTCCCTCTCCCACACTGTCACCCACTCTCACACTCTCTCCCTCTCCCACACTGTCAGCCACTCTCACACTCTCTCCCTCTCCCACACTGTCACCCACTCTCACACTGTCTCCCACTCTCACACTGTCTCCCTCTCCCACACTGTCACCCACTCTCACACTCTCTCCCTCTCCCACACTCTCTCCCTCTCCCACACTGTCTCCCTTTCTCACACCATCTCCCTCTCTCACACTCTCTCCCTCTCTCACACTGTCTCCCGCTCTCAAACTCTCTCCCTCTCTCACATTGTCACCCACTCTCACACTCTTTCCCTCGCTCACACACTCTCCCTCTCAACAATCCCTCCCTCTCTCACACTCTCTCCCTCTCCCACACTCTCTCCCTCTCTCACACTCTCTCCCTCTCACACTCTCTCCTTCTCAACCATCCCTCCCTCTCTCACACTCTGTCCCTCTCCCTTACTTTCTCCCTCTCTCACTCTCTCTCTCTCTCACACTCCCTTCATCTCTCACAGTGTCTCACTCTCCCCCTCTCTCACACTCTCTCCCTCTCCCACACTCTCTCCCTCTCCCACACTGTCTCCCTCTCTCACACTCTCTCCCTCTCCCACACTGCCTCCCACTCTCACACTCTCTCCTTCTCTCACACTGTCTCCCTCTCTCACACTCTCTCCCTCTCCCACACTGTCTCCCTCTCCCACACTGCCACCCACTCTCACACTCTCTCCCTCTCACACTCTCTCCTTCTCAACCATCCCTCCCTCTCTCACACTCTATCCCTCTCCCACACTTTCTCCCTCTCTCACTCTCTCTCTCTCTCACACTCCCTTCATCTCTCACAGTGTCTCACTCTCCCCCTCTCTCACACTCTCTCCCTCTCCCACACTGTCTCCCTCTCGTACACTGTCTCCCTCTCTCACACTCTCTCCCTCTCCCACACTGTCACCCACTCTCACACTCTATCCCTCTCCCACACTGTCACCCAGTCTCACACTCTCTCCCTCTCCCACACTGCCTCCCACTCTCACACTCTCTCCCTCTCCCACACTGCCTCCCACTCTCACACTCTCTCCCTCTCCCACACTGCCTCCCACTCTCTCCCTCTCCCACACTGCTTCCCACTCTCACACTCTCTCCCTCTCCCACACTGTCACCCACTCTCCCTCTCACTCCCTCTCTCACACTGTCACCCACTCTCACACTCTCTCCCTCTCTCACACTCTCTCCCTCTCCCACACTGTCACCCAGTCTCACACTCTCTCCCTCTCTCACACTCTCTCCCTCTCTCACACTCTCTCCCTCTCTCACACTCTCACACTGTCTCCCTCTCCCACACTGCCACCCACTCTCACACTCTCTCCCTCTCCCACACTGTCTCCCTCTCTCACACTGTCTCCCTCTCTCACACTCTCTCCCTCTCCCACACTGTCACCCACTCTCACACTCTATCCCTCTCCCACACTGTCACCCAGTCTCACACTCTCTCCATCTCCCACACTGCCTCCCACTCTCACACTCTCTCCCTCTCCCACACTGCCTCCCACTCTCACACTCTCTCCCTCTCCCACACTGCCTCCCACTCTCTCCCTCTCCCACACTGCCTCCCACTCTCACACTCTCTCCCTCTCCCACACTGTCACCCACTCTCCCTCTCACTCCCTCTCTCACACTGTCACCCACTCTCACACTCTCTCCCTCTCTCACACTCTCTCCCTCTCCCACACTGTCACCCAGTCTCACACTCTCTCCCTCTCCCACACTGCCTCCCACTCTCACACGCTCTCCCTCTCCCACACTGCCTCCCACTCTCACACTCTCTCCCTCTCCCACACTGTCACCCACTCTCACACTCTCTCCCTCTCCCACACTGTCACCCACTCTCACACTCTCTCCCTCTCCCACACTGCCTCCCACTCTCACACTCTCTCCCTCTCCCACACTGTCACCCACTCGCCCTCTCTCTCCCTCTCTCACACTGTCACCCACTCTCACACTCTCTCCCTCACACTCTCTCCCTCTCCCACACTGTCACCCACTCTCACACTCTCTCCCTCTCCCACACTGTCACCCACTCTCCCTCTCTCTCCCTCTCTCACACTGTCACCCACTCTCACACTCTCTCCCTCACACTCTCTCCCTCTCCCACACTGTCTCCCTCTCTCACACTCTCTCCCTCTCTCACACTCTCTCCCTCTCCCACACTGTCACCAACTTTCACACTGTTTCCCTCTCTCACACTCTCTCCCTCTCCCAGACTGTCTCCCTCTCTCACACTCTCTCCCTCGCTCACACTCTCTCCCTCTCAACAATCCCTCGCACTCTATCCCTCTCCCACACTTTTTCCCTCTCTCACTCTCTCTCTCTCTCACACTCCCTTCATCTCTCACAGTGTCTCACTCTCCCCCTCTCTCACACTCTCTCCCTCTCCCACACTGTCTCCCTCTCTCACACTGTCTCCCTCTCTCACACTCTCTCCCTCTCCCACACTGTCACCCACTCTCACACTCTCTCCCTCTCCCACACTGCCTCCCACTCTCACACTCTCTCCCTCTCTCACACTGTCTCCCTCTCTCACACTCTCTCCCTCTCTCACACTCTCTCCCTCTCTCACACTCTCTCCCACTCTCACACTGCCTCCCTCTCCCACACTGCCACCCACTCTCACACTCTCTCCCTCTCCCAAACTGTCTCCCTCTCTCACACTGTCTCGCTCTCTCACACTCTCTCCCTCTCCCACACTGTCACCCACTCTCACACTCTATCCCTCTCCCACACTGTCACCCAGTCTCACACTCTCTCCGTCTCCCACACTGCCTCCCACTCTCACACTCTCTCCCTCTCCAACACTGCCTACCACTCTCACACTCTCTCCCTCTCCCACACTGCCTCCCACTCTCTCCCTCTCCCACACTGCCTCCCACTCTCACACTCTCTCCCTCTCCCACACTGTCACCCACTCTCCCTCTCACTCCCTCTCTCACACTGTCACCCAATCTCACACTCTCTCCCTCTCTCACACTCTCTCCCTCTCCCACACTGCCTCCCACTCTCACACTCTCTCCCTCTCCCACACTGCCTCCCACTCTCACACTCTCTCCCTCTCCCACACTGTCACCCACTCTCACACACTCTCCCTCTCCCACACTGTCACCCACTCTCACACTCTCTCCCTCTCCCACACTGCCTCCCACTCTCACACTCTCTCCCTCTCTCACACTGTCACCCACTCTCACACTCTCTCCCTCTCTCACACTCTCTCCCTCTCCCACACTGTCACCCACTCTCACACTCTCTCCCTCTCCCACACTGTCACCAACTCTCACACTGTCTCCCTCTCTCACACTCTCTCCCTGTCCCAGACTGTCTCCCTCTCTCACACTCTCTCCCTCGCTCACACTCTCTCCCTCTCAACAATCCCTCACAATCTCTCCCTCTCTCACACTGTCTCCCTCTCTGACACTCTCTCCCTCTCCCACACTGTCTTCCTCTCTCACACTCTGCCCCCCTCTCACACTCTCTCCCTCTCCCACACTACCTCCCACTCTCACACTCTCACACTCTCTCCCTCTCTCACACTCTGTCTCCCTCTCTCCCACTCTCTCCCTCTCCCACACTGTCACCCACTCTCACAATCTCTCCCTCTCCCACACTGCCTCCCACTCTCACACTCTCTCACTCTCCCACACTGCCTCCCTCTCTCACACTCTCTCCCTCTCCCACACTGCCTCCCACTCTCACACTCTCTCCTTCTCTCACACTGTCTCCCTCTCTCACACTCTCTCCCTCTCCCACACTGTCTCCCTCTCCCACACTGCCACCCACTCTCACACTCTCTCCCTCTCACACTCTCTCCTTCTCAACCATCCCTCCCTCTCTCACACTCTATCCCTCTCCCACACTTTCTCCCTCTCTCACTCTCTCTCTCTCTCACACTCCCTTCATCTCTCACAGTGTCTCACTCTCCCCCTCTCTCACACTCTCTCCCTCTCCCACACTGTCTCCCTCTCGTACACTGTCTCCCTCTCTCACACTCTCTCCCTCTCCCACACTGTCACCCACTCTCACACTCTATCCCTCTCCCACACTGTCACCCAGTCTCACACTCTCTCCCTCTCCCACACTGCCTCCCACTCTCACACTCTCTCCCTCTCCCACACTGCCTCCCACTCTCACACTCTCTCCCTCTCCCACACTGCCTCCCACTCTCTCCCTCTCCCACACTGCTTCCCACTCTCACACTCTCTCCCTCTCCCACACTGTCACCCACTCTCCCTCTCACTCCCTCTCTCACACTGTCACCCACTCTCACACTCTCTCCCTCTCTCACACTCTCTCCCTCTCCCACACTGTCACCCAGTCTCACACTCTCTCCCTCTCTCACACTCTCTCCCTCTCTCACACTCTCTCCCTCTCTCACACTCTCACACTGTCTCCCTCTCCCACACTGCCACCCACTCTCACACTCTCTCCCTCTCCCACACTGTCTCCCTCTCTCACACTGTCTCCCTCTCTCACACTCTCTCCCTCTCCCACACTGTCACCCACTCTCACACTCTATCCCTCTCCCACACTGTCACCCAGTCTCACACTCTCTCCATCTCCCACACTGCCTCCCACTCTCACACTCTCTCCCTCTCCCACACTGCCTCCCACTCTCACACTCTCTCCCTCTCCCACACTGCCTCCCACTCTCTCCCTCTCCCACACTGCCTCCCACTCTCACACTCTCTCCCTCTCCCACACTGTCACCCACTCTCCCTCTCACTCCCTCTCTCACACTGTCACCCACTCTCACACTCTCTCCCTCTCTCACACTCTCTCCCTCTCCCACACTGTCACCCAGTCTCACACTCTCTCCCTCTCCCACACTGCCTCCCACTCTCACACGCTCTCCCTCTCCCACACTGCCTCCCACTCTCACACTCTCTCCCTCTCCCACACTGTCACCCACTCTCACACTCTCTCCCTCTCCCACACTGTCACCCACTCTCACACTCTCTCCCTCTCCCACACTGCCTCCCACTCTCACACTCTCTCCCTCTCCCACACTGTCACCCACTCGCCCTCTCTCTCCCTCTCTCACACTGTCACCCACTCTCACACTCTCTCCCTCACACTCTCTCCCTCTCCCACACTGTCACCCACTCTCACACTCTCTCCCTCTCCCACACTGTCACCCACTCTCCCTCTCTCTCCCTCTCTCACACTGTCACCCACTCTCACACTCTCTCCCTCACACTCTCTCCCTCTCCCACACTGTCTCCCTCTCTCACACTCTCTCCCTCTCTCACACTCTCTCCCTCTCCCACACTGTCACCAACTTTCACACTGTTTCCCTCTCTCACACTCTCTCCCTCTCCCAGACTGTCTCCCTCTCTCACACTCTCTCCCTCGCTCACACTCTCTCCCTCTCAACAATCCCTCGCACTCTATCCCTCTCCCACACTTTTTCCCTCTCTCACTCTCTCTCTCTCTCACACTCCCTTCATCTCTCACAGTGTCTCACTCTCCCCCTCTCTCACACTCTCTCCCTCTCCCACACTGTCTCCCTCTCTCACACTGTCTCCCTCTCTCACACTCTCTCCCTCTCCCACACTGTCACCCACTCTCACACTCTCTCCCTCTCCCACACTGCCTCCCACTCTCACACTCTCTCCCTCTCTCACACTGTCTCCCTCTCTCACACTCTCTCCCTCTCTCACACTCTCTCCCTCTCTCACACTCTCTCCCACTCTCACACTGCCTCCCTCTCCCACACTGCCACCCACTCTCACACTCTCTCCCTCTCCCAAACTGTCTCCCTCTCTCACACTGTCTCGCTCTCTCACACTCTCTCCCTCTCCCACACTGTCACCCACTCTCACACTCTATCCCTCTCCCACACTGTCACCCAGTCTCACACTCTCTCCGTCTCCCACACTGCCTCCCACTCTCACACTCTCTCCCTCTCCAACACTGCCTACCACTCTCACACTCTCTCCCTCTCCCACACTGCCTCCCACTCTCTCCCTCTCCCACACTGCCTCCCACTCTCACACTCTCTCCCTCTCCCACACTGTCACCCACTCTCCCTCTCACTCCCTCTCTCACACTGTCACCCAATCTCACACTCTCTCCCTCTCTCACACTCTCTCCCTCTCCCACACTGCCTCCCACTCTCACACTCTCTCCCTCTCCCACACTGCCTCCCACTCTCACACTCTCTCCCTCTCCCACACTGTCACCCACTCTCACACACTCTCCCTCTCCCACACTGTCACCCACTCTCACACTCTCTCCCTCTCCCACACTGCCTCCCACTCTCACACTCTCTCCCTCTCTCACACTGTCACCCACTCTCACACTCTCTCCCTCTCTCACACTCTCTCCCTCTCCCACACTGTCACCCACTCTCACACTCTCTCCCTCTCCCACACTGTCACCAACTCTCACACTGTCTCCCTCTCTCACACTCTCTCCCTGTCCCAGACTGTCTCCCTCTCTCACACTCTCTCCCTCGCTCACACTCTCTCCCTCTCAACAATCCCTCACAATCTCTCCCTCTCTCACACTGTCTCCCTCTCTGACACTCTCTCCCTCTCCCACACTGTCTTCCTCTCTCACACTCTGCCCCCCTCTCACACTCTCTCCCTCTCCCACACTACCTCCCACTCTCACGCTCTCACACTCTCTCCCTCTCTCACACTCTGTCTCCCTCTCTCCCACTCTCTCCCTCTCCCACACTGTCACCCACTCTCACAATCTCTCCCTCTCCCACACTGCCTCCCACTCTCACACTCTCTCACTCTCCCACACTGCCTCCCACTCTCACACTCTCTCCCCCTCCCACACTGCCTCCCACTCTCACACTCTCACACTCTCTCCCTCTCTCACACTCTCTCCCTCTCAACAATCCCTCCCTCTCTCACACTCTCTCCCTCTCCCACACTGTCTCCCTCTCTCCCACTCTCTCCCTCTCCCACACTGTCACCCACTCTCACAATCTCTCCCTCTCCCACACTGCCTCCCACTCTCACACTCTCTCACTCTCCCACACTGCCTCCCACTCTCACACTCTCTCCCTCTCCCACCTCCTCCCACTCTCACACCCTCTCCCTCTCCCACACCGCCTCCCACTCTCACACTCTCTCCCTCTCCCACACTGTCACCCACTCTCCCTCTCTCTCCCTCTCTCACACTGTCACCCACTCTCACACTCTCTCCCTCTCTCTCTCTCACACACTCTCTTCATCTCTCACAGTGTCTCACTCTCTCCCTCTCTCACACTCTCTCCCTCTCCCACACTGCCACCCACTCTCACACTGTCTCCCTCTCTCACACTCTCTCCCTGTCTCACACTCTCTCCCTCTCCCACACTGTCACCCACTCTCACACTCTCTCCCTCTCCCACACTGTCACCCACTCTCACACTCTCTCCCTCTCCCACACTGTCACCCACTCTCACACTGTCTCCCTCTCCCACACTGTCTCCCTCTCTCACACCATCTCCCTCTCTCACACTCTCTCCCTCTCTCACACTGTCTCCCGCTCTCAAACTCTCTCCCTCTCTCACATTGTCACCCACTCTCACACTCTTTCCCTCGCTCACACACTCTCCCTCTCAACAATCCCTCCCTCTCTCACACTCTCTCCCTCTCCCACACTCTCTCCCTCTCTCACACTCTCTCCCTCTCACACTCTCTCCTTCTCAACCATCCCTCCCTCTCTCACACTCTATCCCTCTCCCTTACTTTCTCCCTCTCTCACTCTCTCTCTCTCTCACACTCCCTTCATCTCTCACAGTGTCTCACTCTCCCCCTCTCTCACACTCTCTCCCTCTCCCACACTCTCTCCCTCTCCCACACTGTCTCCCTCTCTCACACTCTCTCCCTCTCCCACACTGCCTCCCACTCTCACACTCTCTCCTTCTCTCACACTGTCTCCCTCTCTCACACTCTCTCCCTCTCCCACACTGTCTCCCTCTCCCACACTGCCACCCACTCTCACACTCTCTCCCTCTCACACTCTCTCCTTCTCAACCATCCCTCCCTCTCTCACACTCTATCCCTCTCCCTTACTTTCTCCCTCTCTCACTCTCTCTCTCTCTCACACTCCCTTCATCTCTCACAGTGTCTCACTCTCCCCCTCTCTCACACTCTCTCCCTCACCCACACTGTCTCCCTCTCTTACACTGTCTCCCTCTCTCACACTCTCTCCCTCTCCCACACTGCCTCCCACTCTCACACTCTCTCCTTCTCTCACACTGTCTCCCTCTCTCACACTCTCTCCCTCTCCCACACTGTCTCCCACTCTCACACTGTCTCCCTCTCCCACACTGCCACCCACTCTCACACTCTCTCCCTCTCCCACACTGCCTCCCTCTCTCACACTGTCTCCCTCTCTCACACTCTCTCCCTCTCTCACACTGTCTCCCTCTCTCACACTTTCTCCCTCTCTGACACTCTCTCACTCTATCACATTCTGTCCCCCTCTCACACTCCCTCCCTCTCTCACAGTGTCTCACTCTCTCACACTCTCTCACTCTCTCACCCTCCCTCTCTCACCCTCCCTCTCTCACACTTTCTCCCTCTCTCACACTCACTCCCCCTCTCCCCTTTCGCATTCTCTCTTTTGTACTCCCTCCCTCTCTAGCACTCTCACCCTCTCTCACACTCTCCCCCTCACATTCTCTCCCTCTGACACATTCTCTACCTCAGTCACCCTCCCTCTCTCCCACTGTCTCCCACTTTGTCTCCTGTCAGACTCTCTCCCTGTCTCTCACTCTCTCCCTGCCTAACACAATCTACCTGTCTCACTCACTCTCCCTTCCTCACACTCTCTTCATCTCTCACCCTCCATCTCTCACTATCCCTCCATCTCTCACACTCCCTCTCTCAAATTCCAGCCTCTCACATACTTTCTTCTTCATAGATACTCACTCCCACTCTCCCAATCTCTCTAGCAGATTTCCCTTGTCTCACACTTACCCCTCTCTTACATTCTGTCCCTCTCTCTCACTCTCCCCCCCTCTCTCTCTCTGCATCATGCCTCCCTCCCTCCCTCTCTTACATCTCCGTTAGACACTTTCACACTCTGTCCCTCTCTCTCTCCATCCCTATATTCTCTCCCTCCATGCCTCCCTCCCTCTCACAAAACTCCCTCAATGACACTTTCTCTCACACTCTTTCTCTCTCTCACACTTTGTCCCTCTTTCACACTTTCTCTCACTCTCTATCCCTCTCTCACAATTTCTCTAACACTCTTTCCCTCTCTCACACTTTCTCTCACTCTCTATCCCTCTCTCACACTTTCTCTCACACACTTTCCCTCTCTCACACATTCTCTCACTCTCTTTCCCTCTCTCACAGTTTTTCTCACTCTCTTTCCGTCTCTCACAATTTCTCTCACTCTCTTTCTCTCTCTCACAATTTCTCTCACAATCTTTCCCTCTCTCACACTTTCCCTTTCTCACACTTTTTCTCACTCTCATTCCCTCTCTCACAATTTCTCTCACTCTCTTTCCCTCTCTCACAATTTCTCTCACACTCTTTCTCTCTCTCACACATTCTCTCACATTCTTTCCCTCTCTCACACTTTCCCTCTCTCACACTTTTTCTCACTCTCTTTCCCTCTCTCACAATGTCTCTGACTCTATTTCACTCTCTCACACTTTGTCTTAAACTCTTTCCCTCTCTCACACTTTCTCTCATGCTCTTTCCCTCTCTCACACTTTCCGTCTCTCACACTTTCTCTCACACTTTCCCTCTCTCACACTTTCTCTGACTCTCTTTCCCTCTCTCACACTTTCTCTCACACTCTTTCCCTCTCTCACACTTTCTCTCACACTCTTTCCCTCTCTCTCACTCTCTCCCTGCCTTACACAATCTACCTGTCTCACTCACTCTCCCTTCCTCACACTCTCTCCATCTCTCACCCTCCATCTCTCACTATCCCTCCATCTCTCACACTCCCTCTCTCAAATTCCAGCCTCTCACATACTTTCTTCTTCATAGATACTCACTCCCACTCTCCCACTCTCTCTAGCAGATTTCCCTTGTCTCACACTTACCCCTCTCTTACATTCTGTCCCTCTCTCTCACTCTCCCCCCTCTCTCTATCTGCATCATGCCTCCATCCCTCCCTCTCTCACATCTCCGTTAGACACTTTCACACTCTGTCCCTCTCTCTCTCCATCCCTATATTCTCTCCCTCCATGCCTCCCTCCCTCTCACAAAACTCCCTCAATGACACTTTCTCTCACACTCTTTCTCTCTCTCACACTTTGTCCCTCTCTCACACTTTTTCTCACTCTCTATCCCTCTCTCACAATTTCTCTAACACTCTTTCCCTCTCTCACACTTTCTCTCACTCTCTATCCCTCTCTCACACTTTCTCTCACACACTTTCCCTCTCTCACACTTTCTCTCACTCTCTTTCCCTCTCTCACAGTTTTTCTCACTCTCTTTCCGTCTCTCACAATTTCTCTCACTCTCTTTCTCTCTCTCACAATTTCTCTCACAATCTTTCCCTCTCTCACACTTTCCCTTTCTCACACTTTTTCTCACTCTCATTCCCTCTCTCACAATTTCTCTCACTCTCTTTCCCTCTCTCACAATTTCTCTCACACTCTTTCTCTCTCTCACACGTTCTCTCACATTCTTTCCCTCTCTCACACTTTCCCTCTCTCACACTTTTTCTCACTCTCTTTCCCTCTCTCACAATGTCTCTGACTCTATTTCACTCTCTCACACTTTGTCTTAAACTCTTTCCCTCTCTCACACTTTCTCTCATGCTCTTTCCCTCTCTCACACTTTCCGTCTCTCACACTTTCTCTCACACTTTCCCTCTCTCACACTTTCTCTGACTCCCTTTCCCTCTCCCACACTTTCTCTCACACTCTTTCCCTCTCTCACACTTTCTCTCACACTCTTTCCCTCTTTCACACTTTCTCTGACTCTCTTTCCCTCTCTCACATTTTCTCTCACACTCTTTCCCTCTCTCACACGTTCTCTCACACTCTTTCCCTCTATCACACTTTCTCTCACTCTGTTTCCCTCTCTCACACTTTCCCTCACAATCTTTCCCTCTCCCGCTCCCTCAGTCACTCAGTTACTCTCTCCTGTACTTATGGCTAAGATTATGTGAGTATTTAATACACCATCCTTCTCACCCAAACTGCCTCCGTCAGCCACTCACCCTCTCCACTATCTGCTTCCCTTTCTCTCAGACAATCCACCTCCTTCTCCCGTTTTATCCTTTATTTCTCCACCCTCTTTCTCTCCCAATATCTCTCCTCACACCCTCTTTCTCTCTCACGCTGTCTTCTATCAGCACATCTCACAGACCAGTTCTCTCTTCCTCCACATCTCACCCCGCCTCTCTCCCAGTTGAAGTGTGTGTATCAGATGGAGGCCGGTGTCAGTTAGAGACGGGGTACTAGTTTTCACTGCTGACTATGTATTAATGCTGCTCTCTGAGGTGATGAGTTTGTCTCTGCTGCAGCCTCTGAGTTTTCTGAGGTTCCAATGATGCTAAATATTTTCTTAGTTTGAGGGGCTGAATCAGAATTAGATATGGGATCACATAATTTGCACTTTAAATAGTTCCAGGTTTTGGAGACATTGAAATGTTCTACTTATTCTCAAACAGAAACTACTGAAATAAAATAAAGGAATGGTCACAGTTACAGAGACAGCTACACCCCAGAGTGCAGTGGAACCACCCAGAGAAACACACTGACAATTGGAACTGAATCACTGAATGGTCACAGTTACAGAGACAGCTACACCCCAGTGTGCAGTGAACCCACCCAGAGAAACACACTGACAATTGGAACTGAATCACTGAGTGGTCACAGTTACAGAGGCAGCTACACCCTAGAGTGCAGTGTAACCACCCAGAGAAACACACTGACAATTGGAACGGAATCACTGAATGGTCACCGTCACAGAGACAACTACACCCCAGAGTGCAGTGGAACCACCCAGAGAAAAACACTGACAATTGGAACTGAATCACTGAATGGTCACCGTCACAGAGACAATTACACCCCAGAGTGCAGTGGAACCACCCAGAGAAACACACTGACAATTGGAACTGAATCACTGAATGGTCACCGTCACAGAGACAACTACACCCCAGAGTGCAGTGGAACCACACAGAGAAACACACTGACAATTGGAACTGAATCACTGAATGGTCACAGTTACAGAGGCAGCTACACCCCAGAGTGCAGTGGAACCACCCAGAGAAACACACTGACAATTGGAACTGAATCATTGAATGGTCACAGTTATAGAGACAGCTACATCCCAGAGTGCAGTGGACCCACCCAGAGAAACACACTGACAATTGGAACTGAATCACTGAATGGTCACAGTTATAGAGACAGCTACACCCCAGAGCGCAGTGGAACCACCCAGAGAAACACACTGACAATTGGAACTGAATCACTGAATGGTCACAGTTACAGAGGCAGCTACACCCCAGAGTGCAGTGGAACCACCCAGAGAAACACACTGACAATTGGAACTGAATCACTGAATGGTCACAGTTACAGAGACAGCTACACCCCAGAGCGCAGTGGAACCACCCAGAGAAAATCACTGACAATTGGAACTGAATCACTGAATGGTCACCGTCACAGAGACAACTACACCCCAGAGTGCAGTGGAACCACCCAGAGAAACACACTGAAAATTGGAACTGAATCACTGAATGGTCACAGTTACAGAGGCAGCTACACCCCAGAGTGCAGTGGAACCACCCAGAGAAACACACTGACAATTGGAACTGAATCACTGAATGGTCACAGTTACAGAGACAGCTACACCCCAGAGCGCAGTGGAACCACCCAGAGAAAATCACTGACAATTGGAACTGAATCACTGAATGGTCACCGTCACAGAGACAACTACACCCCAGAGTGCAGTGGAACCACCCAGAGAAACACACTGAAAATTGGAACTGAATCACTGAATGGTCACAGTTACAGAGGCAGCTACATCCCAGAGAGCAATGGAACCACCCAGAGAAACACACTGACAATTGGAACTGAATCTCTGAATGGTCACAGTTAGAGAGACAGCTACAACCCAGAGTGCATTGGAACCACCCTGAGAAACACACTGACAATTGGAACTGAATCACTGAATGGTTACAGTGGAGTGAGGGATATCTCTGAAACAATGTGAGATGTAGAGATGGGACTGATGGTTTCTGAGTGGACAGCATACTTTCTGTTAATGTTAGTTGAACAATGTGATCAACACCGTCCGGTGTTTGCAAAGAGGTCACTCACTCAGAAAAATAATATTTGCTTTCACTGAACACAATATCGTAATCTGTTTGTTCACATCTTGAAAAATAAGTTAAAACGATGTCACAACCTCAATTTCCCTTGTGTGGTTCCACAGGGTATTAATTAAAAGCTTGGAGAATATATAACCTCAGAGTTTTAGACAGAGAGATTGCCAATCGCAGGAAGGGACACATCACTTCACACTGAAAATGCATCGTCCAATTGATATGGTTGAGAAAGTATTCTACCCAATCCTGGCTATTGTTGGTGTTCCTGGTAAGTGACTGTCACCATTGAATTGGTGTAAATCTGTGTGTGAGCGGCTCTCTGATTTTAAACTGCGACTGAAAATACCTGGGCCTGATCTCGTGCTCACTGTGAAATAGACACCTGGTCAACGATATAATTGTCAAATTTATTCAAGCATGTCAATGGTTTGAATCCCTTTCATCAACTCACAATAAACCTCTGTTTGTAACTCACTGGATCTCTGACCGGGGAAGTTATTATATTGAGTGGAATTTTGTATAATGTTAGATTGGATGACAGCAAAGGCAATCTCTCTGAAGGGAGGTTTAGGAGGAGAAAGAATTAAATCACACTGAGTGTGGGTATCTGTCAGTGTGGAATTGTACTGAGTGTGGGTCTCTCACCAGAGTGGAATATCTGACAGCGGTGAACAAGGATTACTGGAAGTATCTGTCAGTGTAGAATTGTACTGACTGTGGGTCACTATCAGAGTGGAATATCTGACGGCGGTGAACAAGGGTTACTGGAAGTGTCTGTCAGTGTAGAATTGTACTGACTGTGGGTCTCTCACCAGAGTGGAATATCTGACAGCGGTGAACAAGGATTACTGGAAGTATCTGTCAGTGTGGAATTGTACTGAGTGTGGGTCTCTCACCAGAGTGGAATATCTGACAGCGGTGAACAAGGATTACTGGAAGTGTCTGTCAGTGTAGAATTGTACTGACTGTGGGTCTCTCACCAGAGTGGAATATCTGATTCAATTATCTATCTATTACTGGGACTATCCGTCCGTGTGGAATTGTATTGTGTGTGGGTCAGTAACTGGACTGAAATTAGTTGGTTCTGTTTTGAAATGATGTATTTTATTGGTGAGGGGTCGCTCCATTCTGTGGAGTTCTCTCTGTGTGTTTTAACTTTGGAATAGGTTGAAAACAGGAAGAGTTTGGCTGTGTTTTGAAGATGTTTGATATTTATTGTATGAAGTGCAATGTTTCTATCTCTGTTTTCTATTGATCTACTCTAACATGAACAGATATCACCCACAGTCTAAGATTTCACAAAACCCACAGCAGTGCAGCATTCCAATAGGTTTTGTGATATTTTCTCATTCCTATTCATCCTGAAATGAACTCACAAGTTTGATCAATTTTTATGGGTGTTTTTAAACTGTCTTTCTGCTTCACACGATTTGTGAATCTATTCACCTGAAGCCAGAAACCCCTCCAGTCCATTCACACACTTGTTTTCCAAGGAGTGATTGGGGACTTATTGTTCTGAACAAAATGCAGCAGCGGACACTGATCTGACGGGACATTAATGTCCCATCGAAATACCCACTTTGCAAATTCATAATGAATGATGACGTGTGCCTGTAATTAGTTGTATTCTGCCTCCGTATTCACTATCACTCCCAATTTGATTCCGTCTGTAAATTGTGTAATTATCATTCTGCTTCCCGATCCCATACTGTTGATGGGAATGGTCAAGTGCTGATCCTTGTGGGACACCACTTCCCACCTTCCACCAATCAGCCTAAATCCCTTTAATTCCTCTCCCTGTTTTCTGTGTGTGTCGCCAGCATGTGTCCATCCTGCTGCTGTGTCCCCTAACTCCACTGGCTCTGAGATTACCCATCAGTCTGTTACGTCGAATCTTACTGACGGCCTTTAGAAAATCAAATTGTTTAACATCTATCATACCACTCAGATCTATTATTTCTGGTAGTTATTGAAATAATTGGATGAAATGTGTCAGGAAGAATGCTGACTTTGGAATATGTGCCGGCTATTTAGTGTACTCTGGGTTGCTGGATTTCTTTTAACTCAGACTTCTAATTCCATGTTTCCAACTGTTGACATTGTGACTGGAAGATTTGATTATATTCTCTTCTAAGTTCAAGAATAACAGAGACCGACTTCTGCTCCTCAATTCTTTGGTTATTATTCTGATGTTGATCAGTGAATAGATAATATTGTCTCTGCTGTTTCTGTCTATTTTATGAATATTTGTTGTGAAATCCATCCGCCTCCAGTAATCTCCCTCTACCTGGACCCACCCTCTGGCCTCCTATCAGCTCTTGATCTTTTCATTGAGATCTGTCAGTGCGACATCGACCGTCTCAATTTCCCTGTGCCTCTCACCAACTCTATCCTGACTCACTCTAAACTTGCCCCAATCCGCTATCGAATATCCAACCCTGGCCTGGTGATCTAAGCTGCTCACAAGGGTGGTGCCATTATTGTCTGGTGTCCTGACCTCTTCCTCACAGAGGCTGACCGTCCGCTCTCAGGCCCATCCTGGTACCTCCCCCTGGACCAGCAGCACACCACCAAACATCATGATGTTGTTGCCAGGTCTTTCACTGACCTCGTTGACTCTGGATATCTTCTGTCCTCAGCCTTGGACATCATAGTCCCACAATCCCACACATCCTGCATCAACCTCCCGCTTCTACCTCCTTCCCAAAATCCACAAACAGGAAAGTCTAAGTGCACCGATTATTTCGGTCTGTTCCAGCCCAACCAAGATAATTTATTCCGATCTTGATTCCATCCACTTTTCCCTGTTCTGCCCTTCCCAAAGACAGTGGTGTCGCAGTGACACACTGGTTTGCACTGCTGCCTCACAGCACCAGGGTCTCCGGATCATTTCCCACCTTGGGTGACTGTCTGTGTGGAGACTGCACTTTTTCTCCCTGTCTGTGTGGGTTTCCTCCGGATCTCCGGTTACCTCCCATAGCCCAAAGATGTGCAGGTTAGGTGGATTGGCCATGCTAAATTACTCCGTAGTGTCCAAAAAGATGTGTAGGTTAGATTCAGGGGTTAATGAGATAGGCGGGGGAGTGAGCTTGGTTGAGGTACTCTTTCAGAGGTTTGGTACAGACTTAATGGGCCGAATGGCCTCCTTCTGCACTGTGGGGATTTTATGTTTCCTGATTCCTCTGGTGTCGTAAACAAGGTCCATTTCCCTGGCCCTAACCGCCTAATCTTCACAATGGACGTCCAATCCTCCGTTCCCCAACACGAGGGCTGTGTTCAGATCCTCATTCCCTGCTTCCTGTAAAGACTGCATCTCATTCTCCCACTTTCTCCGCCTCCATCGCCTCTGTTCTGATGCTGGCGTCTTAGAAAATAGCCCCCCTGGCATGTCTGTCTTTTCCTTAACCGGGCCGTCCCCACCACCTTCCTTTGTTAACAGGGCTCTCAATCGTGTTCAATTCACTTCTCACACCTCTGTCCTCACACAGCCCCCTCCCTCCCGGAAACATGATAGGGTTCCCCTCCTCACTTTCCACACCATCAGCCTTCTCATTGAAAGGCAAATCCTCGATTTCTGCCAACTCCAGCATGATGTCACCACCAAACACATCTTCACCTCTCTCCAACCACCCCCCTCAATGTCTGCATTCCTCAGGTACCGCTCCCTCCCCCTTGTCCACTTCCCCCTCACACCCCACACCCCTTTCCCTTCCCCCAGCACCTTCCCCTGCAATCACAGACGGTGCAACAACTGTCCCTTTACCTCCTCCCGTCTCCCGGTTCTCAGCAGCAAACTCTCCTTTCTGGGGAAGCAGCGTTTCACTTCTGTGCCTTCAGTTTGTTCTCCTGTATTCGCTGCTGCCAATACCGTCTCCTCTACATTGGGGAGACTAAACGCAGACTGGGAGGCTGCTTTGTGGAACACCTTCACTCAGCCCACAGCATGGCCCCCGCCTTCCTGTTGTGGCCATGTTAACTCAGCACCTTGCTCTCGGGCCCACATGTCTGTCCTTGGCCTGCTGCCAGAATGCAGTGAAGCCCAACGCGAGCTGGAGGAGCAAAATCTCATCATCCAATTAGGATGTTGCATCCCGCAGGACGTAACTTTAATTTCAACTACTTTATTCTGGGAACTTTCTCCTCCATCTTAACGCTCTTGTTTTGGAATTTACCTACTTTTTTGACGAATGCAATGAGTCCGAATCTGGAGAGAGTCTATTCCGGCCAAGTGAACCCTGGGGAATGTCCAATGCCGGAGCGGGAATATTCCTGAGAAAAGCTTGGCAGGGATTGTTTTCAAACAGGGAGAGGATGGATTCCTGCGAACAGTGATGTTGGGATGTTCCAGACATGGCAATGGGGGATTCCTGGGAGCGGGTGCTGTACGAATGACTAAACCTGGGAGGGGTGATCCCACGGGATGTTCTGGAGACTGGACAGACTCTATTCTGGACAGGCTGGGCTGCACGGTAGCACAGTGGTTGGCACAGTTGATTCACAGCTCCAGGGTCCCAGGTTCGATTCCCGGCTTGGGTGAATGTCTGTGCAGAGTCTGCACATCCTCCCCGTATCTGCGTGGGTTTCCTCCGGGTGCTCCGGTTTCCTCCCACAGTCCAAAGATGTGCGGGTTCGGTGGATCGGCCAAGATAAATTGTGTTTAGTTTCCAGACAATTTTGATGGGGTCACTGGGTTATGGGGATGGGGTGGGCTGAACTTGTTTTCTCTTTCCAAGGGCCGTTGCAGACTCGATGGGCCGAATGGCTTCCTTTTGCACTGTACATTCTATATTTCTATTCCTCCCATGGTTATGAAGTGGGAAGGTCCCGCGTTTGTTTTATTTTTCCCATTGATCGTGGAGTATTCAAATAAACCAGGAGTGGGGTCCAACCCCATCAGAAATCCAGTCCAGGGAACGGTCCAATCCGGGGTGTGGTCCAATAATTGAGCTGGGATGACAATCTCGGGTATGTTTGTATCCGGTTTGGGAAACCTGGCCGGCCTGAGTGAATCCTGTAAATCAGACTAAATGAGAAATGTAACCTCTCCCAAAGGTCTCTGAATTATAAACATTTTCCTACCACTGCCATCAAACTGACAGGGCTGCAATTCACACTTTCCCCCCATTCCCCACCTTTAACACTGGAGTTCCATTTCCTACTCCCCTCTCTGCAATGTTAATTTCTGTGCCCACTCCTCTCCCAGCACCCCCACCCACCCACTGTCCATTATATTGATGCTGCAATTGTGTCCTGGTTCAGACAGGGAGATTCATTACCCAGTAATTTCCCGCGTCTCTCCTTTCTCTCTCTGACAGTTAATATACTGGGAATTGTGATTCTGTGTCGGGGGAAGTGTGGCCTCTCTACCTGCACCACTCGCTACCTGGTGGCCATGGCAACGGCGGATCTGCTGTTTATTATCACTCGTCCCATACTGACCATGATCCGTGGTTATTATTTCCCCTGGAGTTTCCTGGACCTCACCCCTGTGTGTAGTGTTAACTCTGTCCTGCAGGCTGCAGCCACGGACTGTTCTGTCTGGTTCACCCTCACTTTCTCCTTTGATCGATTTGTGGCCATTCGCTGCCAGAAACTGAAAAGTAAATATTGCACCGGGAAAACTGCGGCTGTGGTTCTGTCCACAAGCGGCCTCCTGCTCTGTGTGAAAAACATCCCCCTGTACTTTACATTGGAACCTGGGGAGATAATCGACAATGTCCAGTGGGGCTGCGTCACAAAGAGCAGCGTCGTCACTGACCCGGGATGGGGTGGGTATCTCTGGTTTGATGAGGTTGTAACCCCATTGGTGCCGTTCTTCTCAATCCTGTTGACCAACGCTCTGACAGTCAGACACATTTTACTCAGCAGTCGGGTCCGGAAGGCACTGAGGGCCCAGAGTCAGGGAGACAATCGCAGCGACCCAGAGATGGAGAGCAGAAGGAAGTCAATGATTTTACTCTTCAGCATCTCCGGAACGTTCATCCTCCTCTGGACCGTGTCTGTTATTAAATTTTTCTATATCGATGTGAGAGGATTATATTACCTCACCCGTCCTCAATATACTTTACAAATAGTCGGATATATGCTGATGGATTTAAATTGCTGCACAAACACATTTATTTATGTGGTGACTCAGTCCAGGTTCAGGGAGCAGATCAAGGTCGCGGTGAAATATCCGGTTACATCAATTATTAAATTAATGAGAAAATAAAACGGACTGAAAACCTCTCAGCCAATCAGGTGCTCCAGCCGCTGACTGACAGCCTCTCAACCAATCAGGAGCTCCAGCCGCTGACTGACAGCCTCTCAGCCAATCAGGAGCTCCAACCGCTGACTGGCAGTCTCTCAGCCAATCAGGAGCCCCAACCGCTGACTAACAGCCTCTCAGCCAATCAGGAGCCCCAACCGCTGACTAACAGTCTCTCAGCCAATCAAGTGCTCCAACCGCTGACTCACAGACGCCCAGCCAATCAGTAGCTCCTGGCGCTGACTGACAGCCTCTCATCCAATCAGCAACTCCAGCCGCTGACTGACAGCCTCTCAGCCAATCAGGAGCCCCAACCGCTGACTAACAGCCTCTCAGCCAATCAGGAGCTCCAGCCGCTACTAACAGCCTCTCAGCCAATCAGGAGCTCCAGCCGCTGACTGAAACCATCTCAGCCAATCAGGAGCCCCAACCGCTGAATAACAGCCTCTCAGCCAATCAGGAGCTCCAGCCGCTACAAACAGCCTCTCAGCCAATCAGGAGCTCCAGCCGCTGACTGAAACCATCTCAGCCAATCAGGAGCTCCAGCCGCTAACTGACAGTCACTCAGCCAATCAGGGGCTCCAACCGCTGACTGATAGTCTCTCAGCCAATCAGAAGCTCCAACCGCTGACTGATAGTCTCTCAGCCAATCAGTAGTCCCTGGCGCTGACTGACAGCCTCTCATCCAATCAGCAGCTCCAGCCGCTGACTGACAGCCTCTCAGCCAATCAGGAGCCCCAACCGCTGACTAACAGCCTCTCAGCCAATCAGGACCTCCAGCCGTTACTAACAGCCTCTCAGCCAATCAGGAGATCCAGCCGCTGACTGAAACCATCTCAGCCAATCAGGAGCTCCCGCCGTTGACCGACAGTCTCTCAGCCAATCAGAAGCTCCAACCGCTGACTGATAGTCTCTCAGCCAACCAGGAGCTCCATCCGCTGTCTGACAGTCTCTCAGCCAATCAGGAGCTCCAGCCGCTGACTGACAGCCTCTCAGCCAATCAGGAGCCCCAACCGCTGACTAACAGCCTCTCAGCCAATCAGGAGCTCCAGCCGCTACTAACAGCCTCTCAGCCAATCAGGAGCTCCAGCCGCTGACTGAAACCACCTCAGCCAATCAGGAGCTCCAGCCGCTGACTGACAGTTTCTCAGCCAATCAGGAGCTCCAACTGCTGACTGACAGTCTCTCAGCCAATCAGGAGCTCCAGCCGCTGGCCTGACAGCCTCTCAGCCTATCAGGAGAACCAGCCGCTACTAACAGCCTCTCAGCCAACCAGGAGCTCCAGCCGCTGACTGACAGTCTCTCAGCCAATCAGGAGCTCCAGCCGCTGACTGACAGTCTCTCAGCCAATCAGGAGCTCCAGCCGCTGACTGAAAGACTCTCAGCGAATCAGGAGCTCCAGCCGCTGACCGACGGCCTCTCAGCTAATCAGCAGTTCTAGTCTCTGACTGACAGTCTCTCAGCCAATCAGTAGCTCCTGGCGCTGACTGACAGCCTCTCATCCAATCAGCAGCTCCAGCCGCTGACTGACAGCCTATGAGCCACTCAGGAGCTGGGTCTGGGGCGTGGGGAGCACTGGCAGTGCTGGTTGTGTGGGGGAGCACTGACAGTGCTGGCTGTGTGGTGGGAGCACTGACAGTGCTGGCTGTGTGGTGGGAGCACTGACAGTGCTGGCTGTGTGGTGGGAGCACTGACAGTGCCGGCTGTGTGGGGGAGCACTGACAGTGCTGGCTGTGTGGTGGGAGCACTGACAGTGCTGGCTGTGTGGTGGGAGCACTTACAGTGCTGGCTGTGTGGTGGGAGCACTGACAGTGCTGGCTGTGTGGGGGAGCACTGACAGTGCTGGCTGTGTGGGGAGCACTGACAGTGCTGGCTGTGTGGTGGGAGCACTGACAGTGCTGGCTGTGTGGGGGAGCACTGACAGTGCTGGCTGTGTGGGGGGAGCACCGACAGTGCTGGCTGTGTAGGGGAGCACTGACAGTGCTGAATGTGTGGTGGGAGCACTGACAGTGCTGGCTGTGTGGTGGGAGCACTGACAGCGCTGGCTGTGTGGTGGGAGCACTGACAGTGCTTGCTGTGTGGTGGGAGCACTGACAGTGCTGGCTGTGTGGGGAGCACTGACAGTGCTGGCTGTGTGGGGAGCACTGACAGTGCTGGCTGTGTGGTGGGAGCATTGACAGTGCTGGCTGTGTGGTGGGAGCACTGCCAGTGCTGGCTGTGTGGTGGGAGCACTGACAGCGCTGGCTGTGTGGTGGGAGCACTGACAGTGCTAGCTGTGTGGTGGAAGCACTGACATTGCTGGCTGTGAGGTGGGAGCACTGACAGTGCTGGCTGTGTGGGGAGCACTGACAGTGCTGGCTGTGTGGTGGGAGCACTGACAGTGCTGGCTGTGTGGTGGGAGCACTGACAGTGCTGGCTGTGTGGGGAGCACTGACAGTGCTGGCTGTCTGGGGGGAGCACTGACAGTGCTGGCTGTTTGGGGGGAGCACTGACAGTGCTGGCTGTGTGGAGGGAGCACTGACAGTGCTGGCTGTGTCGTGGGAGCACTGGCAGTGCTGGCTGTGTGGGGGGAGCACTAACAGTGCTGGTTGTGTGGGGGGAGCACTGACATTGCTGGCTGTGTGGTGGGAGCACTGACAGTGCTGGCTGTGTGGGGGGAGCACTGACAGAGCTGGCTGTGTGTTGGGATCACTGACAGTGCTGGCTGTGTGGTGGGAGCACTGACAGTGCTGGCTGTGTGTTGGGATCACTGACAGTGCTGGCTGTGTGGTGGGAGCACTGACACTGCTGGCTGTGTGGGGGAGCACTGACAGTGCTGGCTGTGTGAGGGGAGCACTGACAGTGCTAGCTGTGTGGTGGGGGCACTGACGGTGCTGGCTGTGTGGTGGGAGCACTGCCATTGCTGGCTGTGTGCGGGGAGAACTGACAGTGCTTGCTGAGTCAAGGGGAGCAATGGCAGTGTTGGCTGTGGGGAGCACTGACAGTACTGGCTGTGTGGTGGGGGCACTGTCAGTGCTGGCTGTGTGGGGTGCACTGACAGTGCTGTCTGTGTGGGGGGAGCACTGACAGTGCTGGCTGTGTGGGGGGAGCACTGACAGTGCTGGCTGTGTGGGGGAGCACTGACAGTGCTGGCTGTGTGGGGGGAGCACAGACAGTTCTGGCTGTGGGGAAGCACTGGCAGTGCTAGCTGAGTCAAGGGGAGCACTGGCAGTGTTGGCTGTGGGGAGCACTGACAGTGCTGGCTGTGTGGTGGGGGCACTGACAGTGCTGGCTGTGTGGGGTGCACTGACAGTGCTGGCTGTGTGGGAGGAGCACTGACAGTGTTGGCTCTGTGGTGGGAGCACTGACAGTGCTGGCTGAGTGGTGGGAGCACTGACAGTGCTGGCTGTGTGGTGGGGGCACTGACAGTGCAGGCTGTGTGGTGGGAGCACTGACAGTGCTGGCTGTGTGGTGGGAGCACTGACAGTGCTGGCTGCGTGGGGGGAGCACTGACAGTGATGGCTGTGTGGGGGTGCACTGACTGTGCTTCCTGTGTGGGGGAGCACTGACAGTGCTGGCTGTGTGGGGGGAGCACTGACAGTGCTAGCTGTGTGGGGGGTGCACTGACAGTGCTGGCTGTGTGGTGGGAGCACTGACTGTGCTCGCTGTGTGGGGGAGCACTGACACTGCTTGCTGTGTGGGGGGGCACTGACAGTGCTTGCTGTGTGGTGCTAGCACTGACAGTGCGGGCAGTGTTGGGGGAGCACTGACATTGCTGGTTGTGTGAGGGGAGCACTGGCAGGGCTGGCTGTGTGGGGGAGCCCTGACAGTGCTGGCGGTGTGGATGGAGCACTGACAGTGCTGGCTGTGTGGTGGGAGCACTGACAGGGCTGGCTGTGTGGGGGTGCACTGACAGTGCTGGCTCTGTGGGGGAGCACTGACAGTGGTGGCTGTGGGGATTACAGGCATTCTGACTGTGGGGGGTGGACTGGCCGTGCTGGCTGTGTGGGGGAGCACTGACAGTGCTGAATGCGTGGGTGGAGCACTGACAGTGCTGGCTGTGTGGGGGAGCACTGACAGTGCTGGCTGTGTGGGGGGAGCACAGACAGTTCTGGCTGTGGGGGAGCACTGGCAGTGCTAGCTGAGTCAAGGGGAGCACTGGCAGTGTTGGCTGTGGGGAGCACTGACAGTGCTGGCTGTGTGGTGGGGGCACTGACAGTGCTGGCTGTGTGGGGTGCAATGAAAGTGCTGGCTGTGTGGGAGGAGCACTGACAGTGTTGGCTCTGTGGTGGGAGCACTGACAGTGCTGGCTGTGTGGTGGGAACACTGACAGTGCTGGCTGCGTGGGGGTAGCACTGACAGTGATGGCTGTGTGGGGGGGGGGGTGCACTGACAGTGCTGCCTGTGTGGGGGAGCACTGACAGTGCTGGCTGTGTGGGGGAGCACTGACAGTGCTGGCTGTGTGGGGGTTGCGCTGACAGTGCTGGCTGTGCGGGGGAGCACTGACATTTCTGGCTGTGTGGGGGAGCACTGACAGTGCTGGCTGTGTGGGTGGAGCACTCACAGTGCTGGCTGTGTGGGGGGGCGGGGGCACAGAAACTGCTGGCTGTGTGTGAGAGCACTGACAGTGCTCGCTGTGTGGTGCTAGCACTGACAGTGCTGGCAGTGCGGGGGGAGCACTGACAGTGCTGGCAGTGCGGGGGGAGCACTGGCAGTGCTGGCTGTGTGGTGGGAACACTGACAGTGCTGGCTGTGTGGGGGAGCACTGACAGTGCTGGCTGTGTGGGGAGCACTGACAGTGCTGGCTGTGTGGATGGAGCACTGCCAGTGCTGGCTGTGTGGTGGGAGCACTGACAGAGCTGGCTGTGTGGGGGAGGACTGACAGTGCTGCCTCTGTGGGGAGCACTGACAGTGGTGTTGGTGTGGTGGGAGCACTGACAGTGCTGGCTATGTGGGGGAGCACTGACAG
The DNA here is from genome assembly GCF_047496885.1 of Scyliorhinus torazame. Lineage (NCBI taxonomy): Eukaryota > Metazoa > Chordata > Chondrichthyes > Carcharhiniformes > Scyliorhinidae > Scyliorhinus > Scyliorhinus torazame. The sequence goes on from NC_092711.1 coordinate 22,798,568, forward strand.
TGCTGGCTGGTTTTGCGGATCACTGACAGTGCTGGCTGTGTGGGGAGCACTGACAGTGCTGGCTGTGTGGTGGGAGCACTGGCAGGGCTGGCTGTGTGGTGGGACCGTTGGCAGTGCTGGCTGTATGGTTGGAGCACTGACAGTGCTGGTTGTGTGGTGGGAGCACTGACAGTGCTGGCTGTGTGGTGGGAGCACTGACAGTGCTGGCTGTGTGGTGGGAGCACTGACAGGGCTGGCTGTGTGGTGGTAGCACTGACAATGCTGGCTGTGTGGTGGGAGCACTGACAGTGTTGGCTGTATGGTGGGAGCACTGACAGTGCTGGCTGTGTGTTGGGAGCTCTGACAGTGCTGGCTGTGTGGTGGGAGCACTGACAGTGCTGCCTGTGAGGGGAAGCACTGACAATGCTAGCTGTGTGGTGGGAGCACTGACAGTGCTGGCTGTGTGGTGGGAGCACTGACAGTGCTGGCTGTGTCGTGGGAGCACTGACAGTGCTGGCTGTATGGTGGGAGCACTGACAGTGCTGGCTGTGTGGTGGGAGCACTGACAGTGCTGGCTGTGTGGAGGGAGCACTGACAGTGCTGGCTGTGTGGTGGGAGCACTGGCAGTGCTGGCTGTGTGGGGGGAGCACTAACAGTGCTGGTTGTGTGGGGGGAGCACTGACATTGCTGGCTGTGTGGTGGGAGCACTGACAGTGCTGGCTGTGTGGGGGGAGCACTGACAGAGCTGGCTGTGTGTTGGGATCACTGACAGTGCTGGCTGTGTGGTAGGAGCACTGACAGTGCTGGCTGTGTGTTGGGATCACTGACAGTGCTGGCTGTGTGGTGGGAGCACTGACACTGCTGGCTGTGTGGTGGAGCACTGACAGTGCTGGCTGTGTGAGGGGAGCACTGACAGTGCTAGCTGTGTGGTGGGGGCACTGACGGTGCTGGCTGTGTGGTGGGAGCACTGCCATTGCTGGCTGTGTGCGGGGAGAACTGACAGTGCTTGCTGAGTCAAGGGGAGCAATGGCAGTGTTGGCTGTGGGGAGCACTGACAGTACTGGCTGTGTGGTGGGGGCACTGTCAGTGCTGGCTGTGTGGGGTGCACTGACAGTGCTGTCTGTGTGGGGGGAGCACTGACAGTGCTGGCTGTGTGGGGGGAGCACTGACAGTGCTGGCTGTGTGGGGGAGCACTGACAGTGCTGGCTGTGTGGGGGGAGCACAGACAGTTCTGGCTGTGGGGAAGCACTGGCAGTGCTAGCTGAGTCAAGGGGAGCACTGGCAGTGTTGGCTGTGGGGAGCACTGACAGTGCTGGCTGTGTGGTGGGGGCACTGACAGTGCTGGCTGTGTGGGGTGCACTGACAGTGCTGGCTGTGTGGGAGGAGCACTGACAGTGTTGGCTCTGTGGTGGGAGCACTGACAGTGCTGGCTGAGTGGTGGGAGCACTGACAGTGCTGGCTGTGTGGTGGGGGCACTGACAGTGCAGGCTGTGTGGTGGGAGCACTGACAGTGCTGGCTGTGTGGTGGGAGCACTGACAGTGCTGGCTGCGTGGGGGGAGCACTGACAGTGATGGCTGTGTGGGGGTGCACTGACAGTGCTTCCTGTGTGGGGGAGCACTGACAGTGCTGGCTGTGTGGGGGGAGCACTGACAGTGCTAGCTGTGTGGGGGGTGCACTGACAGTGCTGGCTGTGTGGTGGGAGCACTGACTGTGCTCGCTGTGTGGGGGAGCACTGACACTGCTTGCTGTGTGGGGGGGCACTGACAGTGCTTGCTGTGTGGTGCTAGCACTGACAGTGCGGGCAGTGTTGGGGGAGCACTGACATTGCTGGTTGTGTGAGGGGAGCACTGGCAGGGCTGGCTGTGTGGGGGAGCCCTGACAGTGCTGGCGGTGTGGATGGAGCACTGACAGTGCTGGCTGTGTGGTGGGAGCACTGACAGGGCTGGCTGTGTGGGGGTGCACTGACAGTGCTGGCTCTGTGGGGGAGCACTGACAGTGGTGGCTGTGGGGATTACAGGCATTCTGACTGTGGGGGGAGGACTGGCCGTGCTGGCTATGTGGGGGAGCACTGACAGTGCTGAATGCGTGGGTGGAGCACTGACAGTGCTGGCTGTGTGGGGGAGCACTGACAGTGCTGGCTGTGTGGGGGGAGCACAGACAGCTCTGGCTGTGGGGGAGCACTGGCAGTGCTAGCTGAGTCAAGGGGAGCACTGGCAGTGTTGGCTGTGGGGAGCACTGACAGTGCTGGCTGTGTGGTGGGGGCACTGACAGTGCTGGCTGTGTGGGGTGCACTGAAAGTGCTGGCTGTGTGGGAGGAGCACTGACAGTGTTGGCTCTGTGGTGGGAGCACTGACAGTGCTGGCTGTGTGGTGGGAACACTGACAGTGCTGGCTGCGTGGGGGTAGCACTGACAGTGATGGCTGTGTGGGGGGGGTGCACTGACAGTGCTGCCTGTGTGGGGGAGCACTGACAGTGCTGGCTGTGTGGGGGAGCACTGACAGTGCTGGCTGTGTGGGGGTTGCGCTGACAGTGCTGGCTGTGCGGGGGAGCACTGACATTTCTGGCTGTGTGGGGGAGCACTGACAGTGCTGGCTGTGTGGGTGGAGCACTCACAGTGCTGGCTGTGTGGGGGGGGCGGGGGCACAGAAACTGCTGGCTGTGTGTGAGAGCACTGACAGTGCTCGCTGTGTGGTGCTAGCACTGACAGTGCTGGCAGTGCGGGGGGAGCACTGACAGTGCTGGCAGTGCGGGGGGAGCACTGGCAGTGCTGGCTGTGTGGTGGGAACACTGACAGTGCTGGCTGTGTGGGGGAGCACTGACAGTGCTGGCTGTGTGGGGAGCACTGACAGTGCTGGCTGTGTGGATGGAGCACTGCCAGTGCTGGCTGTGTGGTGGGAGCACTGACAGAGCTGGCTGTGTGGGGGAGGACTGACAGTGCTGCCTCTGTGGGGAGCACTGACAGCGGTGTTGGTGTGGTGGGAGCACTGACAGTGCTGGCTATGTGGGGGAGCACTGACAGTGCTGGCTGGTTTTGCGGATCACTGACAGTGCTGGCTGTGTGGGGAGCACTGACAGTGCTGGCTGTGTGGTGGGAGCACTGGCAGGGCTGGCTGTGTGGTGGGACCGTTGGCAGTGCTGGCTGTATGGTTGGAGCACTGACAGTGCTGGTTGTGTGGTGGGAGCACTGACAGTGCTGGCTGTGTGGTGGGAGCACTGACAGTGCTGGCTGTGTGGTGGGAGCACTGACAGGGCTGGCTGTGTGGTGGTAGCACTGACAGTGCTGGCTGTGTGGTGGGAGCACTGACAGTGTTGGCTGTATGGTGGGAGCACTGACAGTGCTGGCTGTGTGTTGGGAGCTCTGACAGTGCTGGCTGTGTGGTGGGAGCACTGACAGTGCTGCCTGTGAGGGGAAGCACTGACAATGCTAGCTGTGTGGTGGGAGCACTGACAGTGCTGGCTGTGTGGTGGGAGCACTGACAGTGCTGGCTGTGTCGTGGGAGCACTGACAGTGCTGGCTGTATGGTGGGAGCACTGACAGTGCTGGCTGTGTGGGGGAGCACTGACAGTGCTGGCTGTGTGGGGGAGCACGGACAGTGCTGGCTGTGTGGGTGGAGCACTGACAGTGATGGCTGTGTGGGGGAGCACTGACAGTGCTGCCTGTGTGGGGGAGCACTGACAGTGCTGGCTGTGTGGGGGGAGCACTGACAGTGCTAGCTGTGTGGGGGTGCACTGACAGTGCTGGCTGTGTGGTGGGAGCACTGACTGTGCTCGCTGTGTGGGGGAGCACTGACACTGCTTGCTGTGTGGGGGGGCACTGACAGTGCTGGCTGTGTGGTGCTAGCTCTAACAGTGCTGGCAGTGCGGGTGGAGCACTAACAGTGCTGGCTGTGTGAGGGGAGCACTGGCAGGGCTGGCTGTGTGGGGGGAGCCCTGACAGTGCTGGCGGTGTGGATGGAGCACTGACAGTGCTGGCTCTGTGGGGGAGCACTGACAGTGGTGGCTGTGGGGATTACAGGCATTCTGACTGTGGGGGGAGCACTGGCCGTGCTGGCTGTGTGGGGGAGCACTGACAGTGCTGAATGTGTGGGTGGAGCACTGACAGTGCTGGCTGTGTGGGGGAGCACTGACAGTCCTGTCTGTGTGGGGGAGCACAGACAGTTCTGGCTGTGGGGGAGCACTGGCAGTGCTAGCTGAGTCAAGGGGAGCACTGGCAGTGTTGGCTGTGGGGAGCACTGACAGTGCTGGCTGTGTGGTGGGGGCACTGACAGTGCTGGCTGTGTGGGGTGCACTGACAGTGCTGGCTGCGTGGGAGGAGCACTGACAGTGTTGGCTGTGTGGTGGGAGCACTGACAGTGCTGGCTGTGTGGTGGGAACACTGACAGTGCTGGCTGTGTGGTGGGAGCACTGACAGTGCTGGCTGTGTGGGGGAGGACTAACAGTGCTGCCTCTGTGGGGAGCACTGACAGTGGTGGTGGTGTGGTGGGAGCACTGACAGTGCTGGCTATGTGGGGGGAGCACTGACAGTGCCGGCTGGTTTTGCGGATCACTGACAGTGCTGGCTGTGTGGGGAGCACTGACAGTGCTGGCTGTGTGGTGGGAGCACTGGCAGGGCTGGCTATGTGGTGGGACCGCTGGCAGTCCTGGCTGTATGGTGGGAGCACTGACAGTGCTGGTTGTGTGGTGGGAGCACTGACAGCGCTGGCTGTGTGGTGGGAGCACTAACAGTGCTGGCTGTGTGGTGGGAGCACTGACAGTGCTGGCTGTGTGGTGGGAGCACTGACAGTGCTGGCTGTGTGGTGGGAGCACTGACAGTGTTGGCTGTATGGTGGGAGCACTGACAGTGCTGGCTGTGTGTTGGGAGCACTGACAGTGCTGGCTGTGTGGTGGGAGCACTGTCAGTGCTGCCTGCGAGGGGAAGCACTGACAATGCTGGCTGTGTGGTGGGAGCACTGACAGTTCTGGCTGTGTGGTGGGAGCACTGACAGTGCTGGCTGTGTCGTGGGAGCACTGACAGTGCTGGCTGTGTGGTGGGAGCACTGACAGTGCTGGCTGTGTGGGGGGAGCACTGACAGTGCTGGCTGTGTGGGGGAGCACGGACAGTGCTGGCTGTGTGGGTGGAGCACTGACAGTGCTGGCTGTGTGGTGGGATCACTGACAGTGCTGGCTCTTTGTGGAGAGCACTGACAGTGCTGCCTGTATGGTGGGAGCACTGACAGTGTTGGCTGTGTGGGGGAGCACTGACAGTGCTGGCTGTGTGGGGGAGCTTTTTTTTCAAAAAGAACAAAGAACAAAGAAATGTACAGCACAGGAACAGGCCCTTCGGCCCTCCAAGCCCGTGCCGACCATGCTGCCCGACTAAACTACAATCTTCTACACTTCCTGGGTCCGTATCCTTCTATTCCCATCCTATCCATATATTTGTCAAGATGCCCCTTAAATGCCCCTATCGTCCCTGCTTCCACTACCTCCTCCGGTAGCGAGTTCCAGGCACCCACTACCCTCTGCGTAAAAAACTTGCCTCGTACACCTACTCCTTATAACTCAAACCATCAAGTCCCGGCAACATCCTAGTAAATCCTTTCTGCACTCTTTCCAGTTTAATAATATCCTTCCTATAATAGGGTGACCAGAACTGCACACAGTATTCCAAGTGTGGCCGTACCAGTGTCTTGTACAACTTCAACAAGACGTCCCAACTCCTGTATTCAATGTTCTGACCAATGAAACCAAGCATGCCGAATGCCTTCTTCACCACCCTGTCCACCTGCGACTCCACCTTCAAGGAGCTATGAACCTGTACTCCTAGATCTCTTTGTTCTATAACTCTCCCCAACGCCATACCATTAACTGAGTAGGTCCTGGCCTGATTCGATCTGCCAAAATGCATCACCTTACATTTATCTAAATTAAACTCCATCTGCCATTCGTCGGCCCACTGGCCTAATTGATCAAGATCCCGTTGCAATCCTAGATAACCTTCTTCACTATCCACTGTGCCACCAATCTTGGTGTCATCTGCAAACTTACTAACCATGCCTCCTAAATTCTCATCCAAATCATTAATATAAATCACAAATAACAGTGGACCCAGCACCGATCCCTGAAGCACACCACTGGCCACAGGCCTCCAGTTTGAAAAACAACCCTCGACAACCACCCTCTGCCTTCTGTCGTCCAGACAATTTTGAATCCAATTGGCAACCTCACCCTGGATCCCATGAGCTTTAACCTTCTGCAACAACCTACCATGCGGTACCTTGTCAAAGGCTTTGCTAAAGTCCATGTAGACAACGTCTACTGCACTGCCCTCATCTACCTTCTAGGTCACCCCCTCAAAAAACTCAATCAAATTTGTGAGACATGATTTTCCACGCACAAAGCTATGCTGACTGCCCCGAATCAGTCCTTGCCTCTCTAAATACTGGTAGATCCTGTCTCTCAGAATACCTTCAAGCAACTTACCTACTACAGACGTTAGGCTCACCGGTCTGTAGTTCCCAGGCTTTTCCCTGCTGCCCTTCTTAAACAAGGGCACAACATTCGCCACTCTCCAATCTTCAGGCACCTCACCTGTGGCTGCCGATGATTCAAATATCTCTGTTAGGGGACCCGCAATTTCCTCCCTAGCCTCCCACAACACCCTGGGATACATTTCATCAGGTCCCGGGGATTTATCTACCTTGATGCGCTTTAAGACTTCCAGCACCTCCTCCTCTGTAATATGCACACTTCTCAAGACATTACTATTTATTTCCCCTAGTTTCCTAACATCCATGCCTTTCTCCACCGTGAATACCGATGAGAAATAATCATTCAGGATCTCACCCAACTCTTGTGGCTCTGCACATAGATGCCCTTGTTGATCCTTAAGAGGCCCTACTCTGTCCCTAGTTACTCTTTTCCCTTTTATGTATTTGTATTTGTAGAATCTCTTTGGATTCTCCCTTGCATTATTTGCCAAAGCAATTTCATGTCCCCTTTTTGCCCTCCTGATTTCCCTCTTAACTCTATTTCGACAATCTCTATACTCTTCAAGGGATCCACTTGATCCCAGTTGCTTATGTACGTCATATGCCTCCTTCTTCTTTTTGACCAGAGTCTCAATATCTCGAGTCATCCAGGGTTCCCTACTTCTACCAGCCTTACCCTTCACTCTAAAGGGAATGTGCTTACCCTGCACCCTGGTTAACATTTTTAAAAGCCTCCCAATCTACCTCTGCAAGTTCCTGTCTGATACCATCAAAATTGGCCTTGCCCCAATTAAGAATTTTAACTCTTGGGCCAGACCTATCATTCTCCATAGCTATCTTAAAACTAATGGAGTTATGGTCACTTGTCCCAAAGTGATCCCTCACGAACACTTCTGTCACTTGCCCTTCCTTATTTCCCAAGGCGAGGTCAAGTTTTGCCCCCTCTCTAGTCGGTCCATCCACATACTGAATGAGAAATTCCTCCTGAATACACTCAACAAATTTCCCTCCATCCAAGCCCCTAATGCTCTGGCTGTCCCAGTCAATGTTGGGAAAGTTAAAGTCCCCTACTACTACCACCCTATTATTCTTGCAGCTATCTGTAATCTCCTTACATATTTGCTCCTCAATTTCCCGCTGACTATTTGGGGGCCTGTAGTACAGTCCTACCAAGGTGATCTCTCCCTTCTTATTTTTCAGTTCCACCCATATAGACTCAGTGGGCGAACCCTCGGATATATCCCCTCTAAGTACTGCCGTGATGTTCTCCCTAATCAAAAACGCCACTCCCCCTCCTCTCTTACCTCCTGTTCTATCCTTTCTATAGCGTCTGTACCCTGGAACATTGAGCTGCCAGTCCTGCCACTCCCTTAGCCATGTTTCAGTCATAGCTATAATATCCCAGTCCCATGCGCCCGTCCATGCCCTGAGTTCATCCGCTTTACCCATCAGGCCCCTTGCATTGAAATAAATGCAGTTTAATGTAGACCATCCTTGCTCTCTGCCCTGCTTTCTCAGGTCATGCTTTACACACTCTCCCTTCCTGCCTTTTGTTTCCGTCCCCACTGACTTCCTACATCGGTTCCCATCCCCCTGCCACATTAGTTTAAACCCTCCCCAACTGCACTGGCAAACACACCCCCGAGAACATTGGTTCCGGTCCCACCCAGATGCAGACCGTCCGATTTGTACAGGTCCCACCTCCCCCAGAACCGGTCCCAATGTCCCAGGAATTTGAAACCCTCCCTCTTGCACCATCTCTCAAGCCACGTATTCATCCTAGATACCCTGTCATTCCTACTCTGACTATCACGTGGCACTGGTAGCAATCCTGAGATTATTACCTTTGAGGTCCTACTTTTTAGTTTAAATCCTAACTCCCTAAATTCAGCTTGTAGGACCTCATCCCGTTTTTTACCTATATCGTTGGTGCCTATATGCACCACGACAGCTGGCTGTTCACCCTCTCCCCCCCCCCCCCCAGAATGTCCTGCAGCCGCTCCGAGACAACCATGACCCTTGCACCAGGGAGGCAACATACAATCCTGGATTCTCGTTTGCGTCCACAGAAACGCCTGTCTATTCCCCTTACAATTGAATCCCCTATCACTATAGCTCTGCCACTCTTTTTCCCGCCCTTCTGTGCAGCAGAGCCAGCCACGGTGCCATGAACCTGGCTGCTGCTGCCTTCCCCTGGTGAGCCATCTCCCCCAACAGTTTCCAAAACGGTAAATCTGTTTTGGAGGGAGATGGCCGCACGGGATCCCTGCACTGCCTTCCTACTCTTCCTCTGTCTGTTGGTCACCCATTCCCTATCTGCCTCAGTAATTTTAATCTGCGGTGTGACCAACTCACTGAATGTGCTATCCACAACTTCCTCAGCATCGCGGATGCTCCAAAGTGAGTCCATCCGCAGCTCCAGAGCCGTCAAGCGGTCTAACAGGAGCTGCAGTTGGACACACTTCTTGCAGATGAAGGAGTCAGGGACACCAGAAGGGTCCCTGACTTGCCACATCTCACAAGAGGAGCATGACACAGGTCTGAGCTCTCCTGCCATGACTTAAACCTGAAGTTAAGTTTGAACTACACTACACAGCTAAGAGAAAGTCAAAGAGAGAGAAATCACTTACCAGTCACACGCCAATCACTTACCTGCTGGCTGTGATGTAATTGCTCCCGAGACTCCCTCACAGGTCTGCTTCTCTGTACCTCCTTAAGATGAGCACCAAATTCCCTGAACTAGTTAATTAATTTAATTAATTAATTGGATTTTTTCTTTTTTTTTGGGGGGGTGGGGTGGGGGGGGGGAAACTTAACCCCAACACCGAACTCCAAAAAAAACACAGCCCTCACTCACCTCTTACCCGAACTCAGCCTTACCCAAACTCATGTACACTCTGTTTGCCTCCAGCACTGTTTCTAAAGGCACTTCAGCCACACCCTTTGTATCCTTCCTGATTTACAGTCAGCCAATAGGCCTGCTCCCAAAACTGATCTCCCGAAACTAACAGCTGACCTGCAAGGTAAGGAAGTTGTTAAGCAGTACTTACCTCACCCAGGCCGCGACCTTTTAAACTGTCCCCTCTGCCTCGCAGCTCCCGCGCTTTTTCAAACTCCCGCGCTGTTTCCAAGGTCCCGGCTCTCTCTCTCCCGAACTAACAGCTGACCTGCAAGGTAAGGAAGTTGTTAAGCAGTACTTACCTCACCCACGCCGGCACGATCCTTTAAAACAGAGATGTGGAGGAATTTATTCAGCCAGACGGTACTGAATCTGTGGAACTCTCTGTCACAGAAGGCTGTGGAGGCCAAATCACTGAGTGTCTTTAAGACAGAGACAGATAGGTTCTTGGTTAATAAGGAGATCAGGGGTTATGGGGAGAAGGTGAGAAGGTAGGAGAATGAGGATGAGAAACAGATCAGCCATGATTGACTGGCGGAGCAGGCTCGCTGGGCCTAGTGACCAAGTTCAGCTCCTGTGTCTTATGGTCTTATGGCCGTAAATGTCCAACTCGGTTTGAAATATGGCTTTGGGTGTCTGCCTCCATTATTCTTACAGAAAATGAGGTAATGAAAGGATGTGAGGAACAAGCGGGAAATGACATTGAGGCAGAAGCTGAGCAGTGATTAAATTGAATGGTGGAGGAGGTGTGAGTGACCGTGTGGTCTCCCCATGTTGCCATTTGTTATCAGTTCCGGCTCTGCATTACTCCTGATGAATGTAGCTGCATGATCATATATTTCAGTTACATCTTTCCCACAGATATTTATATTGTTCATGGAAATAGTTCATTTACATCCAGATTATCCAAAACTAATATCATCTTAAATGTGTGGAACGAATCTCACATCATCGTCTTTTATTCCCAATATCCCAGCCCCAGCCAATCCAATCATCCCGAAGGGAAAACTGCTTCTAAACGATTCACACAGCGAGTGGTTCTGATCGTCTGCACGGCCTGGGACACTGGTGCCGGCAGATACAACAGTGGTTTCACAGGGAATGGTAGGAGTGACAGAAATCAAATGTACGTCTCCAGGGAAAGGGCGGTGCAGTGGGAATGAATCATCTGCTCATCTGTAGAGCCGCTGAGGTCAAACGGAATGAAATGAAACGGAATGAAATGAAATGAAAATCGCTTATTGTCACAAGTAGTCTTCAAATGAAGTTACTGTGAAATGCCCCTAGTCGCCACATTCCGGCGCCTGTTCGGAGAGGCTGGTACATGAATTGAACCGTGCTGCTGGCCTGCCTTGGTCTGCTTTAAAAGCCAGCGATTTATCCCAGTGTGCTAAACCAGCCCCAGAAATGAATGTCCTCCTTCGGGACATCGCGCATTTTAAAGGCTTTGGATGTGGTCTGGCTGGGAGATGATGGCACCAACACCTGCAGGTTCCCTCCAAGTTCCCCCGCGCCGCGAGTATTCTCACTGTAATCCTTTCTATTCACTGTGTCCATGTGTGAACCCAGCGTCCGCTTTAGCTCACTGCTTACTTCACAGCATCAACTTCATTGTAAGTTCTAATCTGTCTGACCCTGGGCGCTGCCTGTGCTTTAATATTGAAAACATCTGTGTTGCTCCCAATAAAAGCAGACGCACATTTAATCATTAGAGGGAGGTCTATCTTTTTTCAGGTTGCTTTACAATTATTTTTAAAAGTGGCCGTGCCACGTATTTGCTTTCTGGCCTCTGACTGGGGAAAGACAAGTTCTATTCCAGCTCTGCACAATAACTGACCTATCACACTCTGTCAGTTATTCACAACTTAAATGGTGCAATACTGCATGGAGGACATTTACTTCATCCAGGATCTGATTTTATAATTTAGGAACAAGTTTGTTTCCTCAGCAAATGTATTAATCCGGATTGTGTTTCCCCCTGATACCCAGTTCCACATATCTTTACGATAGTGACATTTAAGGGGCATCTTGACAAAAACATGAATAGGATGGGAATAGAGGGATACGGACCCAGGAAGTGTAGAAGATTGTAGTTTAGTCGGGCAGCATGGTCGGCACGGGCTTGGAGGGCCGAAGAGCCTGTTCCTGTGCTGTACATTTCTTTGTTCTTTGTTCTCTGTATCTCCAAGAGCACTCCCTCACACTCTATCTCTCCCTTGCACTCTCTCCCTCCATCACACTCACTCTCTCACACTATCCCTCTCTCACACTCTCTACCTCGCTCACACTATCTCCCTCTCAACAATCCCTCCCACTCTCACACTCTCTCCCTCTCCCACACTGTCACCCACTCTCACACTCTCTCCCTCTCCCACACTGTCTCCCTCTCTCACACTGTCGCCCTCTCTCACACTCTCTCCCTCTCTCACACTGTCTCCCTCTCTCACACTCCCTCCTCTCCCACACTGTCACCCACTCTCACACTCTCTCCCTCGCTCACACTCTCTCCGTCTCAACAATCCCTCCCTCTCTCACACTCTCTCCCTCTCCCACACTGTCTCCCACTCTCACACTCTCTCCCTCTCTAACACTCTCTCCCTCTCAACAATCCCTCCCACTATCACACTCTCTCCCTCTCCTACACTGTCACCCACTCTCAGTCTCTCCCTCTCCCACACTCCCTCCCTCGCTCACACTCTCTCCCTCTCTAACACTCTCTCCCTCTCAACAATCCCTCCCTCTCTCACACTCTCTCCCTCTCCCACACTGTCTCCCTCTCTCACTCTCTCTCTCTCTCTCTCACACACTCCCTTCCTCTCTCACAGTGTCTCACTCTCTCCCTCTCTCACACTCTCTCCCTCTCCAACACTGTCACCCACTCTCACACTGTCTTCCTCTCCCACACTGCCTCCCACTCTCACACTCTCTCCCTCTCCCACACTGTCACCCACTCTCACACTCTCTCCCTTTCCCACACTGCCTCCCACTCTCACACTCTCTCCCTCTCCCACGCTGCCTCCCACTCTCACACTGTCTCCCTCTCTCACAATCTCTCTCTCTCCCAGACTGTCTCCCTCTCTCACACTCTCTCCCTCTCTCACACTGTCTCCCTCTCTGACACTCTCTCCCTCTCCCACACAGTCTCCCTCTCTCACACTCTGTCCCTCTCTCACACTCTCTCCCTCTCCAACACAGTCACCCACTCTCACACTCTCTCCCTCTCCCACACTGTCACCCACTCTCACACTCTCTCCCTCTCTCACACTCTCTCCCTCTCCCACACTGCCTCCCACTCTCACACTCTCTCCCTCTCCCACACTGTCACCCTCTGTCACACTCTCGCCCTCTCCCACACTGTCACCCACTCTCACACTCTCTCCCTCTCCCACACTGTCACCCACTCTCACACTGTCTCCCTCTCTGACACTCTCTCCCTCTCCCACACTGTCTCCCTCTCTCACACTCGGTTCCCCCTCTCACACTCTCTCCCTCCCCCACACTACCTCCCACTCTCACAGTCTCTCCCGCTCTCACACTCTCTCCCTCTCCCACACTGTCTCCCTCTCTCACACTGTCTCCCTCTCTGACACTCTCTCCCTCTCCCACACTGTCTCCCTCTCTCACACTCTGTCCCCCTCTCACAATCTCTCCCTCTCCCACACTACCTACCACTCTCACAGTCTCTCCCTCTCTCACACTCTCTCCCTCTCCCACACTGTCTCCCTCTCTCACACTCTCTCCCTCGCTCACACTCTCTCCCTCTCAACAATCCCTCACACTCTCTCCCTCTCCCATACTGCCTCCCACTCTCACACTCTCTCCCTCTCTCACACTCTCTCCCTCTCCCACACTGTCTCCCTCTCTCACACTCTCTCCCTCTCTCACACTCTCTCCCTCTCTCCCACTCTCTCCCTCTTCCACACTGTCTCCCTCTCTCACACTCTCTCCCTCTCTCACACTCTCTCCCTCTCTCACACTCTCTCCCTCTCTCACACTCTCTCCCTCTCCCTCACTGTCTCCCTCTCTGACACTCTCGCCCTCTCTCACAGTGCCTCACTCTCTCACACTCACTCACTCTCTCACCCTCCCTCTCTCACCCTCCCTCTCTCATACTTTCTCCCTCTCTCACACTCTCTCCCTCTCTCACACTCTCTCCCTCTCCCTCACTGTCCCCCTCTCACACTCCCTCCCTCTCTCACAGTGCCTCACTCTCTCACACTCACTCACTCTCTCACCCTCCCTCTCTCACCCTCCCTCTCTCATACTTTCTCCCTCTCTCACACTCTCTCCCCCTCTCCCCTTTCGCATTCTCTCTTTTGTACTCCCTCCCTCTCTAGCACTGTCACCCTCTCTCACACTCTCCCCCTCACTTTCTCTCCCTCTGACACATTCTCTACCTCAGTCACCCTCCCTATCTCCCACTGTCTCCCTCTCAGACTCTCTGCCTCTCTCACACTCTCTCCCTGTCTAACACAACCTACCTGTCTCGCTCACTCTCCCTTCCTCACACTCTCTCCCTCTCTCACCCGCCATCTCTCACAATCCCTCCATCTCTCACACTCCCTCTCTCAAATTCCTGCCTCTCACATACTTTCTTCTTCATTGATACTCACTCCCACTCTCCCACTCTCTCTAGCAGATTTCCCTTGTCTCACACTTACCCCTCTCTCACATTCTGTCCCTCTCTCTCACTCTCCCCCCTCTCTCTCTCTCTGCATCATGCCTCCCTCTCTCCCTCTCTCACATCTCCGTTAGACACTTTCACACTCTGTCCCTCTCTCTCTCCATCCCTATATCTCTCTCCCTCCATGCCTCCCTCCCTCTCACAAAACTCCCTCAATGACACTTTCTCTCACACTCTTTCTCTCTCTCACACTTTGTCCCTCTCTTAATTTCTCTCACTCTCTATCCCTGTCTTACAATTTCTCTTACACTCTTTCCCTCTCTCACAATTTCTCTCACACTCTTTCCCTCTCTCACAATTTCTCTCACTCTCTTTCCCTCTCTCACAATTTCTCTCACTCTCTTTCTCTCTCTCACAATTTCTCTCACAATCTTTCCCTCTCTCACTCTTTCCCTCTCTCACACATGTTCTCACTCATTCCCTCTCTCACAATGTCTCTCACTCTCTTTCCCTCTCTCACAATTTCTCTCACACTCTTTCTCTCTCTCACACGTTCTCTCCCATTCTTCCCCTCTCTCACACTTTCCCTCTCTCACACTTTTTCTCACTCTCTTTCCCTCTCTCACAATTTCTCTGGCTCACTTTCACTCGCTCACACTTTGTCTTAAACTCTTTCCCTCTCTCACACTTTCTCTCATACTCTTTCCCTCTCTCACATTTTCCGTCTCTCACACTTTCTCGCACACTTTCCCTCTCTCACACTTTCTCTGACTCTCTTTCCCTCACTCACACTTTCTCTCACACTCTTTCCCTCTATCACACTTTCTCTCACTCTCTTTCCCTCTCTCACACTTTCTCTCACACTCTTTCCCTCTCTCACACTTTCGCTCATACTCTTTCCCTCTATCACACTTTCTCTCACACTCTTTCCATCTCTCACACTTTCTCTCACACTCTTTCCCTCTATCACACTTTCTCTCACTCTCTTTCCCTCTCTCACACTTTCGCTCACAATCTTTCCCTCTCCCGCTCCCTCAGTCGCTCTCTCCTGTACTTATGTCTAAGATTATGTGAGTATTTAATACACCATCCTTCTCACCCAATCTGCCTCCCTCAGCCACTCACCCTCTCCACTCTCTGCTTCCCTTTCTCTCAGACAATCCACCTCTTTCTCCCGTTTTATCCTTTATTTCTCCACCCTCTTTCTCTCCCAATATCTCTCCTCCCACCCTCTTTCTCTCTCACGCTGTCTTCTATCAGCACATCTCACAGACCAGTTCTCTCTTCCTCCACATCTCACCCCGCCTCTCTACCAGTTGAAGTGTCTGTATCAGATGGAGGCCGGTGTCAGTTAGAGACGGGGTACTAGTTTTCACTGCTGACTATGTATTAATGCTGCTCTCTGAGGTGATGAGTTTGTTGCTGCTGCAGCCTGAGTTTTCTTAGGTTCCAATGATGCTAAATATTTTCTTAGTTTGAGGGGCTGAATCAGATTCAGATATGGGATCTCATACTTTGCACTTTAAATAGTTCCAGATTTTGGAGACATTGAAATGTTCTACTTATTCTCAAACAGAAACAACGGAAATAAAATAAAGGAATGGTCACAGTTACAGAGGCAGCTACATCCCAGAGTGCAGTGGAACCACCCAGAGAAACACACTGACAATTGGAACTGAATCACTGAATGGTTACAGTTACAGAGGCAGCTACATCCCAGAGTGCAGTGGAACCACCCAGAGAAACACACTGACAATTGGAACTGAATCAC
This sequence comes from Scyliorhinus torazame, assembly GCF_047496885.1. NCBI lineage: Eukaryota > Metazoa > Chordata > Chondrichthyes > Carcharhiniformes > Scyliorhinidae > Scyliorhinus > Scyliorhinus torazame. The sequence goes on from NC_092711.1 coordinate 22,814,312, forward strand.
TGAATGGTTACAGTGGAGTGAGGGTTATCACTGAAACAATCTGAGATGTAGAGATGGGACTGATGGTGTCTGAGTGGACAGCATCCTTTCTGTTAATGTTAGTTGAACAATGTGATCAACACCGTCCAGTGTTTGCAAAGAGGTCACTCACTCAGAAAAATAATATTTTCTTTCACTGAACACAATATCGTAATCTGTTTGTTCACATCTTGAAAAATAAGTTAAACGATGTCACAACCTCAATTTCCCTGAGGCGGTTCCACAGGGTATTAATTAAAAGCTTGGAGAATATTTAACTTCAGAGTTTTAGACAGAGAGATTGCCAATCGCAGGAAGGGACACATCACTTCACACTGAAAATGCTTTATCCAATTCAGACTGCTGAGAAAATATTCTACCCAATCCTGGCTATTGTTGGTGTTCCTGGTAAGTGACCATCACCATTGAAGTTGTGTAAATCTGTGTGTGAGCGGCTCTCTGATTTTAAACTGGGACTGAAAATATCTGATCCTGATCTCGTGCTCACTGTTATATCGACACCTGGTCAACGATATCATTGTCAAATGTCTTTAAGCCTGTCAATGGTTTGAATCCCTTTCATCAACTCACAATAAACCTCTGTTTGTAACTCACTGGATCTCTGACCGGGGAAGTTATTATATTGAGTGGAATCTTGTATAATGTTAGATTGGATCTCAGTAAAGGCAATCTCTCTGAAGGGAGGTTTAGGAGGAGAAAGAATTAAATCACACTGAGTGTGGGTATCTGTCAGTGTAGAATTGTACTGACTGTGGGTCACTATCAGAGTGGAATATCTGACGGCGGTGAACAAGGATTACTGGAAGTATCTGTCAGTGTGGAATTGTACTGAGTGTGGATCACTAACCAGAGTGGAATACCTGACAGCGGTGAACAAGGATTACTGGAAATGTCTGTCAGTGTAGAATTGTACTGACTGTGGGTCTCTCACCAGAGTGGAATATCTGATCCAATTATCTATCTATTACTGGGACTATCTGTCCGTGTGGAATTGTATTGTGTGTGGGTCAGTAACTGGACTGAAATTAGTTGGTTCTGTTTTGAAATGATGTATTTTATTGGTGAGGGGTCGCTCCATTCTGTGGAGTTCTCTCTGTGTGTTTTAACTTTGGAATAGGTTGAAAACAGGAAGAGTTTGGCTGTGTTTTGAAGATGTTTGATATTTATTGTATGAAGTGAAATGTCTCTGTCTCTGTTTTCTATTGATCTACTCTAACAGGAACAGATATCACCCACACTCTAATGTTTCAGAAAACCCACAGCAGTGCAGCATTCCAATAGGTTTTGTGATACTTTCTCATTCCTATTCATCCTGAAATGAACTCACAAGTTTGATCAATTTTTATGGGTGTTTTTAAACTGTCTTTCTGCTTCACACGATTTGTGAATCTATTCACCTGAAGCCAGAAACCCCTCCAGTCCATTCACACACTTGTTTTCCAAGGAGTGATTGGGGACTTATTGTTCTGAACAAAATGCAGCAGCGGACACTGATCTGTCGGGACATTAATGTCCCATCGAAATACCCACTTTGCAAATTCATAATGAATGATGAATGTGTGCCTGTAATTAGTTGTATTCTGCCTCTGTATTCACTATCACTCCCAATTTGATTTTGTCTGTAAATTGTGTAATTATCATTCTGCTTCCCGATCCCATACTGTTGATGGGAATGGTGAAGGAGAGTGATCCCAGTGCTGATCCTTGTGGAACACCACTTCCCACCTTCCATCAATCAGCCTAAATCCCTTTAACTCCTCTCCCTGTTTTCTGTGTGTGTCGCCAGCATGTGTCCATCCTGCTGCTGTGTCCCCTAACTCCACTGGCTCTGAGATTACCCATCAGTCTGTTATGTCGGATCTTACTGACGGCCTTTAGAAAATCAAATTGTTTAACATCTATCATACTACTCAGATCTATTATTTCTGGTAGTTATTGCAATAATTGGATGAAATGTGTCAGGAAGAATGCTAACTTTGGAATATGTGCCGACTATTTAGTATACGCTGTGTTACTGGATTTCTTTTAACTCAGACTTATAATTCAATGCTTCCAACTGTTGACATTGTGACTGGAAGATTTGATTATATTCTGTTCTAAATTCAAGAATAACAGAGACCGACTTCTGCTTCTCAATTCTTTGGTAATTATTCTGATGTTGATCAGTGAATAGATAATATTGTCTCTGCTGTTTCTGTCTATTTTATGAATATTTGTTGTGAAATCCATCCGCCTCCAGTGATCTCCCTCTACCTGGACCCACCCTCTGGCCTCCTATCAGCTCTTGATCTTTTCATTGAGATCTGTCAGTCCGACATCGACCGTCTCAATTTCCCTGTGCCTCTCACCAACTCTATCCTGACTCACTCTAAACTTGCTCCAATCCTCTCTCTGATATCCAAGCCTGGCCTGGTGATCTAAGCTGCTCACAAGGGTGGTGCCATTATTGTCTGGTGTCCTGACCTCTTCCTCACAGAGGCTGACCGTCCGCTCTCAGGCCCATCCTTGTACCTCCCCCTGGACCAGCAGCACACCACCAAACATCATGATATTGTTTCCAGGGCTTTCACTGACCTTGTTGACTCTGGATATCTTCTGTCCACAGTCTCAGAGATCAGAGTCCCACAATCCCACACATCCTGCATCAACCTCCCGCTTCTACCTCCTTCCCAAAATCCACAAACAGGGAAGTCCCAGTGCACCCATTATTTCGGCCTGTTCCAGCCCCACCAAGATCATTTCTTCCGATCTTGATTCCATCCACTTTACCCTGTTCTGCCCTTCCCAAAGACAGTGGTGTCACAGTGACACACTGGTTTGCACTGCTGCCTCACAGCACCAGGGTCTCCGGATCACTTCCCACCTTGGGTGACTGTCTGTGTGGAGACTGCACTTTCTCTCCCTGTCTGTGTGGGTTTCCTCCGGGTCTCCGGTTACCTCCCATAGCCCAAATATGTGCACGCTAGGTGGATTGGCCATGCTAAATTACTCCGTAGTGTCCAAAAAGATGTGTAGGTTAGATTCAGGGGTTAATGTGATAGGCGGGGGAGTGAGCTTGGTTGAGGTACTCTTTCAGAGGTTTGGTACAGACTTAATGGGCCGAATGGCCTCCTTCTGCACTGTGGGGATTTTATGTTTCCTGATTCCTCTGGTGTCGTAAACAAGGTCCATTTTCCTGGCCCTAACCGCCTAATCTTCACAATGGACGTCCAATCCCTCTGCACCTCCGTTCCCCAACACGAGGGTTGTGTACAGATCCTCATACCCTGCTACCTGTAAAGACTGCATCTCATTCTCCCACTTTCTCCGCCTCCATCGCCTCTGTTCTGATGCTGGCGTCTTCGAAAATAGTCCCCCTGGCATGTCTGTCTTTTCCTTAACCGGGCCGTCCCCACCACCTTCCTTTGTTAACAGGGCTCTCAATCGTGTTCAATTCACTTCTCACACCTCTGTCCTCACACAGCCCCCTCCCTCCCGGAAACATGATAGGGTTCCCCTCCTCACTTTCCACACCATCAGCCTTCTCATTGAAAGGAAAATCCTCGATTTCTGCCAACTCCAGCATGATGTCACCACCAAACACATCTTCACCTCTCTCCAACCACCCCTCTCAATGTCTGCATTCCTCAGGTACCGCTCCCTCCCCCTTCTCCACTTCCCCCTCACACCCCACACCCCTTTCCCTTCCCCCAGCATCTTCCCCTGCAATCCCAGACGGTGCAACAACTGTCCCTTTACCTCCTCCCGTGTCCCGGTTCTCAGCAGCAAACTCTCCTTTCTGGGGAAGCAGCGTTTCACTTCTGTGCCTTCAGTTTGTTCTCCTGTATTCGCTGCTGCCAATACCGACTCCTCGACATTGGGGAGACTAAACGCAGACTGGGAGACTGCTTTGTGGAACACCTTCACTCAGCCCACAGCATGGCCCCAGCCTTCCTGTTGTGGCCATGTTAACTCAGCACCTTGCTCTCAGGCCCACATGTCTGTCCTTGGCCTGCTGCCAGAATGCAGTGAAGCCCAATGCAAGCTGGAGGAGCAACATGTCATCGTCCAATTCGGATGTTAGGTCCCGCAGGATGTAACTTTAATTTAAACAACTTTATTCTGGGAACTTTCTCCTCCATCTTAACGCTCTTGTTTTGGAATGTTCCTACTTTTTTGTCGAATGCAATGAGTCCGAATCTGGAGAGAGTCTATTCCGGCCAAGTGAACCCTGGGGAATGTCCAATGCCGGAGCGGGAATATTCCTGAGAAAAGCTTGGCAGGGATTGTTTTCAAACAGGGAGAGGATGGATTCCTGGGAACAGTGATGTTGGGATGTTCCAGACATGGCAATGGGGGATTCCTGGGAGCGGGTGCTGTACGAATGACTAAACCTGGGAGGGGTGATCCCTCGGGATGTTCTGGAGACTGGGCAGACTCTATTCTGGACAGGCTGGGCTGCACGGTAGCACAGTGGTTGGCACAGTTGATTCACAGCTCCAGGGTCCCAGGTTCGATTCCCGGCTTGGGTGACTGTCTGTGCAGAGTCTGCACATCCTCCCCGTATCTGCGTGGGTTTCCTCCGGGTGCTCCGGTTTCCTCCCACAGTCCAAAGATGTGCGGGTTAGGTGGATTGGCCAAGATAAATTGTGTTTAGTTTCCAGACAATTTTGATGGGGTCACTGGGTTATGGGGATGGGGTGGGCTGAACTGGTTTTCTCTTTCCAAGGGCCGTTGCAGACTCGATGGGCCGAATGGCTTCCTTTTGCACTGTACATTCTATATTTCTATTCCTCCCATGGTTATGAAGTGGGAAGGTCCCGCGTTTGTTTTATTTTTCCCATTGATCGTGGAGTATTCAAATAAACCAGGAGTGGGGTCCAACCCCATCAGAAATCCAGTCCAGGGAACGGTCCAATCCGGGGTGTGGTCCAATAATTGAGCTGGGATGACAATCTCGGGTATGTTTGTATCCGGTTTGGGAAAACTGGCCGGCCTGAGTGAATCCTGTAAATCAGACTAAATGAGAAATGTAACCTCTCCCAAAGGTCTCTGAATTATAAACATTTTCCTCCCACTGCCATCAAACTGACAGGGCTGCAATTCACACTTTCCCCCCATTCCCCACCTTTAACACTGGAGTTACATTTCCTACTCCCCTCTCTGCAATCTCTGTGCCCACTCCTCTCCCCACACCCCCACCCACCCACTGTCCATTATATTGATGCTGCAATTGTGTCCTGGTTCAGACAGGGAGATTCATTACCCAGTAATTTCCCGCGTCTCTCCTTTCTCTCTCTGACAGTTAATTTACTGGGAATTGTGATTCTGTGTCGGGGGAAGTGTGGCCTCTCTACCTGCACCACTCGCTACCTGGTGGCCATGGCAACGGCGGATCTGCTGTTTATTATCATTAACCCCATACTAACCATGATCAGTGGTTATTATTTCCCCTGGAGTTTCCTGTACCTCACCCCTGTGTGCCGTGTTAACTCTGTCCTGCAGGCTGCAGCCAGGGACTGTTCTGTCTGGTTCACCATCACTTTCTCCTTTGATCGATTTGTGGCCATTCGCTGCCAGAAACTGAAAAGTAAATATTGCACCGGGAAAACTGCGGCTGTGGTTCTGTCCACAAGCGGCCTCCTGCTCTGTGTGAAAAACATCCCAGAGTACTTTACATTGGAACCTGGGGGGATAATCGACAATGTCCAGTGGTTCTGCGTCACAAAGAGCAGCGCCGTCACTGACCCGGGATGGGGTGGGTATTACTGGTTTTCTCAGGTTGTAACCCCATTGGTGCCGTTCTTCTCAATCCTGTTGACCAACGCTCTGACAGTCAGACACATTTTACTCAGCAGTCGGGTCCGGAAGGCACTGAGGGCCCAGAGTCAGGGAGACAATCGCAGCGACCCAGAGATGGAGAGCAGAAGGAAGTCAATGATTTTACTCTTCAGCATCTCCGGAACTTTCATCCTCCTCTGGACCGTGTCTGTTATTACATTTTTATACTTGGGACTTAGAGGACTATATTACATCACCCTTCCTCAATATAATTTACAACTAGTCGGATGTATGCTGCGGGATTTAAATTGCTGCACAAACACATTTATTTATGTGGTGACTCAGTCCAGGTTCAGGGAGCAGATCAAGGTCGCGGTGAAATATCCGGTTACATCAATTATTAAATTAATGAGAAAATAAAACGGTCTGAAAACCTCTCAGCCAATCAGGAGCTCCTGCCGCTGACTGACAGTCTCTCAGCCAATCAGGAGCTCCAGCCGCTGACTGACAGCCACTCAGCCAATCAGGAGCTCCAGCCGCTGACTGACAGGCGCTCAGCCAATCAGGAACTCCAGCCGCTCACTGACAGTCTCTCAGCCAATCAGGAGCCCCAACCGCTGACTGACAGTCTCTCAGCCAATCAGGAGCTCCAGCCGCTACTAACAGCCTCTCAGCCAATCAGGAGCTCCAGCCGCTACTAACAGCCTCTCAGCCAATCAAGAGCTCCAGCCGCTGACTGACAGCCACTCAGCCAATCAGGAGCTCCAGCCGCTGACTGACAGTCTCTCAGCCAATCAGGAGCTCCAGCCGCTAACTGACAGTCTCTCAGCCAATCAGGAGCCCCAACCGCTGACAGACAGTCTCTCAGCCAATCAGGAGCTCCAGCCGCTACTAACAGCCTCTCAGCCAATCAGGAGCTCCAGCCGCTACTAACAGCCTCTCAGCCAATCAGGAGCTCCAGCCGCTGACTGACAGTCTCTCAGCCAATCAGGAGCTCCAGCCGCTGCCTGACAGTCTCTCAGCCAATCAGAAGCTCCAGCCGCTGACTGACAGTCTCTCAGCCAATCAGGAGCTCCAGCCGCTAACTGACAGCCTCTCAGCCAATCAGGAGATCCAGCCGCTGACTGACAGTCTCTCAGACAATCAGGAGCCCCAACCGCTGACTGACAGCCTCTCAGCCAATCAGGAGATCCAGCCGCTGACTGACAGTCTCTCAGCCAATCAGGAGCCCCAACCGCTGACTGACAGCCTCTCAGCCAATCAGGAGCTCCAGCCGCTGACTGACAGTCTCTCAGCCAATCAGGAGCTCCAGCCGCTGACTGACAGTCTCTCAGCCAATCAAGTGCTCCAAAAGCTGACTCACAGACGCTCAGCCAATCAATAGCTCCTGGCGCTGACTGACAGCCTCTCATCCAATCAGCAGCTCCAGCCGCTGACTGACAGCCTCTCAGCCAATCAGGAGCACAAGCCGCTGACTGACAGTCTCTCAGCCAATCAGGAGCTCCAGCCGCTGACTGACAGCCACTCAGCCAATCAGGAGCACAAGCCGCTGACTGACAGTCTCTCAGCCAATCAGGAGCCCCAACCGCTGACTGACAGTCTCTCAGCCAATCAGGAGCTCCAGCCGCTACTAACAGCCTCTCAGCCAATCAGGAGCTCCAGCGCTACTAACAGCCTCTCAGCCAATCAGGAGCTGCAGCCGCTGACTGACACTCTCTCAGCCAATCAGGAGCTCCAGCCGCTGACTGGCAGTCTCTCAGCCAATCAGGAGCACAAGCCGCTGACTGACAGTCTCTCAGCCAATCAGGAGCCCCAACCGCTGACTGACAGTCTCTCAGCCAATCAGGAGCTCCAGCCGCTGACTGACAGTCTCTCAGCCAATCAGGAGCTCCAGCCGCTGCCTGACAGTCTCTTAGCCAATCAGATGCTCCAGCCGCTGACTGACAGTCTCTCAGCCAATCAGGAGCTCCAGCCGCTAACTGACAGCCTCTCAGCCAATCAGGAGATCCAGCCGCTGACTGACAGTCTCTCAGACAATCAGGAGCCCCAACCGCTGACTGACAGCCTCTCAGCCAATCAGGAGATCCAGCCGCTGACTGACAGTCTCTCAGCCAATCAGGAGCCCCAACCGCTGACTGACAGCCTCTCAGCCAATCAGGAGCTCCAGCCGCTGACTGACAGTCTCTCAGCCAATCAGGAGCTCCAGCCGCTGACTGACAGTCTCTCAGCCAATCAAGTGCTCCAACCGCTGACTCACAGACGCTCAGCCAATCAATAGCTCCTGGCGCTGACTGACAGCCTCTCATCCAATCAGCAGCTCCAGCCGCTGACTGACAGCCTCTCAGCCAATCAGGAGCCCCAACCGCTGACTAACAGACTCCCAGCCAATCAGGAGCTCCAGCCGCTACTAACAGCCTCTCAGCCAATCAGGAGCTCCAGCCGCTGACTGACACTCTCTCAGACAATCAGGAGCTCCAGCCGCTGACTGGCAGTCTCTCAGCCAATCAGGAGCTCCAGCCGCTGACTGACAGCCACTCAGCCAATCAGTAGCACAAGCCGCTGACTGACAGTCTCTCAGCCAATCAGGAGCCCCAACCGCTGACTGACAGCCTCTCAGTCAATCAGGAGCTCCAGCCGCTGACTGACAGTCTCTCAGCCAATCAGGAGCTCCAGCCGCTGACTGACAGTCTCTCAGCCAATCAGCAGCTCCAGCCGCTGACTGACAGTCTCTCAGCCAATCAGGAGCTCCAGCCGCTGACCGACAGCCTCTCAGCCAATCAGGAGCTCAAGCCGCTGACCGACAGCCTCTCAGCCAATCAGGAGCTCCAGCCGCTGACTGACAGTCTCTCAGCCAATCAGAAGGTCCAGCCGCTGACTGACAGTCTCTCAGCCAATCAGGAGCTCCAGCCGCTGACTGACAGTCTCTCAGCTAATCAGCAGTTCTAGTCTCTGACTGGCAGCATTTCAGCCAATCAGTAGCTCCTGGCGCTGACAGACAGTCTCTCAGCCAATCAGTAGCTCCGGGCGCTGACTGACAGCCTCTCATCCAATCAGCAGCTCCAACAGCTGACTGACAGCCTCTCATCCAATCAGCAGCTCCAGCCGCTGACTTACAGTCTCTCAGCCAATCAGTAGCTCCTGGCGCTGACTGACAGCCTATGAGCCAATCAGGAGCTGGGTCTGGTGCGTGGGGAGCACTGACAGTGCTGGCTGTGTGGGGGGAGTACTGACAGTGCTGGCTGTGTGGTGGGAGCACTAACAGTGCTGTCTGTGTGGTGGGAGCACTGAGAGTGCTGGCTGTGTGGGTGGAGCACTGACAGTGCTGGCTGTGTGGTGGGAGCACTGACAGTGCTGGCTGTGCGGTGGGAGCACTGACAGTACTGGCTGTGTGGGGGGGAGCACTGTCAGTGCCGGCTGTGTGGGGGAGCACTGACAGTGCTGGCTGTTTTGGGGGGAGCACTGAGAGAGCTGGCTGTGTGGGGGAGCACTGCCAGTGCTGGCTGTGTGGGGGGAGCACATACAGTGCTGGCTGTGTGGGGGAGCACTGACAGTGCTGGCTGTGTGGGGGAGCACTGACAGCGCTGACTGTGTGGGGGGAGCACATACAGTGCTGGCTGTGTGGGGAGCACTGACAGTGTTGGCTGTTTGGGGGGAGCACTGACAGTGCTGGCTGTGCGGGGAGAGCACTGACAGTGATGGCTGTGTGTGGGAGCACTGACAGTGCTGGTTGTGTGGCAGGAGCACGGACTGTGCTGGCTGTGTGGGGTTAGCACTGACAGTGCTGGCTGTGTGTGGGGAGAACTGACAGTGCTGGCTGTGTGGTGGGAGCTCTGACAGTGCTGGCTGTGTGGGGGGAGCACTGACAGTGCTGGCTGTGTGGGGGAGCACTGACAGTGCTGGCTGTGTGCGGCGAGCACGGACAGTGCTGGCTGTGTGGTGGGAGCAGTGACAGTGCTGGCTGTGTGGGGGGAGCACGGAGAATGCTGCCTGTGTGGGGGGATCACTGACAGTGCTGGCTGTTTGTGGGGAGCACTGACAGTGCTGGCTGTGTGGGGGGAGCACTGCCAGTGCTGGCTGTGTGGGGGAGCATTGACAGTGCTGGTTGTGTGGTGGGAGCACTGACAGTGCTGGCTGTGTGGTGGGAGCACTGACAGTGTTGGCTGTGTGGGGGAGCACTTACAGAGCTGGAAGTGTGAGGGAACACTGACAGTGCTGGCTGTGTGGGGGAGCAATGACTGAGCTGGCTGTGTGGTGGGAACACTGACAGGGCTGGCTGTGTGATGGGAGTACTGACAGTGCTGCCTGTGTAGGGGAGCACTGACACTGCTGGCTGTGTGGTGGGAGCACTGACAGTGCTGGCTGTGTGGGGGACCACTGACAGTGCTGGCTGTGTGGTGGGAGAACTAACAGTGCTGGCTGTGTGGTGGGAGCACTTACAGTGCTGGCTGTGTAGAGGGAGCACTGACACGGCTGGCTGTGTGGTGGAAGCACTGCCAGAGCTGGCTGTGTGGTGGTAGCACTGACAGTGCTGGCTGTGTGGGGAGCACTGTCAGTGCTGGCTGTGTGATGGGAGCAGTGACGGTGCTGGCTGTGTGGTGGGAGCACTGATAGTGCTGGCTGTGTGGTGGGAGCACTGACAGTGCTGGCTGTGTGGTGGGAGCACTGACAGTGCTGGCTGTGCGGGGGGTGCATTGACAGTGCTGGCTGTGTGGGGGAGCACTGACAGTGCTGTCTGTGTGTGGGGAGCACTGACAGTGCTGGCTGTGTGCTGGGAGCACTGATAGTGCTGGCTGTGTGGGGGAGCACTGACAGTGCTGGCTGTGTGTGGGTACACTGACAGTGCTGTCTGTGTGGAAGAGCACTGACAGTGCTGACTGCGTGGTGGGAGCACTGATAGTGCTGGCTGTGTGGAGGGAGCACTGACACGGCAGCCTGTGTGATGGGAGCACTGACAGTGCAGGCTGTGTGGTGGGAGCACTGACAGTGCTGGCTGTATGGGGGAGCACTGACAGTGCTGGCTGTGTGGGGGGAGCACAGACAGTGCAGGCTGTGTGGGGGGAGCACTGACAGTGCTGGCTTTGTGGGGAGCACTGAGAGTGCTGGCTGTGTGGTGGGAGCACTGACACTGCTGGCTGTGTGGTGGGAGCACTGACAGTGCTGGCTGTGTGGGGAGCACTGACAGTGCTGGCTTTGTGGTGGGAGCACTGACAGTGCTGGCTGTGTGGGTAGCGCTGATAGTGCTGGCTGTGTCGGGGGAGCACTGGCAGTGCTGGCTATGTTGGGGGGGGCACTGACAGTGCTGGCAGTGTGGTGGGAGCACTGACAGGGCTGGCTGTGTGGTGGTAGCACTGACAGTGCTGGCTGTGTGGTGGGAGCACTGACAGTGCTGGCTGTGTGGTGGGAGCACTGACGGTGCTGGCTGTGTGGGGGGAGCAATGACAGTGCTGGCTGTGTGGTGGGAGCACTGACAGTGCTGGTTGTGTGGCGGGAGCACTGACAGTGCTGGCTGTGTGGTGGGAGCACTGACAGTGTTGGCTGTGTGGGGGGAGCACTTACAGTGCTGGCTGTGTGGGGGAGCACTGACAGTGCTGGCTGTGTGGTGGGAGCAATGACAGTGCTGGCTGTGTGGTGGTAGCATTGACAGTGCTGGCTGTGTTGTGGGAGCACTAACAGAGCTGGCTGTGTTGTGGGAGCACTGACAGGGCTGGCTGTTTGGTGGGAGCACTGACAGTGCTGGCTGTGTGGGGGAGCACTGACACTGCTGGCTGTGAGTTGGGAGCACTGACAGTGCTGTCTGTGTGGGGGGAGCACTGCCAGTGCTGGCTGTGTGGGGAGAGCACTGACAGGGCTGGCTGTGTGTTGGGAGCACTGCCAGTTCTGGCTGTGTGGGTGGAGCACGGAGAATGCTGCATGTGTGGGGGGATCACTGACAGTGCTGGCTGTTTGTGGGGAGCACTGACAGTGTTGGCTGTGTGGGGGGAGCACTGCCAGTGCTGGCTGTGTGGGGGAGCATTGACAGTGCTGGTTGTGTGGTGGGAGCACTGACAGTGCTGGCTGTGTGGTGGGAGCACTGACAGTGTTGGCTGTGTGGGGGAGCACTTACAGAGCTGGAAGTGTGAGGGAACACTGACAGTGCTGGCTGTGTGGGGGAGCAATGACTGAGCTGGCTGTGTGGTGGGAACACTGACAGGGCTGGCTGTGTGATGGGAGCACTGACAGTGCTGCCTGTGTAGGGGAGCACTGACACTGCTGGCTGTGTGGTGGGAGCACTGACAGTGCTGGCTGTGTGGGGGACCACTGACAGTGCTGGCTGTGTGGTGGGAGAACTAACAGTGCTGGCTGTGTGGTGGGAGCACTTACAGTGCTGGCTGTGTAGAGGGAGCACTGACACGGCTGGCTGTGTGGTGGAAGCACTGACAGAGCTGGCTGTGTGGTGGTAGCACTGACAGTGCTGGCTGTGTGGGGAGCACTGACAGTGCTGGCTGTGTGATGGGAGCACTGACGGTGCTGGCTGTGTGGTGGGAGCACTGATAGTGCTGGCTGTGTGGTGGGAGCACTGACAGCGCTGGCTGTGTGGTGGGAGCACTGACAGTGCTGGCTGTGCGGGGGGTGCATTGACAGTGCTGGCTGTGTGGGGGGAGCACTGACAGTGCTGTCTGTGTGTGGGGAGCACTGACAGTGCTGGCTGTGTGCTGGGAGCACTGATAGTGCTGGCTGTGTGGGGGAGCACTGACAGTGCTGGCTGTATGGGGGAACACTGACAGTGCTGTCTGTGTGGAAGAGCACTGACAGTGCTGACTGCGTGGCGGGAGCACTGATAGTGCTGGCTGTGTGGAGGGAGCACTGACACGGCAGCCTGTGTGATGGGAGCACTGACAGTGCAGGCTGTGTGGTGGGAGCACTGACAGTGCTGGCTGTATGGGGAGCACTGCCAGTGCTGGCTGTGTGGGGGGAGCACATACAGTGCTGGCTGTGTGGGGGAGCACTGACAGTGCTGGCTGTGTGGGGGAGCACTGACAGCGCTGACTGTGTGGGGGGAGCACATACAGTGCTGGCTGTGTGGGGAGCACTGACAGTGTTGGCTGTTTGGGGGGAGCACTGACAGTGCTGGCTGTGCGGGGAGAGCACTGACAGTGCTGGCTGTGTGTGGGAGCACTGACAGTGCTGGTTGTGTGGCAGGAGCACGGACTGTGCTGGCTGTGTGGGGTTAGCACTGACAGTGCTGGCTGTGTGTGGGGAGAACTGACAGTGCTGGCTGTGTGGTGGGAGCTCTGACAGTGCTGGCTGTGTGGGGGAGCACTGACAGTGCTGGCTGTGTGGGGGAGCACTGACAGTGCTGGCTGAGTGCGGCGAGCACGGACAGTGCTGGCTGTGTGGTGGGAGCAGTGACAGTGCTGGCTGTGTGGGGGGAGCACGGAGAATGCTGCCTGTGTGGGGGGATCACTGACAGTGCTGGCTGTTTGTGGGGAGCACTGACAGTGCTGGCTGTGTGGGGGGAGCACTGCCAGTGCTGGCTGTGTGGGGGAGCATTGACAGTGCTGGTTGTGTGGTGGGAGCACTGACAGTGCTGGCTGTGTGGTGGGAGCACTGACAGTGTTGGCTGTGTGGGGGAGCACTTACAGAGCTGGACGTGTGAGGGAACACTGACAGTGCTGGCTGTGTGGGGGAGCAATGACTGAGCTGGCTGTGTGGTGGGAACACTGACAGGGCTGGCTGTGTGACGGGAGTACTGACAGTGCTGCCTGTGTAGGGGAGCACTGACACTGCTGGCTGTGTGGTGGGAGCACTGACAGTGCTGGCTGTGTGGGGGACCACTGACAGTGCTGGCTGTGTGGTGGGAGAACTAACAGTGCTGGCTGTGTGGTGGGAGCACTTACAGTGCTGGCTGTGTAGAGGGAGCACTGACACGGCTGGCTGTGTGGTGGAAGCACTGCCAGAGCTGGCTGTGTGGTGGTAGCACTGACAGTGCTGGCTGTGTGGGGAGCACTGACAGTGCTGGCTGTGTGATGGGAGCACTGACGGTGCTGGCTGTGTGGTGGGAGCACTGATAGTGCTGGCTGTGTGGTGGGAGCACTGACAGTGCTGGCTGTGTGGTGGGAGCACTGACAGTGCTGGCTGTGCGGGGGGTGCATTGACAGTGCTGGCTGTGTGGGGGAGCACTGACAGTGCTGGCTGTGTGGTGGGAGCACTGACAGTGTTGGCTGTGTGGGGGAGCACTTACAGAGCTGGAAGTGTGAGGGAACACTGACAGTGCTGGCTGTGTGGGGGAGCAATGACTGAGCTGGCTGTGTGGTGGGAACACTGACAGGGCTGGCTGTGTGATGGGAGTACTGACAGTGCTGCCTGTGTAGGGGAGCACTGACACTGCTGGCTGTGTGGTGGGAGCACTGACAGTGCTGGCTGTGTGGGGGACCACTGACAGTGCTGGCTGTGTGGTGGGAGAACTAACAGTGCTGGCTGTGTGGTGGGAGCACTTACAGTGCTGGCCGTGTAGAGGGAGCACTGACACGGCTGGCTGTGTGGTGGAAGCACTGACAGAGCTGGCTGTGTGGTGGTAGCACTGACAGTGCTGGCTGTGTGGGGAGCACTGACAGTGCTGGCTGTGTGATGGGAGCACTGACGGTGCTGGCTGTGTGGTGGGAGCACTGATAGTGCTGGCTGTGTGGTGGGAGCACTGACAGCGCTGGCTGTGTGGTGGGAGCACTGACAGTGCTGGCTGTGCGGGGGGTGCATTGACAGTGCTGGCTGTGTGGGGGGAGCACTGACAGTGCTGTCTGTGTGTGGGGAGCACTGACAGTGCTGGCTGTGTGCTGGGAGCACTGATAGTGCTGGCTGTGTGGGGGAGCACTGACAGTGCTGGCTGTATGGGGGAACACTGACAGTGCTGTCTGTGTGGAAGAGCACTGACAGTGCTGACTGCGTGGTGGGAGCACTGATAGTGCTGGCTGTGTGGAGGGAGCACTGACACGGCAGCCTGTGTGATGGGAGCACTGACAGTGCAGGCTGTGTGGTGGGAGCACTGACAGTGCTGGCTGTATGGGGGAGCACTGCCAGTGCTGGCTGTGTGGGGGGAGCACATACAGTGCTGGCTGTGTGGGGGAGCACTGACAGTGCTGGCTGTGTGGGGGAGCACTGACAGCGCTGACTGTGTGGGGGGAGCACATACAGTGCTGGCTGTGTGGGGAGCACTGACAGTGTTGGCTGTTTGGGGGGAGCACTGACAGTGCTGGCTGTGCGGGGAGAGCACTGACAGTGCTGGCTGTGTGTGGGAGCACTGACAGTGCTGGTTGTGTGGCAGGAGCACGGACTGTGCTGGCTGTGTGGGGTTAGCACTGACAGTGCTGGCTGTGTGTGGGGAGAACTGACAGTGCTGGCTGTGTGGTGGGAGCTCTGACAGTGCTGGCTGTGTGGGGGGAGCACTGACAGTGCTGGCTGTGTGGGGGAGCACTGACAGTGCTGGCTGTGTGCGGCGAGCACGGACAGTGCTGGCTGTGTGGTGGGAGCAGTGACAGTGCTGGCTGTGTGGGGGGAGCACGGAGAATGCTGCCTGTGTGGGGGGATCACTGACAGTGCTGGCTGTTTGTGGGGAGCACTGACAGTGCTGGCTGTGTGGGGGGAGCACTGCCAGTGCTGGCTGTGTGGGGGAGCATTGACAGTGCTGGTTGTGTGGTGGGAGCACTGACAGTGCTGGCTGTGTGGTGGGAGCACTGACAGTGTTGGCTGTGTGGGGGAGCACTTACAGAGCTGGACGTGTGAGGGAACACTGACAGTGCTGGCTGTGTGGGGGAGCAATGACTGAGCTGGCTGTGTGGTGGGAACACTGACAGGGCTGGCTGTGTGATGGGAGTACTGACAGTGCTGCCTGTGTAGGGGAGCACTGACACTGCTGGCTGTGTGGTGGGAGCACTGACAGTGCTGGCTGTGTGGGGGACCACTGACAGTGCTGGCTGTGTGGCGGGAGAACTAACAGTGCTGGCTGTGTGGTGGGAGCACTTACAGTGCTGGCTGTGTAGAGGGAGCACTGACACGGCTGGCTGTGTGGTGGAAGCACTGCCAGAGCTGGCTGTGTGGTGGTAGCACTGACAGTGCTGGCTGTGTGGGGAGCACTGACAGTGCTGGCTGTGTGGTGGGAGCAATGACAGTGCTGGCTGTGTGGTGGTAGCATTGACAGTGCTGGCTGTGTTGTGGGAGCACTAACAGAGCTGGCTGTGTTGTGGGAGCACTGACACTGCTGGCTGTGTGGTGGGAGCACTGACAGTGCTGGCTGTGTGGGGAGCACTGACAGTGCTGGCTTTGTGGTGGGAGCACTGACAGTGCTGGCTGTGTGGGTAGCGCTGACAGTGCTGGCTGTGTCGGGGGAGCACTGGCAGTGCTGGCTATGTTGGGGGGGGCACTGACAGTGCTGGCAGTGTGGTGGGAGCACTGACAGGGCTGGCTGTGTGGTGGTAGCACTGACAGTGCTGGCTGTGTGGTGGGAGCACTGACAGTGCTGGCTGTGTGGTGGGAGCACTGACGGTGCTGGCTGTGTGGGGGGAGCAATGACAGTGCTGGCTGTGTGGTGGGAGCACTGACAGTGCTGGTTGTGTGGCGGGAGCACTGACAGTGCTGGCTGTGTGGTGGGAGCACTGACAGTAATGGCTGTGTGGGGGGAGCACTCACAGTGCTGGCTGTGTGGGGGAGCACTGACAGTGCTGGCTGTGTGGTGGGAGCAATGACAGTGCTGGCTGTGTGGTGGTAGCATTGACAGTGCTGGCTGTGTTGTGGGAGCACTAACAGAGCTGGCTGTGTTGTGGGAGCACTGACAGGGCTGGCTGTTTGGTGGGAGCACTGACAGTGCTGGCTGTGTGGGGGAGCACTGACACTGCTGGCTGTGTGGTGGGAGCACTGACAGTGCTGTCTGTGTGGGGGAGCACTGCCAGTGCTGGCTGTGTGGGGGGAGCACTGACAGGGCATCTGTGTGTTGGGAGCACTGCCAGTGCTGGCTGTGTGGGGGGAGCACGGAGAATGCTGCCTGTGTGGGGGGATCACTGACAGTGCTGGCTGTTTGTGGGGAGCACTGACAGTGCTGGCTGTGTGGGGGGAGCACTGCCAGTGCTGGCTGTGTGGGGGAGCATTGACAGTGCTGGTTGTGTGGTGGGAGCACTGACAGTGCTGGCTGTGTGGTGGGAGCACTGACAGTGTTGGCTGTGTGGGGGAGCACTTACAGAGCTGGAAGTGTGAGGGAACACTGACAGTGCTGGCTGTGTGGGGGAGCAATGACTGAGCTGGCTGTGTGGTGGGAACACTGACAGGGCTGGCTGTGTGATGGGAGTACTGACAGTGCTGCCTGTGTAGGGGAGCACTGACACTGCTGGCTGTGTGGTGGGAGCACTGACAGTGCTGGCTGTGTGGGGGACCACTGACAGTGCTGGCTGTGTGGTGGGAGAACTAACAGTGCTGGCTGTGTGGTGGGAGCACTTACAGTGCTGGCTGTGTAGAGGGAGCACTGACACGGCTGGCTGTGTGGTGGAAGCACTGACAGAGCTGGCTGTGTGGTGGTAGCACTGACAGTGCTGGCTGTGTGGGGAGCACTGACAGTGCTGGCTGTGTGATGGGAGCACTGACGGTGCTGGCTGTGTGGTGGGAGCACTGATAGTGCTGGCTGTGTGGTGGGAGCACTGACAGCGCTGGCTGTGTGGTGGGAGCACTGACAGTGCTGGCTGTGCGGGGGGTGCAGTGACAGTGCTGGCTGTGTGGGGGGAGCACTGACAGTGCTGTTTGTGTGTGGGGAGCACTGACAGTGCTGGCTGTGTGCTGGGAGCACTGATAGTGCTGGCTGTGTGGGGGAGCACTGACAGTGCTGGCTGTATGGGGGAACACTGACAGTGCTGTCTGTGTGGAAGAGCACTGACAGTGCTGACTGCGTGGTGGGAGCACTGATAGTGCTGGCTGTGTGGAGGGAGCACTGACACGGCAGCCTGTGTGATGGGAGCACTGACAGTGCAGGCTGTGTGGTGGGAGCACTGACAGTGCTGGCTGTGTGGGGGACCACTGACAGTGCTGGCTGTGTGGTGGGAGAACTAACAGTGCTGGCTGTGTGGTGGGAGCACTTACAGTGCTGGCTGTGTAGAGGGAGCACTGACACGGCTGGCTGTGTGGTGGAAGCACTGCCAGAGCTGGCTGTGTGGTGGTAGCACTGACAGTGCTGGCTGTGTGGGGAGCACTGACAGTGCTGGCTGTGTGATGGGAGCACTGACGGTGCTGGCTGTGTGGTGGGAGCACTGATAGTGCTGGCTGTGTGGTGGGAGCACTGACAGTGCTGGCTGTGTGGTGGGAGCACTGACAGTGCTGGCTGTGCGGGGGGTGCATTGACAGTGCTGGCTGTGTGGGGGAGCACTGACAGTGCTGGCTGTGTGGTGGGAGCACTGACAGTGTTGGCTGTGTGGGGGAGCACTTACAGAGCTGGAAGTGTGAGGGAACACTGACAGTGCTGGCTGTGTGGGGGAGCAATGACTGAGCTGGCTGTGTGGTGGGAACACTGACAGGGCTGGCTGTGTGATGGGAGTACTGACAGTGCTGCCTGTGTAGGGGAGCACTGACACTGCTGGCTGTGTGGTGGGAGCACTGACAGTGCTGGCTGTGTGGGGGACCACTGACAGTGCTGGCTGTGTGGTGGGAGAACTAACAGTGCTGGCTGTGTGGTGGGAGCACTTACAGTGCTGGCTGTGTAGAGGGAGCACTGACACGGCTGGCTGTGTGGTGGAAGCACTGACAGAGCTGGCTGTGTGGTGGTAGCACTGACAGTGCTGGCTGTGTGGGGAGCACTGACAGTGCTGGCTGTGTGATGGGAGCACTGACGGTGCTGGCTGTGTGGTGGGAGCACTGATAGTGCTGGCTGTGTGGTGGGAGCACTGACAGCGTTGGCTGTGTGGTGGGAGCACTGACAGTGCTGGCTGTGCGGGGGGTGCATTGACAGTGCTGGCTGTGTGGGGGGAGCACTGACAGTGCTGTCTGTGTGTGGGGAGCACTGACAGTGCTGGCTGTGTGCTGGGAGCACTGATAGTGCTGGCTGTGTGGGGGAGCACTGACAGTGCTGGCTGTATGGGGGAACACTGACAGTGCTGTCTGTGTGGAAGAGCACTGACAGTGCTGACTGCGTGGTGGGAGCACTGATAGTGCTGGCTGTGTGGAGGGAGCACTGACACGGCAGCCTGTGTGATGGGAGCACTGACAGTGCAGGCTGTGTGGTGGGAGCACTGACAGTGCTGGCTGTATGGGGGAGCACTGCCAGTGCTGGCTGTGTGGGGGGAGCACATACAGTGCTGGCTGTGTGGGGGAGCACTGACAGTGCTGGCTGTGTGGGGGAGCACTGACAGCGCTGACTGTGTGGGGGGAGCACATACAGTGCTGGCTGTGTGGGGAGCACTGACAGTGTTGGCTGTTTGGGGGGAGCACTGACAGTGCTGGTTGTGCGGGGAGAGCACTGACAGTGCTGGCTGTGTGTGGGAGCACTGACAGTGCTGGTTGTGTGGCAGGAGCACGGACTGTGCTGGCTGTGTGGGGTTAGCACTGACAGTGCTGGCTGTGTGTGGGGAGAACTGACAGTGCTGGCTGTGTGGTGGGAGCTCTGACAGTGCTGGCTGTGTGGGGGGAGCACTGACAGTGCTGGCTGTGTGGGGGAGCACTGACAGTGCTGGCTGTGTGCGGCGAGCACGGACAGTGCTGGCTGTGTGGTGGGAGCAGTGACAGTGCTGGCTGTGTGGGGGGAGCACGGAGAATGCTGCCTGTGTGGGGGGATCACTGACAGTGCTGGCTGTTTGTGGGGAGCACTGACAGTGCTGGCTGTGTGGGGGGAGCACTGCCAGTGCTGGCTGTGTGGGGGAGCATTGACAGTGCTGGTTGTGTGGTGGGAGCACTGACAGTGCTGGCTGTGTGGTGGGAGCACTGACAGTGTTGGCTGTGTGGGGGAGCACTTACAGAGCTGGACGTGTGAGGGAACACTGACAGTGCTGGCTGTGTGGGGGAGCAATGACTGAGCTGGCTGTGTGGTGGGAACACTGACAGGGCTGGCTGTGTGATGGGAGTACTGACAGTGCTGGCTGTGTGGGGGACCACTGACAGTGCTGGCTGTGTGGTGGGAGAACTAACAGTGCTGGCTGTGTGGTGGGAGCACTTACAGTGCTGGCTGTGTAGAGGGAGCACTGACACGGCTGGCTGTGTGGTGGAAGCACTGCCAGAGCTGGCTGTGTGGTGGTAGCACTGACAGTGCTGGCTGTGTGGGGAGCACTGACAGTGCTGGCTGTGTGATGGGAGCACTGACGGTGCTGGCTGTGTGGTGGGAGCACTGATAGTGCTGGCTGTGTGGTGGGAGCACTGACAGTGCTGGCTGTGTGGTGGGAGCACTGACAGTGCTGGCTGTGCGGGGGGTGCATTGACAGTGCTGGCTGTGTGGGGGAGCACTGACAGTGCTGTCTGTGTGTGGGGAGCACTGACAGTGCTGGCTGTGTGCTGGGAGCACTGATAGTGCTGGCTGTGTGGGGGAGCACTGACAGTGCTGGCTGTGTGGGGGTACACTGACAGTGCTGTCTGTGTGGAAGAGCACTGACAGTGCTGACTGCGTGGTGGGAGCACTGATAGTGCTGGCTGTGTGGAGGGAGCACTGACACGGCAGCCTGTGTGATGGGAGCACTGACAGTGCAGGCTGTGTGGTGGGAGCACTGACAGTGCTGGCTGTATGGGGGAGCACTGGCAGTGCTGGCTGTGTGGGGGGAGCACAGACAGTGCAGGCTGTGTGGGGGGAGCACTGACAGTGCTGGCTTTGTGGGGAGCACTGAGAGTGCTGGCTGTGTGGTGGGAGCACTGACACTGCTGGCTGTGTGGTGGGAGCACTGACAGTGCTGGCTGTGTGGGGAGCACTGACAGTGCTGGCTTTGTGGTGGGAGCACTGACAGTGCTGGCTGTGTGGGTAGTGCTGACAGTGCTGGCTGTGTCGGGGGAGCACTGGCAGTGCTGGCTATGTTGGGGGGGGCACTGACAGTGCTGGCAGTGTGGTGGGAGCACTGACAGGGCTGGCTGTGTGGTGGTAGCACTGACAGTGCTGGCTGTGTGGTGGGAGCACTGACAGTGCTGGCTGTGTGGTGGGAGCACTGACGGTGCTGGCTGTGTGGGGGGAGCAATGACAGTGCTGGCTGTGTGGTGGGAGCACTGACAGTGCTGGTTGTGTGGCGGGAGCACTGACAGTGCTGGCTGTGTGGTGGGAGCACTGACAGTGTTGGCTGTGTGGGGGGAGCACTTACAGTGCTGGCTGTGTGGGGGAGCACTGACAGTGCTGGCTGTGTGGTGGTAGCATTGACAGTGCTGGCTGTGTTGTGGGAGCACTAACAGAGCTGGCTGTGTTGTGGGAGCACTGACACTGCTGGCTGTGTGGTGGGAGCACTGACAGTGCTGGCTGTGTGGGGAGCACTGACAGTGCTGGCTTTGTGGTGGGAGCACTGACAGTGCTGGCTGTGTGGGTAGCGCTGACAGTGCTGGCTGTGTCGGGGGAGCACTGGCAGTGCTGGCTATGTTGGGGGGGGGGGGCACTGACAGTGCTGGCAGTGTGGTGGGAGCACTGACAGGGCTGGCTGTGTGGTGGTAGCACTGACAGTGCTGGCTGTGTGGTGGGAGCACTGACAGTGCTGGCTGTGTGGTGGGAGCACTGACGGTGCTGGCTGTGTGGGGGGAGCAATGACAGTGCTGGCTGTGTGGTGGGAGCACTGACAGTGCTGGTTGTGTGGCGGGAGCACTGACAGTGCTGGCTGTGTGGTGGGAGCACTGACAGTGTTGGCTGTGTGGGGGGAGCACTTACAGTGCTGGCTGTGTGGGGGAGCACTGACAGTGCTGGCTGTGTGGTGGGAGCAATGACAGTGCTGGCTGTGTGGTGGTAGCATTGACAGTGCTGGCTGTGTTGTGGGAGCACTAACAGAGCTGGCTGTGTTGTGGGAGCACTGACAGGGCTGGCTGTTTGGTGGGAGCACTGACAGTGCTGGCTGTGTGGGGGAGCACTGACACTGCTGGCTGTGTGGTGGGAGCACTGACAGTGCTGTCTGTGTGGGGGGAGCACTGCCAGTGCTGGCTGTGTGGGGGGAGCACTGACAGGGCTGGCTGTGTGTTGGGAGCACTGCCAGTGCTGGCTGTGTGGGGGGAGCACGGAGAATGCTGCCTGTGTGGGGGGATCACTGACAGTGCTGGCTGTTTGTGGGGAGCACTGACAGTGCTGGCTGTGTGGGGGGAGCACTGCCAGTGCTGGCTGTGTGGGGGAGCATTGACAGTGCTGGTTGTGTGGTGGGAGCACTGACAGTGCTGGCTGTGTGGTGGGAGCACTGACAGTGTTGGCTGTGTGGGGGAGCACTTACAGAGCTGGAAGTGTGAGGGAACACTGACAGTGCTGGCTGTGTGGGGGAGCAATGACTGAGCTGGCTGTGTGGTGGGAACACTGACAGGGCTGGCTGTGTGATGGGAGTACTGACAGTGCTGCCTGTGTAGGGGAGCACTGACACTGCTGGCTGTGTGGTGGGAGCACTGACAGTGCTGGCTGTGTGGGGGACCACTGACAGTGCTGGCTGTGTGGTGGGAGAACTAACAGTGCTGGCTGTGTGGTGGGAGCACTTACAGTGCTGGCTGTGTAGAGGGAGCACTGACACGGCTGGCTGTGTGGTGGAAGCACTGACAGAGCTGGCTGTGTGGTGGTAGCACTGACAGTGCTGGCTGTGTGGGGAGCACTGACAGTGCTGGCTGTGTGATGGGAGCACTGACGGTGCTGGCTGTGTGGTGGGAGCACTGATAGTGCTGGCTGTGTGGTGGGAGCACTGACAGCGCTGGCTGTGTGGTGGGAGCACAGACAGTGCTGGCTGTGCGGGGGGTGCATTGACAGTGCTGGCTGTGTGGGGGGAGCACTGACAGTGCTGTTTGTGTGTGGGGAGCACAGACAGTGCTGGCTGTGTGCTGGGAGCACTGATAGTGCTGGCTGTGTGGGGGAGCACTGACAGTGCTGGCTGTATGGGGGAACACTGACAGTGCTGTCTGTGTGGAAGAGCACTGACAGTGCTGACTGCGTGGTGGGAGCACTGATAGTGCTGGCTGTGTGGAGGGAGCACTGACACGGCAGCCTGTGTGATGGGAGCACTGACAGTGCAGGCTGTGTGGTGGGAGCACTGACAGTGCTGGCTGTATGGGGGAGCACTGCCAGTGCTGGCTGTGTGGGGGGAGCACATACAGTGCTGGCTGTGTGGGGGAGCACTGACAGTGCTGGCTGTGTGGGGGAGCACTGACAGCGCTGACTGTGTGGGGGGGGGCACATACAGTGCTGGCTGTGTGGGGAGCACTGACAGTGTTGGCTGTTTGGGGGGAGCACTGACAGTGCTGGCTGTGCGGGGAGAGCACTGACAGTGCTGGCTGTGTGTGGGAGCACTGACAGTGCTGGTTGTGTGGCAGGAGCACGGACTGTGCTGGCTGTGTGGGGTTAGCACTGACAGTGCTGGCTGTGTGTGGGGAGAACTGACAGTGCTGGCTGTGTGGTGGGAGCTCTGACAGTGCTGGCTGTGTGGGGGGAGCACTGACAGTGCTGGCTGTGTGGGGGAGCACTGACAGTGCTGGCTGTGTGCGGCGAGCACGGACAGTGCTGGCTGTGTGGTGGGAGCAGTGACAGTGCTGGCTGTGTGGGGGGAGCACGGAGAATGCTGCCTGTGTGGGGGGATCACTGACAGTGCTGGCTGTTTGTGGGGAGCACTGACAGTGCTGGCTGTGTGGGGGAGCACTGCCAGTGCTGGCTGTGTTGGGGAGCATTGACAGTGCTGGTTGTGTGGTGGGAGCACTGACAGTGCTGGCTGTGTGGTGGGAGCACTGACAGTGTTGGCTGTGTGGGGGAGCACTTACAGAGCTGGAAGTGTGAGGGAACACTGACAGTGCTGGCTGTGTGGGGGAGCAATGACTGAGCTGGCTGTGTGGTGGGAACACTGACAGGGCTGGCTGTGTGATGGGAGTACTGACAGTGCTGCCTGTGTAGGGGAGCACTGACACTGCTGGCTGTGTGGTGGGAGCACTGACAGTGCTGGCTGTGTGGGGGACCACTGACAGTGCTGGCTGTGTGGTGGGAGAACTAACAGTGCTGGCTGTGTGGTGGGAGCACTTACAGTGCTGGCTGTGTAGAGGGAGCACTGACACGGCTGGCTGTGTGGTGGAAGCACTGCCAGAGCTGGCTGTGTGGTGGTAGCACTGACAGTGCTGGCTGTGTGGGGAGCACTGACAGTGCTGGCTGTGTGATGGGAGCACTGACGGTGCTGGCTGTGTGGTGGGAGCACTGATAGTGCTGGCTGTGTGGTGGGAGCACTGACAGTGCTGGCTGTGTGGTGGGAGCACTGACAGTGCTGGCTGTGCGGGGGGTGCATTGACAGTGCTGGCTGTGTGGGGGAGCACTGACAGTGCTGTCTGTGTGTGGGGAGCACTGACAGTGCTGGCTGTGTGCTGGGAGCACTGATAGTGCTGGCTGTGTGGGGGAGCACTGACAGTGCTGGCTGTGTGGGGGTACACTGACAGTGCTGTCTGTGTGGAAGAGCACTGACAGTGCTGACTGCGTGGTGGGAGCACTGATAGTGCTGGCTGTGTGGAGGGAGCACTGACACGGCAGCCTGTGTGATGGGAGCACTGACAGTGCAGGCTGTGTGGTGGGAGCACTGACAGTGCTGGCTGTATGGGGGAGCACTGACAGTGCTGGCTGTGTGGGGGGAGCACAGACAGTGCAGGCTGTGTGGGGGGAGCACTGACAGTGCTGGCTTTGTGGGGAGCACTGAGAGTGCTGGCTGTGTGGTGGGAGCACTGACACTGCTGGCTGTGTGGTGGGAGCACTGACAGTGCTGGCTGTGTGGGGAGCACTGACAGTGCTGGCTTTGTGGTGGGAGCACTGACAGTGCTGGCTGTGTGGGTAGCGCTGACAGTGCTGGCTGTTTCGGGGGAGCACTGGCAGTGCTGGCTATGTTGGGGGGGGGGCACTGACAGTGCTGGCAGTGTGGTGGGAGCACTGACAGGGCTGGCTGTGTGGTGGTAGCACTGACAGTGCTGGCTGTGTGGTGGGAGCACTGACAGTGCTGGCTGTGTGGTGGGAGCACTGACGGTGCTGGCTGTGTGGGGGGAGCAATGACAGTGCTGGCTGTGTGGTGGGAGCACTGACAGTGCTGGTTGTGTGGCGGGAGCACTGACAGTGCTGGCTGTGTGGTGGGAGCACTGACAGTGTTGGCTGTGTGGGGGGAGCACTTACAGTGCTGGCTGTGTGGGGGAGCACTGACAGTGCTGGCTGTGTGGTGGGAGCAATGACAGTGCTGGCTGTGTGGTGGTAGCATTGACAGTGCTGGCTGTGTTGTGGGAGCACTAACAGAGCTGGCTGTGTTGTGGGAGCACTGACAGGGCTGGCTGTTTGGTGGGAGCACTGACAGTGCTGGCTGTGTGGGGGAGCACTGACACTGCTGGCTGTGTGGTGGGAGCACTGACAGTGCTGTCTCTGTGGGGGGAGCACTGCCAGTGCTGGCTGTGTGGGGGGAGCACTGACAGGGCTGGCTGTGTGTTGGGAGCACTGCCAGTGCTGGCTGTGTGGGGGGAGCACGGAGAATGCTGCCTGTGTGGGGGGATCACTGACAGTGCTGGCTGTTTGTGGGGAGCACTGACAGTGCTGGCTGTGTGGGGGGAGCACTGCCAGTGCTGGCTGTGTGGGGGAGCATTGACAGTGCTGGTTGTGTGGTGGGAGCACTGACAGTGCTGGCTGTGTGGTGGGAGCACTGACAGTGTTGGCTGTGTGGGGGAGCACTTACAGAGCTGGAAGTGTGAGGGAACACTGACAGTGCTGGCTGTGTGGGGGAGCAATGACTGAGCTGGCTGTGTGTTGGGAACACTGACAGGGCTGGCTGTGTGATGGGAGTACTGACAGTGCTGCCTGTGTAGGGGAGCACTGACACTGCTGGCTGTGTGGTGGGAGCACTGACAGTGCTGGCTGTGTGGGGGACCACTGACAGTGCTGGCTGTGTGGTGGGAGAACTAACAGTGCTGGCTGTGTGGTGGGAGCACTTACAGTGCTGGCTGTGTAGAGGGAGCACTGACACGGCTGGCTGTGTGGTGGAAGCACTGACAGAGCTGGCTGTGTGGTGGTAGCACTGACAGTGCTGGCTGTGTGGGGAGCACTGACAGTGCTGGCTGTGTGATGGGAGCACTGACGGTGCTGGCTGTGTGGTGGGAGCACTGATAGTGCTGGCTGTGTGGTGGGAGCACTGACAGCGCTGGCTGTGTGGTGGGAGCACTGACAGTGCTGGCTGTGCGGGGGGTGCATTGACAGTGCTGGCTGTGTGGGGGGAGCACTGACAGTGCTGTCTGTGTGTGGGGAGCACTGACAGTGCTGGCTGTGTGCTGGGAGCACTGATAGTGCTGGCTGTGTGGGGGAGCACTGACAGTGCTGGCTGTATGGGGGAACACTGACAGTGCAGTCTGTGTGGAAGAGCACTGACAGTGCTGACTGCGTGGTGGGAGCACTGATAGTGCTGGCTGTGTGGAGGGAGCACTGACACGGCAGCCTGTGTGATGGGAGCACTGACAGTGCAGGCTGTGTGGGGGGAGCACTGACAGTGCTGGCTTTGTGGGGAGCACTGAGAGTGCTGGCTGTATGGTGGGAGCACTGACACTGCTGGCTGTGTGGTGGGAGCACTAACAGAGCTGGCTGTGTTGTGGGAGCACTGACAGGGCTGGCTGTTTGGTGGGAGCACTGACAGTGCTGGCTGTATGGGGGAGCACTGACAGTACTGGCTGTGTGGGGGGAGTACAGACAGTGCAGGCTGTGTGGGGGGAGCACTGACAGTGCTGGCTTTGTGGGGAGCACTGAGAGTGCTGGCTGTGTGGTGGGAGCACTGACACTGCTGGCTGTGTGGTGGGAGCACTGACAGTGCTGGCTGTGTGGGGAGCACTGACAGTGCTGGCTTTGTGTTGGGAGCACTGACAGTGCTGGCTGTGTGGGTAGCGCTGACAGTGCTGGCTGTGTCGGGGGAGCACTGGCAGTGCTGGCTATGTTGGGGGGGGCACTGACAGTGCTGGCAGTGTGGTGGGAGCACTGACAGGGCTGGCTGTGTGGTGGTAGCACTGACAGTGCTGGCTGTGTGGTGGGAGCACTGACAGTGCTGGCTGTGTGGTGGGAGCACTGACAGTGCTTGCTGATTGGGGGGAGCACTGACGGTGCTGGCTGTGTGGGGGGAGCAATGACAGTGCTGGCTGTGTGGTGGGAGCACTGACAGTGCTGGTTGTGTGGCGGGAGCACTGACAGTGTTGGCTGTGTGGGGGGAGCACTTACAGTGCTGGCTGTGTGGGGGAGCACTGACAGTGCTGGCTGTGTGGTGGGAGCAATGACAGTGCTGGCTGTGTGGTGGTAGCATTGACAGTGCTGGCTGTGTTGTGGGAGCACTAACAGAGCTGGCTGTGTTGTGGGAGCACTGACAGGGCTGGCTGTTTGGTGGGAGCACTGACAGTGCTGGCTGTGTGGGGGAGCACTGACACTGCTGGCTGTGTGGTGGGAGCACTGACAGTGCTGTCTGTGTGGGGGGAGCACTGCCAGTGCTGGCTGTGTGGGGGAGCACTGACAGGGCTGGCTGTGTGTTGGGAGCACTGCCAGTGCTGGCTGTGTGGGGGGAGCACTGACAGGGCTGGCTGTGTGGTGGGAGCACTGACAGTGTTGGCTGTGTGGGGGGAGCACTTACAGTGCTGGCTGTGTGGGGGAGAACTGACAGTGCTGGCTGTGTGGTGGGAGCAATGACAGTGCTGGCTGTGTGGGGGAGCACTGCCAGTGCTGGCTGTGTGGGGGGAGCACTGACAGGGCTGGCTGTGTGTTGGGAGCACTGACAGTGCTGGCTGTGTGTTGGGAGCACTGACTGTGCTGGCTGTGTGTTGGGAGCACTGACAGTGCTGGCTGTGTGTTGGGAGCACTGACAGTGCTGGCTGTGTGTTGGGAGCACTGACAGTGCTGGCTGTGTGGTGGGAGCACTGAGAGTGCTGGCTGTGCGGGGGAGCACTGACAGTGCTGGCTGTGTGGGGGAGCACTGACAGTGCTGGCTGTGTGGGGGTAGCACTGACAGTGTGGCTGTGTGGGGGAGCACTGACAGTGCTGGCTGTGTGGTGGGAGCACTGACAGTGCTGGCTGTGTGGTGTGAGCACTGGCAGTGCTGGCTGTGTGGGGGGAGCACTGTCAGTGCTGGCTCTGTGGTGGGAGCACTGACAGTGCTGGCTGTGTGGGGCAGCACTGACAGATATGGCTGTGTGGTGGCATCACTGACAGTGCTGGCTGTGTGGTGGTAGCACAGACAGTGCTGGATATGTGCTGACAGTGCTGGCTGAGTGAGTGGAGCACTGACATGGTGGCTGTCTGGGGGGCACTGACACTGCTGGCAGTGTGGGGAGAGCACTGACAGTGCTGGCTGTGTGGTGGGAGCACTGACAGTGCTGGCTGCGTGGTGGGAGCACTGACAGTGCTGGCTGTGTGGGGGTGCACTGACAGTGCTAGCTGTGTGGGGAGCACTGACAGTGCTAGCTGATTGGGGGGAGCACTGACAGTGCTGGCTGTGTGGTGGGAGCTCTGATAGTGCTGGTTGTGTGGCGGGAGCACTGACAGTGCTGGCTGTGTGGTGGGAGCACTGACAGTGTTGGCTGTGTGGGGGGAGCACTTACATTGCTGGCTGTGTGGGGAGCACTGACAGTGCTGGCTGTGTGGGGAGCACTGACAGTGCTGGCTGTGTGGTGGGAGCAATGACAGTGCTGGTATTGAGGTGGTAGCACTGACAGTGCTGGCTGTGTGGTGGGAGAACTGACAGTGCTGGCTGTGTGGGGGGAGCACTGACAGTGCTGGCTGTGTGGAGGGAGCACTGACACGGTTGGCCGTGTGGTAGGAGCACTGACAGTGCTGGCTGTGTGGGGGTGCACTGACAGTGCTGGCTGTGTGGGGAGAGCACTGACAGTGCTAGCTGTGTGGTGGGAGCACTGACAGTGCTAGCTGATTGGGGGAGCACTGACAGTGCTGCCTGTGTGGAGGGAGCACTGACAGTGCTGGCTGTGTGGGGCGAGCACGGACAGTGCTGGCTGTGTGGTGGGAGCACTGACAGTGCTGGCTATGTGGGGGAGCACGGACAGTGCTGCCTGTGTGGGGGGATCACTGACAGTGCTGGCTGTGTGTGGGGAGCACTGACAGTGCTGGCTGTGTGGGGAGAGCACTGACAGTGCTGGCTGTGTGGTGGGAGCACTGTCAGTGCTGGCTGTGTGGGGGAGCACCGACAGTGCTGGCTGTGTGGGTGGAGCACTGACAGTGCTGGCTGTGTGGGGGAGCACTGACAGTGCTGGCTGTTTGGCGGAGCACAGACAGTACTGGCTGTGTGGGGGAGCTCTGACAGTGCTGGCTGTGTGAGGGAGCACTGACTGTGCTGGCTGTGTGCTGGGAGCACTGATAGTGCTGGCTTTGTGTGGGTAGTACTGACAGTGCTGGCTGTGTGGGGGTAGCACTGACAGTGCTGGCTGTGTGGGGGGAGCACTGACAGTGCTGGCTGTGTGGTGGCAGCATTGACAGTGTTGGCTGTGTGTTGGGAGCACTGGCAGTGCTGGCTGTGTGGGGGGAGCACTGTCAGTGCTGGCTCTGTGGTGGGAGCACTGAAAGTGCTGGTTGTGTGGGGGAGCACTGACAGAGATGGCTGTGTGGTGGGAGCACTGACAGTGCTGGCTTTGTGGTGGGAGCACTGACAGTGCTGGATATGTGGGAGAGAACTGACAGTGCTGGCTGAGTGAGTGGAGCACTGACGTGCTGGCTGTGTGGGGGGAGCACTGACAGTGCTGGCAGTGTGGGGAGAGCACTGACAGTGCTAGCTGTGTGGTGGGAGCACTGACAGTGCTGGCTGCGTGGTGGGAGCACTGGCAGTGCTGGCTGTGTGGGGGTGCACTGACAGTGCTGGCTGTATGGGCGAGCTCGGACAGTGCTGGCTGTGTGGTGGGAGCACTGACAGTGCTGGTTGTGTGGCGGGAGCACTGACAGTGCTGGTTGTGTGGTGGGAGCACTGACAGTGTTGGCTGTGTGGGGGGAGCACTTACAGTGCTGGATTTGTGGGGAGCACTGACAGTGCTGGCTGTGTGGTGGGAGCAATGACAGTGCTGGCTGTGTGGTGGGAGCACTGACAGTGCTGGCTGTGTTGTGGGAGCACTGACAGGGCTGGCTGTTTGGTGGAACACTGACAGTGCTGGCTGTGTGGGGGTGCACTGACACTGCTGGCTGTGTGGTGGGAGCACTGACAGTGCTGTCTGTGTGGGCGGAGCACTGTCAGTGCTGGCTGTGTGGGGGAGCACTGACAGGGCTGGCTGTGTGGGGGAGCACTGACAGTGCTGGCTGTGTGGTGGGAGAACTGACAGTGGTGGCTGTGTGGGGGGAGCACTGACAGTGCTGGATGTGTGGGGGGAGCACTGACAGTGCTATCTGTGTGGTGGGAGCACTGACAGTGCTGGCTGTGCGGGGGGAGCACTGACAGTGCTGGCTGTGTGGTGGGAGCACTGACAGTGCTGGCTGTGTGGTGGGAGCACTGACAGTGCTGGCTGTGTGGTGGGAGCACTGACAGTGCTGGCTGTGCGGGGGGAGCACTGACAGTGCTGGCTGTGTGGGGGAGCACTGACAGTGCTGGCTGTGTGGGGGTAGCACTGACAGTGCTGGCTGTGTGGAGGAGCACTAACAGTGCTGGCTGTGTGGTGGGAGCACTGACAGTGTTGGCTGTGTGGTGGGAGCACTGGCAGTGCTGGCTGTGTGGGGGGAGCACTGACAGTGCTAGCTGTGTGGTGGGAGCACTGACAGTGCTAGCTGATTGGGGGAGCACTGACAGTGCTGCCTGTGTGGAGGGAGCACTGACAGTGCTGGCTGTGTGGGGCGAGCACGGACATTGCTGGCTGTGTGGTGGGAGCACTGACAGTGCTGGCTGTGTGGGGGAGCACGGACAGTGCTGCCTGTGTGGGGGGATCACTGACAGTGCTGGCTATGTGTGGGAGCACTGACAGTGCTGGCTGTGTGGGGGGAGCACTTCCAGTGCTGGCTGTGTGGGGGGAGCAATGACAGTGCTGGTTGTGTGGTGTGAGCACTGAGTTTGCTGGCTGTGTGGTGGAAGAACTGACAGTGCTGGCTGTGTGGGGGGAGCACTTACAGTGCTGGCTGTGTCGGGGGAGCACTGACAGTGCTGGCTATGTGGGGGAGCACTGGCAGTGCTGGCTGTGTGGTGGGAGCACTGACAGTGCTGGCTGTGTGGTGGGAGCACTGTCAGTGCTGGTGTGTGGGGGAGCACTGACAGTGCTGGCTGTGTGGTGGGAGCACTGACAGTGCTGGCTGTGTGGGGGAGCACTGACAGTGCTGGGTGTGTGGTGGGAGCAC
Organism: Scyliorhinus torazame; assembly: GCF_047496885.1. Classification (NCBI taxonomy): domain Eukaryota; kingdom Metazoa; phylum Chordata; class Chondrichthyes; order Carcharhiniformes; family Scyliorhinidae; genus Scyliorhinus; species Scyliorhinus torazame. The sequence goes on from NC_092711.1 coordinate 22,845,534, forward strand.
TGGCAGTGCTGGCTGTGTGGGGGAGCACTGACAGTTCTGGCTGTGTGGGGGAGCACTGACAGTGCTGGCTGGGTGGTGGGAGCACTGACAGTGCTGGCTGTGTGGGGGAGCACTGACAGTGCTGGCTGTGTGGGTGGAGCACTGACAGTGCTGGCTGTGTGGGGGAGCACTGACAGTGCTGGCTGTTTGGCGGAGCACAGACAGTACTGGCTGTGTGGGGGAGCACTGACAGTGCTGGCTGTGTGAGGGAGCACTGACTGTGCTGGCTGACTGCTGGGAGCACTGATAGTGCTGGCTGTGTGGTGGGAGCAATGACAGTGCTGGCTCTGTTGTGGGAGCACTGACAGGGCTGGCTGTTTGGTGGGAGCACTGACAGTGCTGGCTGTGTGGTGGTAGCATTGAAAGTGCTGGCTCTGTTGTGGGAGCACTGACAGGGCTGGCTGTTTGGTGGGAGCACTGACAGTGCTGGCTGTGTGGGGGAGCACTGACACTGCTGGCTGTGTGGTGGGAGCACTGACAGTGCTGTCTGTGTGGGCGGAGCACTGTCAGTGCTGGCTGTGTGGGGGAGCACTGACAGGGCTGGCTGTGTGGGGGAGCACTGACAGTGCTGGCTGTGTGGTGGGAGCACTGACAGTGCTGGCTGTGTGGTGGGAGCACTGACAGTGCTGGCTGTGTGGTGGGAGAACTGACAGTGGTGGCTGTGTGGGGGGAGCACTGACAGTGCTGGATGTGTGAGGGAGCACTGACTGTGCTGACTGTGTGGTGGGAGCACTGACAGTGCTGGCTGTGTGGTGGGAGCACTGACAGTGCTGACTGTGTGGGGGGAGCACTGACAGGGCTGGCTGTGTGGTGGGAGCACTGACAGTGTTGGCAGTGTGGGGGGAGCACTTACAGTGCTGGCTGTGTGGGGGAGAACTGACAGTGCTGGCTGTGTGGTGGGAGCAATGACAGTGCTGGCTGTGTGGTGGTAGCATTGACACTGCTGGCTGTGTTGTGGGAGCACTAACAGAGCTGGCTGTGTTGTGGGAGCACTGACAGGGCTGGCTGTTTGGTGGGAGCACTGACAGTGCTGGCTGTGTGGGGGAGCACTGACACTGCTGGCTGTGTGGTGGGAGCACTGACAGTGCTGTCTGTGTGGGGGGAGCACTGCCAGTGCTGGCTGTGTGGTTGGAGCACTGACAGGGCTGGCTGCGTGTTGGGAGCACTGACAGTGCTGGCTGTGTGTTGGGAGCACTGACTGTGCTGGCTGTGTGTTGGGAGCACTGACAGTGCTGGCTGTGTGTTGGGAGCACTGACAGTGCTGGCTGTGTGTTGGTAGCACTGACAGTGTTGGCTGTGTGGTGGGAGCACTGAGAGTGCTGGCTGTGCGGGGGAGCACTGACAGTGCTGGCTGTGTGGGGGAGCACTGACAGTGCTGGCTGTGTGGGGGTAGCACTGACAGTGTGGCTGTGTGGGGGAGCACTGACAGTGCTGGCTGTGTGGTGGGAGCACTGACAGTGTTGGCTGTGTGGTGTGAGCACTGGCAGTGCTGGCTGTGTGGGGGGAGCACTGTCAGTGCTGGCTCTGTGGTGGGAGCACTGACAGTGCTGGCTGTGTGGGGCAGCACTGACAGATATGGCTGTGTGGTGGCATCACTGACAGTGCTGGCTGTGTGGTGGGAGCACAGACAGTGCTGGATATGTGCTGACAGTGCTGGCTGAGTGAGTGGAGCACTGACATGGTGGCTGTCTGGGGGGCACTGACACTGCTGGCAGTGTGGGGAGAGCACTGACAGTGCTGGCTGTGTGGTGGGAGCACTGACAGTGCTGGCTGCGTGGTGGGAGCACTGACAGTGCTGGCTGTGTGGGGGTGCACTGACAGTGCTAGCTGTGTGGGGAGCACTGACAGTGCTAGCTGATTGGGGGGAGCACTGACAGTGCTGGCTGTGTGGTGGGAGCTTTGATAGTGCTGGTTGTGTGGCGGGAGCACTGACAGTGCTGGCTGTGTGGTGGGAGCACTGACAGTGTTGGCTGTGTGGGGGGAGCACTTACATTGCTGGCTGTGTGGGGAGCACTGACAGTGCTGGCTGTGTGGGGAAGCACTGACAGTGCTGGCTGTGTGGTGGGAGCAATGACAGTGCTGGTATTGAGGTGGTAGCACTGACAGTGCTGGCTGTGTGGTGGGAGAACTGACAGTGCTGGCTGTGTGGGGGAGCACTGACAGTGCTGGCTGTGTGGAGGGAGCACTGACACGGCTGGCTGTGTGGTAGGAGCACTGACAGTGCTGGCTGTGTGGGGGTGCACTGACAGTGCTGGCTGTGTGGGGAGAGCACTGACAGTGCTAGCTGTGTGGTGGGAGCACTGACAGTGCTAGCTGATTGGGGGAGCACTGACAGTGCCTCCTGTGTGGAGGGAGCACTGACAGTGCTGGCTGTGTGGGGCGAGCACGGACAGTGCTGGCTGTGTGGTGGGAGCACTGACAGTGCTGGCTGTGTGGGGGAGCACGGACAGTGCTGCCTGTGTGGGGGGATCACTGACAGTGCTGGCTGTGTATGGGGAGCACTGACAGTGCTGGCTGTGTGGGGAGAGCACTGACAGTGCTGGCTGTGTGGTGGGAGCACTGTCAGTGCTGGCTGTGTGGGGGAGCACCGACAGTGCTGGCTGTGTGGGTGGAGCACTGACAGTGCTGGCTGTGTGGGGGAGCACTGACAGTGCTGGCTGTTTGGCGGAGCACAGACAGTACTGGCTGTGTGGGGGAGCACTGACAGTGCTAGCTGTGTGAGGGAGCACTGACTGTGCTGGCTGTGTGCTGGGAGCACTGATAGTGCTGGCTGTGTGTGGGTAGTACTGACAGTGCTGGCTGTGTGGGGGTAGCACTGGCAGTGCTGGCTGTGTGGGGGGAGCACTGACAGTGCTGGCTGTGTGGTGGCAGCATTGACAGTGTTGGCTGTGTGGTGGGAGCACTGGCAGTGCTGGCTGTGTGGGGGGAGCACTGTCAGTGCTGGCTCTGTGGTGGGAGCACAGACAGTGCTGGCTTTGTGGTGGGAGCACTGACAGTGCTGGATATGTGGGAGAGAACTGACAGTGCTGGCTGAGTGAGTGGAGCACTGACGTGCTGGCTGTGTGGGGGGAGCACTGACAGTGCTGGCAGTGTGGGGAGAGCACTGACAGTGCTAGCTGTGTGGTGGGAGCACTGACAGTGCTGGCTGCGTGGTGGGAGCACTGACAGTGCTGGCTGTGTGGGGGGAGCAATGACAGTGCTGGCTGTGTGGTGGGAGCACTGGCAGTGCTGGCTGTGTGGGGGTGCACTGACAGTGCTCGCTGTATGGGGGAACACTGACAGTGCTTGCTGATTGGGGGGAGCAAGGACAGTTCTGGCTGTGTGGGGCGAGCTCGGACAGTGCTGGCTGTGTGGTGGGAGCACTGACAGTGCTGGTTGTGTGGCGGGAGCACTGACAGTGCTGGTTGTGTGGTGGGAGCACTGACAGTGTTGGCTGTGTGGGGGGAGCACTTACAGTGCTGGCTTTGTGGGGGAGCACTGACAGTGCTGGCTGTGTGGTGGGAGCAATGACAGTGCTGGCTGTGTGGTGGGAGCACTGACAGTGCTGGCTGTGTTGTGGGAGCACTGACAGGGCTGGCTGTTTGGTGGGAGCACTGACAGTGCTGGCTGTGTGGGGGTGCACTGACACTGCTGGCTGTGTGGTGGGAGCACTGACAGTGCTGTCTGTGTGGGCGGAGCACTGTCAGTGCTGGCTGTGTGGGGGAGCACTGACAGGGCTGGCTGTGTGGGGAGCACTGACAGTGCTGGCTGTGTGGTGGGAGAACTGACAGTGCTGGCTGTGTGGTGGGAGCACTGACAGTGCTGGCTGTGCGGGGGGAGCACTGACAGTGCTGGCTGTGTGGGGGAGCACTGACAGAGCTGGCTGTGTGGGGGTAGCACTGACAGTGCTGGCTGTGTGGGGGAGCACTGACAGTGCTGGATGTGTGGTGGGAGCACTGACAGTGTTGGCTGTGTGGTGGGAGCACTGGCAGTGCTGGCTGTGTGGTGGGAGCACTGACAGTGCTGGCTGTGTTGTGGGAGCACTGACAGGGCTGGCTGTTTGGTGGGAGCACTGACAGTGCTGGCTGTGTGGGGGTGCACTGACACTGCTGGCTGTGTGGTGGGAGCACTGACAGTGCTGTCTGTGTGGGCGGAGCACTGTCAGTGCTGGCTGTGTGGGGGAGCACTGACAGGGCTGGCTGTGTGGGGAGCACTGACAGTGCTGGCTGTGTGGTGGGAGAACTGACAGTGCTGGCTGTGTGGTGGGAGCACTGACAGTGCTGGCTGTGCGGGGGGAGCACTGACAGTGCTGGCTGTGTGGGGGAGCACTGACAGAGCTGGCTGTGTGGGGGTAGCACTGACAGTGCTGGCTGTGTGGGGGAGCACTGACAGTGCTGGCTGTGTGGTGGGAGCACTGACAGTGTTGGCTGTGTGGTGGGAGCACTGGCAGTGCTGGCTGTGTGGGGGAGCGCTGACAGTGCTAGCTGTGTGGTGGGAGCTATGACAGTGCTGGCTGTGCGGGGGGATCACTGACAGTGCTGGCTGTGTGGGGGAGCACTGAAAGACTTGGCTGCGTGGGGGTAGCACTGACAGTCCTGGCTGTGTGGGGGAGCACTGACAGTGCTGGCTGTGTGGTGGGAGCACTGACAGTGTTGGCTGTGTGGTGGGAGCACTGGCAGTGCTGGCTGTCTGGGGGGAGCACTGTCAGTGCTGGCTCTGTGGTGGGAGCACTGAGAGTGCTGGCTGTGTGGGGGAGCACTGACAGAGATGGCTGTGTGGTGGGAGCACTGACAGTGCTGGCTGTGTGGTGGGAGCGCTGACAGTGCTGGATATGTGCTGACAGTGCTGGCTGAGTGAGTGGAGCACTGACATGCTGGCTGTGTGGGGGTGCACTGACACTGCTGGCAGTGTGGGGAGAGCACTGACAGTGCTGGCTGTGTGGTGGGAGCACTGACAGTGCTGGCTGCGTGTTGGGAGCACTGACAGTGCTGGCTGTCTGGGGGTGTACTGACAGTGCTAGCAGTGTGGGGGAGCACTGACAGTGCTAGCTGATTGGGGGGAGCACTGACAGTGCTGGCTGTGTGGTGGGAGCTTTGATAGTGCTGGCTGTGTGGTGGGAGCACTGACAGTGTTGGCTGTGTGGGGGGAGCACTTACAGTGCTGGCTGTGTGGGGAGCACTGATAGTGCTGGCTGTGTGGTGGGAGCAATGACAGTGCTGGCTGTGTGGTGGTAGCACTGACAGTGCTGGCTGTGTGGTGGGAGAACTGACAGCGCTGGCTGTGTGGGGGGAGCACTGACAGTGCTGGCTGTGTGGAGGGAGCACTGACACGGCTGGCTGTGTGGTGGGAGCACTGACAGTGCTGGCTGTGTGGGGGTGCACTGACAGTGCTGGCTGTGTGGGGAGAGCACTGACAGTGCTAGCTGTGTGGTGGGAGCACTGACAGTGCTAGCTGATTGGGGAGCACTGACAGTGCTGCCTATGTGGAGGGAGCACTGACAGTGCTGGCTGTGTGGGGCGAGCACGGACAGTGCTGGCTGTGTGGTGGGAGCACTGACAGTGCTGGCTGTGTGGGGGAGCACGGACAGTGCTGCCTGTGGGGGGGGATCACTGACAGTGCTGGCTTTGTGTGGGGAGCACTGACAGTGCTGGCTGTGTGGGGGGTGCACTGCCAGTGCTGGTTGTGTGGGGGGAGCACTGACAGTGCTGGTTGTGTGGTGGGAGCACTGACAGTGTTGGCTGTGTGGGGGGAGCACTTACAGTGCTGGCTTTGTGGGAGAGCACTGACAGTGCTGGCTGTGTGGTGGTAGCATTGACAGTGCTGGCTGTGTTGTGGGAGCACTGACAGTGCTGGCTGTTTGGTGGGAGCACTGACAGTGCTGGCTGTGTGGGGGAGCACTGACACTGCTGGCTGTGTGGTGGGAGCACTGACAGTGCTGTCTGTGTGGGGGGAGCACTGCCAGTGCTGGCTGTGTGGGGGAGCACTGACAGGGCTGGCTGTGTGGGGGAGCACTGACAGTGCTGGCTGTGTGGTGGGAGCACTGACAGTGCTGGCTGTGTGAGGGAGCACTGGCACTGCTGGCTGTGTGGTGGGAGCACTGACAGTGCTGTCTGTGTGGGGGGAGCACTGCCAGTGCTGGATATGTGCTGACAGTGCTGGCTGAGTGAGTGGAGCACTGACATGCTCGCTGGGTTGGGGGCGCACTGACACTGCTGGCAGTGTGGGGAGAGCACTGACAGTGCTGGCTGTGTGGTGGGAGCACTGACAGTGCTGGCTGCGTGGTGGGAGCACTGACAGTGCTGGCTGTGTGGGGGTGCACTGACAGTGCTAGCTGTGTGGGGGAGCACTGACAGTGCTAGCTGATTGGGGGGAGCACTGACAGTGCTGGCTGTGTGGTGGGAGCTTTGATAGTGCTGGTTGTGTGGCGGGAGCACTGACAGTGCTGGCTGTGTGGTGGGAGCACTGACAGTGTTGGCTGTGTGGGGGGAGCACTTACAGTGCTGGCTGTGTGGGGAGCACTGATAGTGCTGGCTGTGTGGAGGGAGCAATGACAGTTCTGGCTGTGTGGTGGTAGCACTGACAGTGCTGGCTGTGTGGTGGGAGAACTGACAGTGCTGGCTGTGTGGGGGAGCACTGACAGTGCTGGCTGTGTGGAGGGAGCACTGACACGGCTGGCTGTGTGGTGGGAGCACTGACAGTGCTGGCTGTGTGGGGGTGCACTGACAGTGCTAGCTGATTGGGGGAGCACTGACAGGGCTGCCTATGTGGAGGGAGCACTGACAGTGCTGGCTGTGTGGGGCGAGCACGGACAGTGCTAGCTGTGTGGTGGGAGCACTGACAGTGCTGGCTGTGTGGGGGAGCACGGACAGTGCTGCCTGGGTGGGGGGATCACTGACAGTGCTGGCTGTGTGTGGGGAGCACTGACAGTGCTGGCTGTGTGGGGGGTGCACTGCCAGTGCTGGCTGTGTGGGGGGAGCACTGACAGTGCTGGTTGTGTGGTGGGAGCACTGACAGTGTTGGCTGTGTGGGTGGAGCACTTACAGTGCTGGCTGTGTCGGGGGAGCACTGACAGTGCTGGATATGTGGGGGAGCACTGACAGTGCTGGCTGTGTGGTGGGAGCACTGACAGTGCTGGCTGTGTGGTGGGAGCACTGACAGTGCTGGCAGTGTTGTGGGAGCACTGACAGTGCTGGTTGTGTGGTGGGAGCACTGAAAGTGCTGGCTGTGTGGTGGGAGAACTGACAGTGTTGGCTGTGTGGGGGGAGCACTGAAAGTGCTGGCTGTGTCGGGGGAGCACTGACAGTGCTGGATATGTGGGGGAGCACTGATAGTGCTGGCTGTGTGATGGGAGCACTGACAGTGCTGGCTGTGTGAGGGAGCACTGACAGTGCTTGCTGTGCGGTGGGAGCACTGACAGTGCTGGCTGTGTGGTGGGAGTACTGAAAGTGCTGGCTGTGCGGGGGGTGCACTGACAGTGCTGGCTGTGTTGGTGGAGCACTGACAGTGCTGGCTGTGTGGGGGGAGCACTGACAGTGCTGGCTGTGTGGTGGGAGCACTGGCAGTGCTGGCTGTGTGGGGGAGCACTGACAGTGCTGGCTATGTGGGGGAGCACTGACAGTGCTGGCTGTGTGGAGGAGCACTGACAGTGCTGGCTGTGTGGGGGAGCACTGACAGTGCTGGCTGTGTGGTGGGAGCACTGACAGTTCTGACTGTGTGGAGGAGCACTTACAGTGCTGGCTGTGTGGGGGAGCACTGACAGTGCTGGCTGTGTGGTGGGAGCACTGACAGTGCTGGCTGTGTGGTGGGAGCACTGACAGTGCTGGCTGTATGGGGGAGCACTGACAGTGCTGGCTGTATCGGGGAGCACTGACAGTGCTGGCTATGTCGGGGGGGGCACTGACAGTTCTGGCTCTGTGGTATGAGCACTGACAGTGCTGGCTTTGTGGTGGGAGAACTGACAGTGCTGGCTGTGTGGGGGAGCACTGACAGTGTTGGTTCTGTGGTGGGAGCACTGACCGTGCTGGCTCTGTGGTGTGAGCACTGACAGTACTGGATATGTCGGGGAGCACAGACAGTGCTGGCTGTGTGAGTGGAGCACTGACAGTGCTGGCTGTGTGGGGAGAGCACTGACAGTGCTGGCTGTGTCGTGGGAGCACTTACAGTGCTGGCTGTGTGGTGGGAGCACAGACAGTGCTGGCTGTGTGGGGATGCACTGACAGTGCTGGCTGTGTGGGGGAGCACTGACAGTGCTGGTTGTGTGGTGGGAGCATTGACAGTGCTGGCTGTGTGGGGCGAGCACGAAAAGTGCTGGCTGAGTGGTGGGAGCACTGACAGTGCAGGCTGTGTGGGGGGAGCACTGACAGTGTTGCCTGTGTGTGGGGCGCACTGACAGTGCTGCCTGTGTGGTGGGGGCACTGACAGTGCTGGCTGTGCGGTGGGTGCAATGACAGTGCTGGCTCTGTGGTGGGAGCACTAACAGTGCTGGCTGTGTGGTGGGAGCACAGACAGTGCTGGCTGTGTGGGGGGAGCACTTACAGTGCTGGCTGTGTGGGGGAGCACTGACAGTGCTGGCTGTGTGGGGGAGCATTGGCAGTGCTGGCTGTGTGGTGGGAGCACTGACAGTGTTGGCTGTGTGGGGGGAGCACTTACAGTGCTGGCTTTGTGGGAGAGCACTGACAGTGCTGGCTGTGTGGTGGGAGCAATGACAGTGCTGGCTGTGTGGTGGTAGCATTGACAGTGCTGGCTGTGTGGTGGGTGCACTGACAGTGCTGGCTCTGTGGTGGGAGCACTAACAGTGCTGGCTGTGTGGTGGGAGCACAGACAGTGCTGGCTGTGTGGGGGGAGCACTTACAGTGCTGGCTGTGTGGGGGAGCACTGACAGTGCTGGCTGTGTGGGGGAGCACTGGCAGTGCTGGCTGTGTGGTGGGAGCACTGACAGTGTTGGCTGTGTGGGAGAGCACTGACAGTGCTGGCTGTATCGGGGAGCACTGACAGTGCTGGCTATGTCGGGGGGGCACTTACAGTTCTAACTCTGTGGTATGAGCACTGACAGTGCTGGCTTTGTGGTGGGAGCACTGACAGTGCTGGCTGTGTGGGGGAGCATTGGCAGTGCTGGCTGTGTGGTGGGAGCACTGACAGTGTTGGCTGTGTGGGGGGAGCACTTACAGTGCTGGCTTTGTGGGAGAGCACTGACAGTGCTGGCTGTGTGGTGGGAGCAATGACAGTGCTGGCTGTGTGGTGGTAGCATTGACAGTGCTGGCTGTGTGGTGGGTGCACTGACAGTGCTGGCTCTGTGGTGGGAGCACTAACAGTGCTGGCTGTGTGGTGGGAGCACAGACAGTGCTGGCTGTGTGGGGGGAGCACTTACAGTGCTGGCTGTGTGGGGGAGCACTGACAGTGCTGGCTGTGTGGGGGAGCACTGGCAGTGCTGGCTGTGTGGTGGGAGCACTGACAGTGCTGGCTTTGTGGGAGAGCACTGACAGTGCTGGCTGTATCGGGGAGCACTGACAGTGCTGGCTATGTCGGGGGGGCACTTACAGTTCTGGCTCTGTGGTATGAGCACTGACAGTGCTGGCTTTGTGGTGGGAGCACTGACAGTGCTGGCTGTGTGGGGGAGCTCTGACAGTGCTGGCTGTGTGGTGGGAGCACTGACAGTGCTGGCTGTGTGGTGGGAGCACTGACAGTGTTGGCTGTGTGGGGGGAGCACTTACAGTGCTGGCTGTGTGGGGAGCACTGATAGTGCTGGCTGTGTGGAGGGAGCAATGACAGTTCTGGCTGTGTGGTGGTAGCACTGACAGTGCTGGCTGTGTGGTGGGAGAACTGACAGTGCTGGCTGTGTGGGGGAGCACTGACAGTGCTGGCTGTGTGGAGGGAGCACTGACACGGCTGGCTGTGTGGTGGGAGCACTGACAGTGCTGGCTGTGTGGGGGTGCACTGACAGTGCTAGCTGATTGGGGGAGCACTGACAGGGCTGCCTATGTGGAGGGAGCACTGACAGTGCTGGCTGTGTGGGGCGAGCACGGACAGTGCTAGCTGTGTGGTGGGAGCACTGACAGTGCTGGCTGTGTGGGGGAGCACGGACAGTGCTGCCTGGGTGGGGGGATCACTGACAGTGCTGGCTGTGTGTGGGGAGCACTGACAGTGCTGGCTGTGTGGGGGGTGCACTGCCAGTGCTGGCTGTGTGGGGGGAGCACTGACAGTGCTGGTTGTGTGGTGGGAGCACTGACAGTGTTGGCTGTGTGGGTGGAGCACTTACAGTGCTGGCTGTGTCGGGGGAGCACTGACAGTGCTGGATATGTGGGGGAGCACTGACAGTGCTGGCTGTGTGGTGGGAGCACTGACAGTGCTGGCTGTGTGGTGGGATCACTGACAGTGCTGGCAGTGTTGTGGGAGCACTGACAGTGCTGGTTGTGTGGTGGGAGCACTGAAAGTGCTGGCTGTGTGGTGGGAGAACTGACAGTGTTGGCTGTGTGGGGGGAGCACTGAAAGTGCTGGCTGTGTCGGGGGAGCACTGACAGTGCTGGATATGTGGGGGAGCACTGATAGTGCTGGCTGTGTGATGGGAGCACTGACAGTGCTGGCTGTGTGAGGGAGCACTGACAGTGCTTGCTGTGCGGTGGGAGCACTGACAGTGCTGGCTGTGTGGTGGGAGTACTGAAAGTGCTGGCTGTGCGGGGGGTGCACTGACAGTGCTGGCTGTGTTGGTGGAGCACTGACAGTGCTGGCTGTGTGGGGGGAGCACTGACAGTGCTGGCTGTGTGGTGGGAGCACTGGCAGTGCTGGCTGTGTGGGGGAGCACTGACAGTGCTGGCTATGTGGGGGAGCACTGACAGTGCTGGCTGTGTGGAGGAGCACTGACAGTGCTGGCTGTGTGGGGGAGCACTGACAGTGCTGGCTGTGTGGTGGGAGCACTGACAGTTCTGACTGTGTGGAGGAGCACTTACAGTGCTGGCTGTGTGGGGGAGCACTGACAGTGCTGGCTGTGTGGTGGGAGCACTGACAGTGCTGGCTGTGTGGTGGGAGCACTGACAGTGCTGGCTGTATGGGGGAGCACTGACAGTGCTGGCTGTATCGGGGAGCACTGACAGTGCTGGCTATGTCGGGGGGGGCACTGACAGTTCTGGCTCTGTGGTATGAGCACTGACAGTGCTGGCTTTGTGGTGGGAGAACTGACAGTGCTGGCTGTGTGGGGGAGCACTGACAGTGTTGGTTCTGTGGTGGGAGCACTGACCGTGCTGGCTCTGTGGTGTGAGCACTGACAGTACTGGATATGTCGGGGAGCACAGACAGTGCTGGCTGTGTGAGTGGAGCACTGACAGTGCTGGCTGTGTGGGGAGAGCACTGACAGTGCTGGCTGTGTCGTGGGAGCACTTACAGTGCTGGCTGTGTGGTGGGAGCACAGACAGTGCTGGCTGTGTGGGGATGCACTGACAGTGCTGGCTGTGTGGGGGAGCACTGACAGTGCTGGTTGTGTGGTGGGAGCATTGACAGTGCTGGCTGTGTGGGGCGAGCACGGAAAGTGCTGGCTGAGTGGTGGGAGCACTGACAGTGCAGGCTGTGTGGGGGGAGCACTGACAGTGTTGCCTGTGTGTGGGGCGCACTGACAGTGCTGCCTGTGTGGTGGGGGCACTGACAGTGCTGGCTGTGCGGTGGGTGCAATGACAGTGCTGGCTCTGTGGTGGGAGCACTAACAGTGCTGGCTGTGTGGTGGGAGCACAGACAGTGCTGGCTGTGTGGGGGGAGCACTTACAGTGCTGGCTGTGTGGGGGAGCACTGACAGTGCTGGCTGTGTGGGGGAGCATTGGCAGTGCTGGCTGTGTGGTGGGAGCACTGACAGTGTTGGCTGTGTGGGGGGAGCACTTACAGTGCTGGCTTTGTGGGAGAGCACTGACAGTGCTGGCTGTGTGGTGGGAGCAATGACAGTGCTGGCTGTGTGGTGGTAGCACTGACAGTGCTGGCTGTGTGGTGGGTGCACTGACAGTGCTGGCTCTGTGGTGGGAGCACTAACAGTGCTGGCTGTGTGGTGGGAGCACAGACAGTGCTGGCTGTGTGGGGGGAGCACTTACAGTGCTGGCTGTGTGGGGGAGCACTGACAGTGCTGGCTGTGTGGGGGAGCACTGGCAGTGCTGGCTGTGTGGTGGGAGCACTGACAGTGTTGGCTGTGTGGGAGAGCACTGACAGTGCTGGCTGTATCGGGGAGCACTGACAGTGCTGGCTATGTCGGGGGGGCACTTACAGTTCTGACTCTGTGGTATGAGCACTGACAGTGCTGGCTTTGTGGTGGGAGCACTGACAGTGCTGGCTGTGTGGGGGAGCATTGGCAGTGCTGGCTGTGTGGTGGGAGCACTGACAGTGTTGGCTGTGTGGGGGGAGCACTTACAGTGCTGGCTTTGTGGGAGAGCACTGACAGTGCTGGCTGTGTGGTGGGAGCAATGACAGTGCTGGCTGTGTGGTGGTAGCATTGACAGTGCTGGCTGTGTGGTGGGTGCACTGACAGTGCTGGCTCTGTGGTGGGAGCACTAACAGTGCTGGCTGTGTGGTGGGAGCACAGACAGTGCTGGCTGTGTGGGGGGAGCACTTACAGTGCTGGCTGTGTGGGGGAGCACTGACAGTGCTGGCTGTGTGGGGGAGCACTGGCAGTGCTGGCTGTGTGGTGGGAGCACTGACAGTGCTGGTTTGTGGGAGAGCACTGACAGTGCTGGCTGTATCGGGGAGCACTGACAGTGCTGGCTAAGTCGGGGGGGCACTTACAATTCTGGCTCTGTGGTATGAGCACTGACAGTGCTGGCTTTGTGGTGGGAGCACTGACAGTGCTGGCTGTGTGGGGGAGCTCTGACAGTGCTGGCTGTGTGGTGGGAGCACTGACAGTGCTGGCTGTGTGGTGGGAGCACTGACAGTGCTGGCTGTATGGGGGAGCACTGACAGTGCTGGCTGTATCGGGGAGCACTGACAGTGCTGGCTATGTCGGGGGGGGGGTGCACTGACAGTTCTGGCTCTGTGGTATGAGCACTGACAGTGCTGGCTTTGTGGTGGGAGAACTGACAGTGCTGGCTGTGTGGGGGAGCACTGACAGTGTTGGTTCTGTGGTGGGAGCACTGACCGTGCTGGCTCTGTGGTGTGAGCACTGACAGTGCTGGATATGTCGGGGAGCACTGACAGTGCTGGCTGTGTGGGGAGAGCACTGACAGTGCTGGCTGTGTCGTGGGAGCACTTACAGTGCTCGCTGTGTGGTGGGAGCACAGACAGTGCTGGCTGTGTGGGGATGCACTGACAGTGCTGGCTGTGTGGGGGAGCACTGACAGTGCTGGTTGTGTGGTGGGAGCACTGACAGTGCTGGCTGTGTGGGGCGAGCACGGAAAGTGCTGGCTGTGCGGTGGGAGCACTGACAGTGCAGGCTGTGTGGGGGGAGCACTGACAGTGTTGCCTGCGTGTGGGGCGCACTGACAGTGCTGCCTGTGTGGTGGGGGCACTGACAGTGCTGGCTGTGCGGTGGGTGCAATGACAGTGCTGGCTCTGTGGTGGGAGCACTAACTGTGCTGGCTGTGTGGTGGGAGCACAGACAGTGCTGGCTGTGTGGGGGGAGCACTTACAGTGCTGGCTGTGTGGTGGGAGCTTTGATAGTGCTGGTTGTGTGGCGGGAGCACTGACAGTGCTGGCTGTGTGGTGGGAGCACTGACAGTGCTGGCTGTGTGGTGGGAGAACTGACAGTGCTGGCTGTGTGGGGAGCACTGACAGTGCTGGCTGTGTGAGGGAGCACTGGCTGTGCTGGCTGTGTGGTGGGAGCACTGACATTGCTGGCTGTGTGGTGGGAGCACTGACAGTGCTGGCTGTGCGGGGGGATCACTGACAGTGCTGGCTGTGTGGGGGAGCACTGACAGACTTGGCTGCGTGGGGGTAGCACTGACAGTCCTGGCTGTGTGGGGGAGCACTGACAGTGCTGACTGTGTGGTGGGAGCACTGACAGTGTTGGCTGTGTGGTGGGAGCACTGGCAGTGCTGGCTGTCTGGGGGGAGCACTGTCAGTGCTGGCTCTGTGGTAGGAGCACTGAGAGTGCTGGCTGTGTGGGGGAGCACTGACAGAGATGGCTGTGTGGTGGGAGCACTGACAGTGCTGGCTGTGTGGTGGGAGCACTGACAGTGCTGGATATGTGCTGACAGTGCTGGCTGAGTGAGTGGAGCACTGACATGCTGGCTGTGTGGGGGTGCACTGACACTGCTGGCAGTGTGTGGAGAGCACTGACAGTGCTGGCTGTGTGGTGGGAGCACTGACAGTGCTGGCTGCGTGTTGGGAGCAATGACAGTGCTGGCTGTCTGGGGGTGTACTGACAGTGCTAGCAGTGTGGGGGAGCACTGACAGTGCTAGCTGATTGGGGGGAGCACTGACAGTGCTGGCTGTGTGGTGGGAGCTTTGATAGTGCTGGTTGTGTGGCGGGAGCACTGACAGTGCTGGCTGTGTGGTGGGAGCACTGACAGTGTTGGCTGTGTGGGGGGAGCACTTACAGTGCTGGCTGTGTGGGGAGCACTGATAGTGCTGGCTGTGTGGTGGGAGCAATGACAGTGCTGGCTGTGTGGTGGTAACACTGACAGTGCTGGCTGTGTGGTGGGAGAACTGACAGCGCTGGCTGTGTGGGGGAGCACTGACAGTGCTGGCTGTGTGGAGGGAGCACTGACACGGCTGGCTGTGTGGTGGGAGCACTGACAGTGCTGGCTGTGTGGGGGTGCACTGACAGTGCTGGCTGTGTGGGGAGAGCACTGACAGTGCTAGCTGTGTGGTGGGAGCACTGACAGTGCTAGCTGATTGGGGAGCACTGACAGTGCTGCCTATGTGGAGGGAGCACTGACAGTGCTGGCTGTGTGGGGCGAGCACGGACAGTGCTGGCTGTGTGGTGGGAGCACTGACAGTGCTGGCTGTGAGGGGGAGCACGGACAGTGCTGCCTGTGGGGGGGATCACTGACAGTGCTGGCTGTGTGTGGGGAGCACTGACAGTGCTGGCTGTGTGGGGGGTGCACTGCCAGTGCTGGCTGTGTGGGGGGAGCACTGACAGTGCTGGTTGTGTGGTGGGAGCACTGACAGTGTTGGCTGTGTGGGGGGAGCACTTAAAGTGCTGGCTTTGTGGGAGAGCGCTGACAGTGCTGGCTGTGTGGTGGTAGCATTGACAGTGCTGGCTGTGTTGTGGGAGCACTGACAGTGCTGGCTGTTTGGTGGGAGCACTGACAGTGCTGGCTGTGTGGGGGAGCACTGACACTGCTGGCTGTGTGGTGGGAGCACTGACAGTGCTGTCTGTGTGGGGGGAGCACTGCCAGTGCTGGCTGTGTGGGGGAGCACTGACAGGGCTGGCTGTGTGGGGGAGCACTGACAGTGCTGGCTGTGTGGTGGGAGCACTGACAGTGCTGGCTGTGTGAGGGAGCACTGGCACTGCTGGCTGTGTGGTGGGAGCACTGACAGTGTTGCCTGCGTGTGGGGCGCACTGACAGTGCTGCCTGTGTGGTGGGGGCACTGACAGTGCTGGCTGTGCGGTGGGTGCAATGACAGTGCTGGCTCTGTGGTGGGAGCACTAACTGTGCTGGCTGTGTGCTGGGAGCACAGACAGTGCTGGCTGTGTGGGGGGAGCACTTACAGTGCTGGCTGTGTGGTGGGAGCTTTGATAGTGCTGGTTGTGTGGCGGGAGCACTGACAGTGCTGGCTGTGTGGTGGGAGCACTGACAGTGCTGGCTGTGTGGTGGGAGAACTGACAGTGCTGGCTGTGTGGGGAGCACTGACAGTGCTGGCTGTGTGAGGGAGCACTGGCTGTGCTGGCTGTGTGGTGGGAGCACTGACATTGCTGGCTGTGTGTTGGGAGCACTGACAGTGCTGGCTGTGCGGGGGGATCACTGACAGTGCTGGCTGTGTGGGGGAGCACTGACAGACTTGGCTGCGTGGGGGTAGCACTGACAGTCCTGGCTGTGTGGGGGAGCACTGACAGTGCTGGCTGTGTGGTGGGAGCACTGACAGTGTTGGCTGTGTGGTGGGAGCACTGGCAGTGCTGGCTGTCTGGGGGGAGCACTGTCAGTGCTGGCTCTGTGGTGGGAGCACTGAGAGTGCTGGCTGTGTGGGGGAGCACTGACAGAGATGGCTGTGTGGTGGGAGCACTGACAGTGCTGGCTGTGTGGTGGGAGCACTGACAGTGCTGGATATGTGCTGACAGTGCTGGCTGAGTGAGTGGAGCACTGACATGCTGGCTGTGTGGGGGTGCACTGACACTGCTGGCAGTGTGTGGAGAGCACTGACAGTGCTGGTTGTGTGGTGGGAGCACTGACAGCGCTGGCTGCGTGTTGGGAGCAATGACAGTGCTGGCTGTCTGGGGGTGTACTGACTGTGCTAGCAGTGTGGGGGAGCACTGACAGTGCTAGCTGATTGGGGGGAGCACTGACAGTGCTGGCTGTGTGGTGGGAGCTTTGATAGTGCTGGTTGTGTGGCGGGAGCACTGACAGTGCTGGCTGTGTGGTGGGAGCACTGACAGTGTTGGCTGTGTGGGGGGAGCACTTACAGTGCTGGCTGTGTGGGGAGCACTGATAGTGCTGGCTGTGTGGTGGGAGCAATGACAGTGCTGGCTGTGTGGTGGTAACACTGACAGTGCTGGCTGTGTGGTGGGAGAACTGACAGCGCTGGCTGTGTGGGGGGAGCACTGACAGTGCTGGCTGTGTGGAGGGAGCACTGACACGGCTGGCTGTGTGGTGGGAGCACTGACAGTGCTGGCTGTGTGGGGGTGCACTGACAGTGCTGGCTGTGTGGGGAGAGCACTGACAGTGCTAGCTGTGTGGTGGGAGCACTGACAGTGCTAGCTGATTGGGGAGCACTGACAGTGCTGCCTATGTGGAGGGAGCACTGACAGTGCTGGCTGTGTGGGGCGAGCACGGACAGTGCTGGCTGTGTGGTGGGAGCACTGACAGTGCTGGCTGTGAGGGGGAGCACGGACAGTGCTGCCTGTGGTGGGGATCACTGACAGTGCTGGCTGTGTGTGGGGAGCACTGACAGTGCTGGCTGTGTGGGGGGTGCACTGCCAGTGCTGGCTGTGTGGGGGGAGCACTGACAGTGCTGGTTGTGTGGTGGGAGCACTGACAGTGTTGGCTGTGTGGGGGGAGCACTTACAGTGCTGGCTTTGTGGGAGAGCACTGACAGTGCTGGCTGTGTGGTGGTAGCATTGACAGTGCTGGCTGTGTTGTGGGAGCACTGACAGTGCTGGCTGTTTGGTGGGAGCACTGACAGTGCTGGCTGTGTGGGGGAGCACTGACACTGCTGGCTGTGTGGTGGGAGCACTGACAGTGCTGTCTGTGTGGGGGGAGCACTGCCAGTGCTGGCTGTGTGGGGGAGCACTGACAGGGCTGGCTGTGTGGGGGAGCACTGACAGTGCTGGCTGTGTGGTGGGAGCACTGACAGTGCTGGCTGTGTGAGGGAGCACTGGCACTGCTGGCTGTGTGGTGGGAGCACTGACAGTGCTGTCTGTGTGGGGGGAGCACTGCCAGTGCTGGATATGTGCTGACAGTGCTGGCTGAGTGAGTGGAGCACTGACATGCTCGCTGGGTTGGGGGCGCACTGACACTGCTGGCAGTGTGGGGAGAGCACTGACAGTGCTGGCTGTGTGGTGGGAGCACTGACAGTGCTGGCTGCGTGGTGGGAGCACTGACAGTGCTGGCTGTGTGGGGGTGCACTGACAGTGCTAGCTGTGTGGGGGAGCACTGACAGTGCTAGCTGATTGGGGGGAGCACTGACAGTGCTGGCTGTGTGGTGGGAGCTTTGATAGTGCTGGTTGTGTGGCGGGAGCACTGACAGTGCTGGCTGTGTGGTGGGAGCACTGACAGTGTTGGCTGTGTGGGGAGAGCACTTACAGTGCTGGCTGTGTGGGGAGCACTGATAGTGCTGGCTGTGTGGAGGGAGCAATGACAGTTCTGGCTGTGTGGTGGTAGCACTGACAGTGCTGGCTGTGTGGTGGGAGAACTGACAGTGCTGGCTGTGTGGGGGAGCACTGACAGTGCTGGCTGTGTGGAGGGAGCACTGACACGGCTGGCTGTGTGGTGGGAGCACTGACAGTGCTGGCTGTGTGGGGGTGCACTGACAGTGCTGGCTGTGTGGGGAGAGCACTGACAGTGCTAGCTGTGTGGTGGGAGCACTGACAGTGCTAGCTGATTGGGGGAGCACTGACAGGGCTGCCTATGTGGAGGGAGCACTGACAGTGCTGGCTGTGTGGGGGTGCACTGACAGTGCTGGCTGTGTGGGGAGAGCACTGACAGTGCTTGCTGTGTGGTGGGTGCACTGACAGTGCTGGCTCTGTGGTGGGAGCACTAACAGTGCTGGCTGTGTGGTGGGAGCACAGACAGTGCTGGCTGTGTGGGGTGAGCACTTACAGTGCTGGCTGTGTGGGGGAGCACTCACAGTGCTGGCTGTGTGGGGGAGCACTGGCAGTGCTGGCTGTGTGGTGGGAGCACTGACAGTGTTGGCTGTGTGGGGGGAGCACTTACAGTGCTGGCTTTGTGGGAGAGCACTGACAGTGCTGGCTGTATCGGGGAGCACTGACAGTGCTGGGTATGTCGGGGGGGGGGCACTTACAGTTCTGGCTCTGTGGTATGAGCACTGACAGTGCTGGCTTTGTGGTGGGAGCACGGACAGTGCTGGCTGTGTGGGGGAGCACGGACAGTGCTGCCTGGGTGGGGGGATCACTGACAGTGCTGGCTGTGTGTGGGAGCACTGACAGTGCTGGCTGTGTGGGGGGTGCACTGCCAGTGCTGGCTGTGTGGGGGGAGCACTGACAGTGCTTTTTGTGTGGGGGGAGAACTGACAGTGCTGGCTGTGTGGTGGGAGAACTGACAGTGTTGGCTGTGTGGGTGGAGCACTTACAGTGCTGGCTGTGTCGGGGGAGCACTGACAGTGCTGGATATGTGGGGGAGCACTGACAGTGCTGGCTGTGTGGTGGGAGCACTGACAGTGCTGGCTGTGTGGTGGGAGCACTGACAGTGCTGGCAGTGTTGTGGGAGCACTGACAGTGCTGGTTGTGTGGTGGGAGCACTGAAAGTGCTGGCTGTGTGGTGGGAGAACTGACAGTGTTGGCTGTGTGGGGGGAGCACTGAAAGTGCTGGCTGTGTCGGGGGAGCACTGACAGTGCTGGATATGTGGGGGAGCACTGATAGTGCTGGCTGTGTGGTGGGAGCACTGACAGTGCTGGCTGTGTGGTGGGAGCACTGACAGTGCTGGCAGTGTTGTGGGAGCACTGACAGTGCTGGCTGTGTGGGGGAGCACTGACAATGCTGGCTGTGTGGTGGGAGCACTGACAGTGCTGGCTGTGTGATGGGAGCACTGACAGTGCTGGCTGTGTGAGGGAGCACTGACAGTGCTTGCTGTGCGGTGGGAGCACTGACAGTGCTGGCTGTGTGGTGGGAGTACTGAAAGTGCTGGCTGTGCGGGGGTGCACTGACAGTGCTGGCTGTGTTGGTGGAGCACTGACAGTGCTGGCTGTGTGGGGGGAGCACTGACAGTGCTGGCTGTGTGGTGGGAGCACTGGCAGTGCTGGCTGTGTGGGGGAGCACTGACAGTGCTGGCTATGTGGGGGAGCACTGACAGTGCTGGCTGTGTGGAGGAGCACTGACAGTGCTGGCTGTGTGTGGGGAGCACTGACAGTGCTGGCTGTGTGGGGGGTGCACTGCCAGTGCTGGCTGTGTGGGGGGAGCACTGACAGTGCTGGTTGTGTGGTGGGAGCACTGACAGTGTTGGCTGTGTGGGGGGAGCACTTACAGTGCTGGCTTTGTGGGAGAGCACTGACAGTGCTGGCTGTGTGGTGGTAGCATTGACAGTGCTGGCTGTGTTGTGGGAGCACTGACAGTGCTGGCTGTTTGGTGGGAGCACTGACAGTGCTGGCTGTGTGGGGGAGCACTGACACTGCTGGCTGTGTGGTGGGAGCACTGACAGTGCTGTCTGTGTGGGGGGAGCACTGCCAGTGCTGGCTGTGTGGGGGAGCACTGACAGGGCTGGCTGTGTGGGGGAGCACTGACAGTGCTGGCTGTGTGGTGGGAGCACTGACAGTGCTGGCTGTGTGAGGGAGCACTGGCACTGCTGGCTGTGTGGTGGGAGCACTGACAGTGCTGTCTGTGTGGGGGGAGCACTGCCAGTGCTGGATATGTGCTGACAGTGCTGGCTGAGTGAGTGGAGCACTGACATGCTCGCTGGGTTGGGGGCGCACTGACACTGCTGGCAGTGTGGGGAGAGCACTGACAGTGCTGGCTGTGTGGTGGGAGCACTGACAGTGCTGGCTGCGTGGTGGGAGCACTGACAGTGCTGGCTGTGTGGGGGTGCACTGACAGTGCTAGCTGTGTGGGGGAGCACTGACAGTGCTAGCTGATTGGGGGGAGCACTGACAGTGCTGGCTGTGTGGTGGGAGCTTTGATAGTGCTGGTTGTGTGGCGGGAGCACTGACAGTGCTGGCTGTGTGGTGGGAGCACTGACAGTGTTGGCTGTGTGGGGAGAGCACTTACAGTGCTGGCTGTGTGGGGAGCACTGATAGTGCTGGCTGTGTGGAGGGAGCAATGACAGTTCTGGCTGTGTGGTGGTAGCACTGACAGTGCTGGCTGTGTGGTGGGAGAACTGACAGTGCTGGCTGTGTGGGGGAGCACTGACAGTGCTGGCTGTGTGGAGGGAGCACTGACACGGCTGGCTGTGTGGTGGGAGCACTGACAGTGCTGGCTGTGTGGGGGTGCACTGACAGTGCTGGCTGTGTGGGGAGAGCACTGACAGTGCTAGCTGTGTGGTGGGAGCACTGACAGTGCTAGCTGATTGGGGGAGCACTGACAGGGCTGCCTATGTGGAGGGAGCACTGACAGTGCTGGCTGTGTGGGGGTGCACTGACAGTGCTGGCTGTGTGGGGAGAGCACTGACAGTGCTTGCTGTGTGGTGGGTGCACTGACAGTGCTGGCTCTGTGGTGGGAGCACTAACAGTGCTGGCTGTGTGGTGGGAGCACAGACAGTGCTGGCTGTGTGGGGTGAGCACTTACAGTGCTGGCTGTGTGGGGGAGCACTCACAGTGCTGGCTGTGTGGGGGAGCACTGGCAGTGCTGGCTGTGTGGTGGGAGCACTGACAGTGTTGGCTGTGTGGGGGGAGCACTTACAGTGCTGGCTTTGTGGGAGAGCACTGACAGTGCTGGCTGTATCGGGGAGCACTGACAGTGCTGGGTATGTCGGGGGGGGGGGCACTTACAGTTCTGGCTCTGTGGTATGAGCACTGACAGTGCTGGCTTTGTGGTGGGAGCACGGACAGTGCTGGCTGTGTGGGGGAGCACGGACAGTGCTGCCTGGGTGGGGGGATCACTGACAGTGCTGGCTGTGTGTGGGAGCACTGACAGTGCTGGCTGTGTGGGGGGTGCACTGCCAGTGCTGGCTGTGTGGGGGGAGCACTGACAGTGCTTTTTGTGTGGGGGGAGAACTGACAGTGCTGGCTGTGTGGTGGGAGAACTGACAGTGTTGGCTGTGTGGGTGGAGCACTTACAGTGCTGGCTGTGTCGGGGGAGCACTGACAGTGCTGGATATGTGGGGGAGCACTGACAGTGCTGGCTGTGTGGTGGGAGCACTGACAGTGCTGGCTGTGTGGTGGGAGCACTGACAGTGCTGGCAGTGTTGTGGGAGCACTGACAGTGCTGGTTGTGTGGTGGGAGCACTGAAAGTGCTGGCTGTGTGGTGGGAGAACTGACAGTGTTGGCTGTGTGGGGGGAGCACTGAAAGTGCTGGCTGTGTCGGGGGAGCACTGACAGTGCTGGATATGTGGGGGAGCACTGATAGTGCTGGCTGTGTGGTGGGAGCACTGACAGTGCTGGCTGTGTGGTGGGAGCACTGACAGTGCTGGCAGTGTTGTGGGAGCACTGACAGTGCTGGCTGTGTGGGGGAGCACTGACAATGCTGGCTGTGTGGTGGGAGCACTGACAGTGCTGGCTGTGTGATGGGAGCACTGACAGTGCTGGCTGTGTGAGGGAGCACTGACAGTGCTTGCTGTGCGGTGGGAGCACTGACAGTGCTGGCTGTGTGGTGGGAGTACTGAAAGTGCTGGCTGTGCGGGGGGTGCACTGACAGTGCTGGCTGTGTTGGTGGAGCACTGACAGTGCTGGCTGTGTGGGGGGAGCACTGACAGTGCTGCCTGGGTGGGGGGATCACTGACAGTGCTGGCTGTGTGTGGGAGCACTGACAGTGCAGGCTGTGTGGGGGGAGCACTGACAGTGTTGCCTGTGTGTGGGGCGCACTGACAGTGCTGCCTGTGTGGTGGGGGCACTGACAGTGCTGGCAGTGCGGTGGGTGCAATGACAGTGCTGGCTCTGTGGTGGGAGCACTAACAGTGCTGGCTGTGTGGTGGGAGCACAGACAGTGCTGGCTGTGTGGGGGGAGCACTTACAGTGCTGGCTGTGTGGGGGAGCACTGACAGTGCTGGCTGTGTGGGGGAGCATTGGCAGTGCTGGCTGTGTGGTGGGAGCACTGACAGTGTTGGCTGTGTGGGGGGAGCACTTACAGTGCTGGCTTTGTGGGAGAGCACTGACAGTGCTGGCTGTGTGGTGGGAGCAATGACAGTGCTGGCTGTGTGGTGGTAGCATTGACAGTGCTGGCTGTGTGGTGGGTGCACTGACAGTGCTGGCTCTGTGGTGGGAGCACTAACAGTGCTGGCTGTGTGGTGGGAGCACAGACAGTGCTGGCTGTGTGGGGGGAGCACTTACAGTGCTGGCTGTGTGGGGGAGCACTGACAGTGCTGGCTGTGTGGGGGAGCACTGGCAGTGCTGGCTGTGTGGTGGGAGCACTGACAGTGTTGGCTGTGTGGGGGGAGCACTTACAGTGCTGGCTTTGTGGGAGAGCACTGACAGTGCTGGCTGTATCGGGGAGCACTGACAGTGCTGGCTATGTCGGGGGGGCACTTACAGTTCTGGCTCTGTGGTATGAGCACTGACAGTGCTGGCTTTGTGGTGGGAGCACTGACAGTACTGGCTGTGTGGGGGAGCACTGACAGTGCTGGCTGTGTGGTGGGAGCACTGACAGTGCTGGCTGTGTTGTGGGAGCACTGACAGTACTGGCTGTGTGGGGGAGCACTGACAGTGCTGGCTTTGTGGTGGGAGCACTGACAGTACTGGCTGTGTGGGGGAGCACTGACAGTGCTGGCTCTGTGGTATGAGCACTGACAGTTCTGGCTCTGTGGTATGAGCACTGACAGTGCTGGCTTTGTGGTGGGAGAACTGACAGTGCTGGCTGTGTGGGGGAGCACTGACAGTGTTGGTTCTGTGGTGGGAGCACTGACCGTGCTGGCTCTGTGGTGTGAGCACTGACAGTGCTGGATATGTCGGGGAGCACTGACAGTGCTGGCTGTGTGGGGAGAGCACTGACAGTGCTGGCTGTGTCGTGGGAGCACTTACAGTGCTGGCTGTGTGGTGGGAGCACAGACAGTGCTGGCTGTGTGGGGATGCACTGACAGTGCTGGCTGTGTGGGGGAGCACTGACAGTGCTGGTTGTGTGGTGGGAGCACTGACAGTGCTGGCTGTGTGGGGCGAGCACGGAAAGTGCTGGCTGTGCGGTGGGAGCACTGACAGTGCAGGCTGTGTGGGGGGAGCACTGACAGTGTTGCCTGCGTGTGGGGCGCACTGACAGTGCTGCCTGTGTGGTGGGGGCACTGACAGTGCTGGCTGTGCGGTGGGTGCAATGACAGTGCTGGCTCTGTGGTGGGAGCACTAACTGTGCTGGCTGTGTGGTGGGAGCACAGACAGTGCTGGCTGTGTGGGGGGAGCACTTACAGTGCTGGCTGTGTGGGGGAGCACTGACAGTGCTGGCTGTGTGGGGGAGCATTGGCAGTGCTGGCTGTGTGGTGGGAGCACTGACAGTGTTGGCTGTGTGGGGGGAGCACTTACAGTGCTGGCTTTGTGGGAGAGCACTGACAGTGCTGGCTGTGTTGTGGGAGCAATGACAGTGCTGGCTGTGTGGTGGGTGCACTGACAGTGCTGGCTCTGTGGTGGGAGCACTAACAGTGCTGGCTGTGTGGGGAGAGCACTTACAGTGCTGGCTGTGTGGGGGAGCACTGACAGTGCTGGCTGTGTGGGGGAGCACTGGCAGTGCTGGCTGTGTGGTGGGAGCACTGACAGTGTTGGCTGTGTGGGGGGAGCACTTACAGTGCTGGCTTTGTGGGAGAGCACTGACAGTGCTGGCTGTATCGGGGAGCACTGACAGTGCTGGCTATGTCGGGGGGGGGGGCACTTACAGTTCTGGCTCTGGGGTATGAGCACTGACAGTGCTGGCTTTGTGGTGGGAGAACTGACAGTGCTGGCTGTGTGGGGAAGCACTGACAGTGTTGGTTCTGTGGTGGGAGCACTGACCGTGCTGGCTCTGTGGTGTAAGCACTGACAGTGCTGGATATGTCGGGGAGCACAGACAGTGCTGGCTGTGTGAGTGGAGCACTGACAGTGCTGGCTGTGTGGGGAGAGCACTGACAGTGCTGGCTGTGTCGTGGGAGCACTTACAGTGCTGGCTGTGTGGTGGGAGCACAGACAGTGCTGGCTGTGTGGGGGAGCACTGACAGTGCTGGTTGTGTGGTGGGAGCACTGACAGTGCTGGCTGTGTGGGGCGAGCACGGAAAGTGCTGGCTGTGTGGTGGGAGCACTGACAGTGCAGGCTGTGTGGGGGGAGCACTGACAGTGCTGCCTGTGTGTGGGGCGCACTGACAGTGCTGGCTGTGTGGTGGGAGCACTGACAGTGCTGGCTGTGTGGTGGGTGCACTGACAGTGCTGGCTCTGTGGTGGGAGCACTAACAGTGCTGGCTGTGTGGTGGGAGCACAGACAGTGCTGGCTGTGTGGGGGGAGCACTTACAGTGCTGGCCGTGTGGGGGAGCACTGACAGTGCTGGCTGTGTGGGGGAGCACTGGCAGTGCTGGCTGTGTGGTGGGAGCACTGACAGTGTTGGCTGTGTGGGGGGAGCACTTACAGTGCTGGCTTTGTGGGAGAGCACTGACAGTGCTGGCTGTGTGGTGGGAGCAATGACAGTGCTGGCTGTGTGGTGGTAGCATTGACAGTGCTGGCTGTGTTGTGGGAGCACTGACAGAGCTGGCTGTGTTGTGGGAGCACTGACAGTGCTGGCTGTTTGGTGGGAGCACTGACAGTGCTGGCTGTGTGGGGGAGCACTGACACTGCTGGCTGTGTGGTGGGAGCACTGACTGTGCTGTCTGTGTGGGGGGAGCACTGCCAGTGCTGGCTGTGTGGGGGAGCACTGACAGGGCTGGCTGTGTGGGGGAGCACTGACAGTGCTGGCTGTGTGGTGGGAGAACTGACAGTGCTGGCTGTGTGGGGGGAGCACTGACAGTGCTGGCTGTGTGAGGGAGCACTGGCTGTGCTGGCTGTGTGGTGGGAGCAATAACAGTGCTGGCTGTGTGGTGGGAGCACTGACAGTGCTGGCTGTGCGGGGGGAGCACTGACAGTGCTGGCTGTGTGGGGGAGCACTGACAGTGCTGGCTGTGTGGGGGTAGCACTGACAGTGCTGGCTGTGTGGGGGAGCACTGACAGTGCTGGCTGTGTGGTGGGAGCACTGACAGTGTTGGCTGTGTGGTGGGAGCACTGGCAGTGCTGGCTGTGTGGGGGGAGCACTGTCAGTGCTGGCTCTGTGGGGGAGCACTTACAGTGCTGGCTGTGTGGTGGGAGCACAGACAGTGCTGGCTGTGTGGGGATGCACTGACAGTGCTGGCTGTGTGGGGGAGCACTGACAGTGCTGGTTGTGTGGTGGGAGCACTGACAGTGCTGGCTGTGTGGGGCGAGTACGGAAAGTGCTGGCTGTGCGGTGGGAGCACTGACAGTGCAGGCTGTGTGGGGGGAGCACTGACAGTGTTGCCTGCGTGTGGGGCGCACTGACAGTGCTGCCTGTGTGGTGGGGGCACTGACAGTGCTGGCTGTGCGGTGGGTGCAATGACAGTGCTGGCTCTGTGGTGGGAGCACTAACTGTGCTGGCTGTGTGGTGGGAGCACAGACAGTGCTGGCTGTGTGGGGGGAGCACTTACAGTGCTGGCTGTGTGGGGGAGCACTGACAGTGCTGGCTGTGTGGTGGGAGCAATGACAGTGCTGGCTGTGTGGTGGGTGCACTGACAGTGCTGGCTCTGTGGTGGGAGCACTAACAGTGCTGGCTGTGTGGTGGGAGCACAGACAGTGCTGGCTGTGTGGGGAGAGCACTTACAGTGCTGGCTGTGTGGGGGAGCACTGGCAGTGCTGGCTGTGTGGGGGAGCACTGGCAGTGCTGGCTGTGTGGTGGGAGCACTGACAGTGTTGGCTGTGTGGGGGGAGCACTTACAGTGCTGGCTTTGTGGGAGAGCACTGACAGTGCTGGCTGTATCGGGGAGCACTGACAGTGCTGGCTATGTCGGGGGGGGGGGCACTTACAGTTCTGGCTCTGTGGTATGAGCACTGACAGTGCTGGCTTTGTGGTGGGAGAACTGACAGTGCTGGCTGTGTGGGGAAGCACTGACAGTGTTGGTTCTGTGGTGGGAGCACTGACCGTGCTGGCTCTGTGGTGTGAGCACTGATAGTGCTGGATATGTCGGGGAGCACAGACAGTGCTGGCTGTGTGAGTGGAGCACTGACAGTGCTGGCTGTGTGGGGAGAGCACTGACAGTGCTGGCTGTGTCGTGGGAGCACTTACAGTGCTGGCTGTGTGGTGGGAGCACAGACAGTGCTGGCTGTGTGGGGGAGCACTGACAGTGCTGGTTGTGTGGTGGGAGCACTGACAGTGCTGGCTGTGTGGGGCGAGCACGGAAAGTGCTGGCTGTGTGGTGGGAGCACTGACAGTGCTGCCTGTGTGTGGGGCGCACTGACAGTGCTGGCTGTGTGGTGGGAGCACTGACAGTGCTGGCTGTGTGGTGGGTGCACTGACAGTGCTGGCTCTGTGGTGGGAGCACTAACAGTGCTGGCTGTGTAGTGGGAGCACAGACAGTGCTGGCTGTGTGGGGGGAGCACTTACAGTGCTGGCCGTGTGGGGGAGCACTGACAGTGCTGGCTGTGTGGGGGAGCACTGGCAGTGCTGGCTGTGTGGTGGGAGCACTGACAGTGTTGGCTGTGTGGGGGGAGCACTTACAGTGCTGGCTTTGTGGGAGAGCACTGACAGTGCTGGCTGTGTGGTGGGAGCAATGACAGTGCTGGCTGTGTGGTGGTAGCATTGACAGTGCTGGCTGTCTTGTGGGAGCACTGACAGAGCTGGCTGTGTTGTGGGAGCACTGACAGTGCTGGCTGTTTGGTGGGAGCACTGACAGTGCTGGCTGTGTGGGGGAGCACTGACACTGCTGGCTGTGTGGTGGGAGCACTGACAGTGCTGTCTGTGTGGGGGGAGCACTGCCAGTGCTGGCTGTGTGGGGGAGCACTGACAGGGCTGGCTGTGTGGGGGAGCACTGACAGTGCTGGCTGTGTGGTGGGAGAACTGACAGTGCTGGCTGTGTGGGGGGAGCACTGACAGTGCTGGCTGTGTGAGGGAGCGCTGGCTGTGCTGGCTGTGTGGTGGGAGCAATAACAGTGCTGGCTGTGTGGTGGGAGCACTGACAGTGCTGGCTGTGCGGGGGGAGCACTGACAGTGCTGGCTGTGTGGGGGAGCACTGACAGTGCTGGCTGTGTGGGGGTAGCACTGACAGTGCTGGCTGTGTGGGGGAGCACTGACAGTGCTGGCTGTGTGGTGGGAGCACTGACAGTGTTGGCTGTGTGGTGGGAGCACTGGCAGTGCTGGCTGTGTGGGGGGAGCACTGTCAGTGCTGGCTCTGTGGGGGAGCACTGACAGTGCTGGCTGTGTGGTGGGTGAACTGAAAGTGCTGGCTGTGTGTTGGGAGCACTGACAGTGCTGCCTGTGTGGAGGGAGCACTGACAGCGCTGGCTGTGTGGGTGGAGCACTGACAGTGCTGGCTGTGTGGGGGGAGCACAGACAGTGCTGGCTGTGTGGGGGAGCACTGACAGTGCTGGCTGTGTGGGGGGAGCACTAACAGTGCTGGCTGTGTGGGGGAGCACTGACAGTGCTGGCTGTGTAGTGGGAGCACTGACAGTGCTGGCTGTGTGGTGGAGCACTGACAGTGCTGGCTGTGGGGAGCACTGACAGTGCTGGCTGTGTGGTGGGAGCACTGACAGTGCTGGCTGTGTGGAGGGAGCACTGACAGTGCTGGCTGTGTGGTGGAGCACTGATAGTGATGGCTGTGGGGGAGCACTGACAGTGCTGGCTGTGTGGTGGGAGCACTGACAGTTCTGGCTTTGTGGGGTGAGCACAGACAGTGCTGGCTGTGTGGGGGAGCACTGACACTGCTGGCTGTGTGGTGGGAGCACTGACTGTGCTGTCTGTGTGGGGGGAGCACTGCCAGTGCTGGCTGTGTGGGGGAGCACTGACAGGGCTGGCTGTGTGGGGGAGCACTGACAGTGCTGGCTGTGTGGTGGGAGAACTGACAGTGCTGGCTGTGTGGGGGGAGCACTGACAGTGCTGGCTGTGTGAGGGAGCACTGGCTGTGCTGGCTGTGTGGTGGGAGCAATAACAGTGCTGGCTGTGTGGTGGGAGCACTGACAGTGCTGGCTGTGCGGGGGGAGCACTGACAGTGCTGGCTGTGTGGGGGAGCACTGACAGTGCTGGCTGTGTGGGGGTAGCACTGACAGTGCTGGCTGTGTGGGGGAGCACTGACAGTGCTGGCTGTGTGGTGGGAGCACTGACAGTGTTGGCTGTGTGGTGGGAGCACTGGCAGTGCTGGCTGTGTGGGGGGAGCACTGTCAGTGCTGGCTCTGTGGGGGAGCACTTACAGTGCTGGCTGTGTGGTGGGAGCACAGACAGTGCTGGCTGTGTGGGGATGCACTGACAGTGCTGGCTGTGTGGGGGAGCACTGACAGTGCTGGTTGTGTGGTGGGAGCACTGACAGTGCTGGCTGTGTGGGGCGAGTACGGAAAGTGCTGGCTGTGCGGTGGGAGCACTGACAGTGCAGGCTGTGTGGGGGGAGCACTGACAGTGTTGCCTGCGTGTGGGGCGCACTGACAGTGCTGCCTGTGTGGTGGGGGCACTGACAGTGCTGGCTGTGCGGTGGGTGCAATGACAGTGCTGGCTCTGTGGTGGGAGCACTAACTGTGCTGGCTGTGTGGTGGGAGCACAGACAGTGCTGGCTGTGTGGGGGGAGCACTTACAGTGCTGGCTGTGTGGGGGAGCACTGACAGTGCTGGCTGTGTGGTGGGAGCAATGACAGTGCTGGCTGTGTGGTGGGTGCACTGACAGTGCTGGCTCTGTGGTGGGAGCACTAACAGTGCTGGCTGTGTGGTGGGAGCACAGACAGTGCTGGCTGTGTGGGGAGAGCACTTACAGTGCTGGCTGTGTGGGGGAGCACTGGCAGTGCTGGCTGTGTGGGGGAGCACTGGCAGTGCTGGCTGTGTGGTGGGAGCACTGACAGTGTTGGCTGTGTGGGGGGAGCACTTACAGTGCTGGCTTTGTGGGAGAGCACTGACAGTGCTGGCTGTATCGGGGAGCACTGACAGTGCTGGCTATGTCGGGGGGGGGGGGGGGCACTTACAGTTCTGGCTCTGTGGTATGAGCACTGACAGTGCTGGCTTTGTGGTGGGAGAACTGACAGTGCTGGCTGTGTGGGGAAGCACTGACAGTGTTGGTTCTGTGGTGGGAGCACTGACCGTGCTGGCTCTGTGGTGTGAGCACTGACAGTGCTGGATATGTCGGGGAGCACAGACAGTGCTGGCTGTGTGAGTGGAGCACTGACAGTGCTGGCTGTGTGGGGAGAGCACTGACAGTGCTGGCTGTGTCGTGGGAGCACTTACAGTGCTGGCTGTGTGGTGGGAGCACAGACAGTGCTGGCTGTGTGGGGGAGCACTGACAGTGCTGGTTGTGTGGTGGGAGCACTGACAGTGCTGGCTGTGTGGGGCGAGCACGGAAAGTGCTGGCTGTGTGGTGGGAGCACTGACAGTGCTGCCTGTGTGTGGGGCGCACTGACAGTGCTGGCTGTGTGGTGGGAGCACTGACAGTGCTGGCTGTGTGGTGGGTGCACTGACAGTGCTGGCTCTGTGGTGGGAGCACTAACAGTGCTGGCTGTGTAGTGGGAGCACAGACAGTGCTGGCTGTGTGGGGGGAGCACTTACAGTGCTGGCCGTGTGGGGGAGCACTGACAGTGCTGGCTGTGTGGGGGAGCACTGGCAGTGCTGGCTGTGTGGTGGGAGCACTGACAGTGTTGGCTGTGTGGGGGGAGCACTTACAGTGCTGGCTTTGTGGGAGAGCACTGACAGTGCTGGCTGTGTGGTGGGAGCAATGACAGTGCTGGCTGTGTGGTGGTAGCATTGACAGTGCTGGCTGTGTTGTGGGAGCACTGACAGAGCTGGCTGTGTTGTGGGAGCACTGACAGTGCTGGCTGTTTGGTGGGAGCACTGACAGTGCTGGCTGTGTGGGGGAGCACTGACACTGCTGGCTGTGTGGTGGGAGCACTGACAGTGCTGTCTGTGTGGGGGGAGCACTGCCAGTGCTGGCTGTGTGGGGGAGCACTGACAGGGCTGGCTGTGTGGGGGAGCACTGACAGTGCTGGCTGTGTGGTGGGAGAACTGACAGTGCTGGCTGTGTGGGGGGAGCACTGACAGTGCTGGCTGTGTGAGGGAGCACTGGCTGTGCTGGCTGTGTGGTGGGAGCAATAACAGTGCTGGCTGTGTGGTGGGAGCACTGACAGTGCTGGCTGTGCGGGGGGAGCACTGACAGTGCTGGCTGTGTGGGGGAGCACTGACAGTGCTGGCTGTGTGGGGGTAGCACTGACAGTGCTGGCTGTGTGGGGGAGCACTGACAGTGCTGGCTGTGTGGTGGGAGCACTGACAGTGTTGGCTGTGTGGTGGGAGCACTGGCAGTGCTGGCTGTGTGGGGGGAGCACTGTCAGTGCTGGCTCTGTGGGGGAGCACTGACAGTGCTGGCTGTGTGGTGGGTGAACTGAAAGTGCTGGCTGTGTGTTGGGAGCACTGACAGTGCTGCCTGTGTGGAGGGAGCACTGACAGCGCTGGCTGTGTGGGTGGAGCACTGACAGTGCTGGCTGTGTGGGGGGAGCACAGACAGTGCTGGCTGTGTGGGGGAGCACTGACAGTGCTGGCTGTGTGGGGGGAGCACTAACAGTGCTGGCTGTGTGGGGGAGCACTGACAGTGCTGGCTGTGTAGTGGGAGCACTGACAGTGCTGGCTGTGTGGTGGAGCACTGACAGTGCTGGCTGTGGGGAGCACTGACAGTGCTGGCTGTGTGGTGGGAGCACTGACAGTGCTGGCTGTGTGGAGGGAGCACTGACAGTGCTGGCTGTGTGGTGGAGCACTGATAGTGATGGCTGTGGGGGAGCACTGACAGTGCTGGCTGTGTGGTGGGAGCACTGACAGTTCTGGCTTTGTGGGGTGAGCACAGACAGTGCTGGCTGTGTGGTGGGAGCACGGACAGTGCTGGCTGTGTGGCGGGAGCACTGGCAGTGCTGGTTGTGTGGGGGAGCACTGACAGTGCTGGCTGTGTGGTGGGAGCACTGACAGTGCTGGCTGTGTCGGGGGAGCACTGACAGTACTGGCTTTGTCGGGGGAGCACTGACAGTGCTGGCTGTGTGGTGGGAGCCCTGACAGTACTGGCAGTGTGGCGGGAGAACTGGCAGTGCTGGTTGATTGGGGGAGCACTGACAGTGCTGGCTGTGTGGTGGGGGCACTGACAGTGCTGGCTGTGTCGGGGGAGCATTGACAGTGCTGGCTGTGTGGTGGAACACTGACAGTGCTGGCTGTGGGGGAGCACTGACAGTGCTGGCTGTGTGGTGGGAGCACTGACACTGCTGGCTGTGTGTGGGGGAGCACTCAGTGCTGGCTGTGTGGGGGGAGCACTGACAGTGCTGGCTGTGTGGGGGAGCACTGCCAGTGCTGGCTGTGTGGGGGAGCACTGACAGTGCTGGCTGTGTGGTGGGAGCACTAACAGTGCTGTCTGTGTGGTGGGAGCACTGAGAGTGTTGGCTGTGTGTGTGGAGCACTGACAGTGCTGGCTGTGTGGTGGGAGCACTGACAGTGCTGGCTGTGTGGTGGGAGCACTGACAGTGCTGGCTGTGTGGGGGGGAGCACTGTCAGTGCTGGCTGTGTGGGGGAGCACTGACAGTGCTGGCTGTTTTGGGAGGAGAACTGACAGTGCTGGCTGTGTGGGGGGAGCACTGACAGTGCTGGCTGTGTGGGGGGAGCACATACAGTGCTGGCTGTGTGGGGGAGCACTGACAGTGCTGGCTGTGTGGGGGAGCACTGACAGCGCTGACTGTGTGGGGGGAGCACATACAGTGCTGGCTGTGTGGGGGAGCACTGACAGTGTTGGCTGTTTGGGGGGAGCACTGACAGTGCTGGCTGTGCGGGGAGAGCACTGACAGTGCTGGCTGTGTGTGGGAGCACTGACAGTGCTGGTTGTGTGGCGGGGGCACGGACAGTGCTGGCTGTGTGGGGTTAGCACTGACAGTGCTGGCTGTGTGTGGGGAGCACTGACAGTGCTGGCTGTGTGGTGGGAGCTCTGACAGTGCTGGCTGTGTGGGGGAGCACTGACAGTGCTGGATGTGTGGTGGGAGTACTGACAGTGCTGGCTGTGTGGGGGAGCACTGACAGTGCTGGCTGTGTGCGGCGAGCACGGACAGTGCTGGCTGTGTGGTGGGAGCAGTGACAGTGCTGGCTGTGTGGGGGGAGCACGGAGAGTGCTGCCTGTGTGGGGGGATCACTGACAGTGCTGGCTGTTTGTGGGGAGCACTGACAGTGCTGGCTTTGTGGGGGGAGCACTGCCAGTGCTGGCTGTGTGGGGGAGCATTGACAGTGCTGGTTGTGTGGTGGGAGCACTGACAGTGCTGGCTGTGTGGTGGGAGCACTGACAGTGTTGGCAGCGTGGGGGGAGCACTTACAGAGCTGGATGTGTGAGGGAACACTGACAGTGCTGGCTGTGTGGGGGAGCAATGACAGTGCTGGCTGTGTGGTGGGAGCACTGACAGGGCTGGCTGTGTGGTGGGAGTAATGTCAGTGCTGCCTGTGTAGGGGAGCACTGACACTGCTGGCTGTGTAGTGGGAGCACTGACAGTGCTGGCTGTGTGGGGGAGCACTGACAGTGCTGGCTGTGTGGTGGGAGAACTAACAGTGCTGGCTGTGTGGTGGGAGCACTTACAGTGCTGGCTATGTAGAGGGAGCACTGACACGGCTGGCTGTGTGGTGGAAGCACTGACAGTGCTGGCTGTGTGGTGGGAGCATTGACAGTGCTGGCTGTGTGGGGAAGCACTGACAGTGCTGGCTGTGTGGGGGAGCACTGACAGTGCTGGTTGTGTGGTGGGAGCACTGACAGTGCTGGCTGTGTGGGGCGAGCACGGAAAGTGCTGGCTGTGTGGTGGGAGCACTGACAGTGCAGGCTGTGTGGGGGGAGCACTGACAGTGTTCCCTGTGTGTGGGGCGCACTGACAGTGCTGCCTGTGTGGTGGGGGCACTGACAGTGCTGGCTGTGCGGTGGGTGCAATGACAGTGCTGGCTCTGTGGTGGGAGCACTAACAGTGCTGGCTGTGTGGTGGGAGCACAGACAGTGCTGGCTGTGTGGGGGAGCACTGACAGTGCTGGCTGTGTGGGGGAGCATTGGCAGTGCTGGCTGTGTGGTGGGAGCACTGACAGTGTTGGCTGTGTGGGGGGAGCACTTACAGTGCTGGCTTTGTGGGAGAGCACTGACAGTGCTGGCTGTGTGGTGGGAGCAATGACAGTGCTGGCTGTGTGGTGGTAGCATTGACAGTGCTGGCTGTGTGGTGGGTGCACTGACAGTGCTGGCTCTGTGGTGGGAGCACTAACAGTGCTGGCTGTGTGGTGGGAGCACAGACAGTGCTGGCTGTGTGGGGGGAGCACTTACAGTGCTGGCTGTGTGGGGGAGCACTGACAGTGCTGGCTGTGTGGGGGAGCACTGGCAGTGCTGGCTGTGTGGTGGGAGCACTGACAGTGTTGGCTGTGTGGGGGGAGCACTTACAGTGCTGGCTTTGTGGGAGAGCACTGACAGTGCTGGCTGTATCGGGGAGCACTGACAGTGCTGGCTATGTCGGGGGGGGCACTGACAGTTCTGGCTCTGTGGTATGAGCACTGACAGTGCTGGCTTTGTGGTGGGAGAACTGACAGTGCTGGCTGTGTGGGGGAGCACTGACAGTGTTGGTTCTGTGGTGGGAGCACTGACCGTGCTGGCTCTGTGGTGTGAGCACTGACAGTGCTGGATATGTCGGGGAGCACAGACAGTGCTGGCTGTGTGAGTGGAGCACTGACAGTGCTGGCTCTGTGGGGAGAGCACTGACAGTGCTGGCTGTGTCGTGGGAGCACTTACAGTGCTGGCTGTGTGGTGGGAGCACAGACAGTGCTGGCTGTGTGGGGATGCACTGACAGTGCTGGCTGTGTGGGGGAGCACTGACAGTGCTGGTTGTGTGGTGGGAGCACTGACAGTGCTGGCTGTGTGGGGCGAGCACGGAAAGTGCTGGCTGTGTGGTGGGAGCACTGACAGTGCAGGCTGTGTGGGGGGAGCACTGACAGTGTTGCCTGTGTGTGGGGCGCACTGACAGTGCTGCCTGTGTGGTGGGGGCACTGACAGTGCTGGCTGTGCGGTGGGTGCAATGACAGTGCTGGCTCTGTGGTGGGAGCACTAACAGTGCTGGCTGTGTGGTGGGAGCACAGACAGTGCTGGCTGTGTGGGGGGAGCACTTACAGTGCTGGCTGTGTGGGGGAGCACTGACAGTGCTGGCTGTGTGGGGGAGCATTGGCAGTGCTGGCTGTGTGGTGGGAGCACTGACAGTGTTGGCTGTGTGGTGGGAGCACTTACAGTGCTGGCTTTGTGGGAGAGCACTGACAGTGCTGGCTGTGTGGTGGGAGCAATGACAGTGCTGGCTGTGTGGTGGTAGCATTGACAGTGCTGGCTGTGTGGTGGGTGCACTGACAGTGCTGGCTCTGTGGTGGGAGTACTAACAGTGCTGGCTGTGTGGTGGGAGCACAGACAGTGCTGGCTGTGTGGGGGGAGCACTTACAGTGCTGGCTGTGTGGGGGAGCACTGACAGTGCTGGCTTTGTGGGGGAGCACTGGCAGTGCTGGCTGTGTGGTGGGAGCACTGACAGTGTTGGCTGTGTGGGGGGAGCACTTACAGTGCTGGCTTTGTGGGAGAGCACTGACAGTGCTGGCTGTATCGGGGAGCACTGACAGTGCTGGCTATGTCGGGGGGGGCACTTACAGTTCTGGCTCTGTGGTATGAGCACTGACAGTGCTGGCTTTGTGGTGGGAGAACTGACAGTGCTGGCTGTGTGGGGAAGCACTGACAGTATTGGTTCTGTGGTGGGAGCACTGACCGTGCTGGCTCTGTGGTGTGAGCACTGACAGTGCTGGATATGTCGGGGAGCACAGACAGTGCTGGCTGTGTGAGTGGAGCACTGACAGTGCTGGCTGTGTGGGGAGAGCACTGACAGTGCTGGCTGTGTCGTGGGAGCACTTACAGTGCTGGCTGTGTGGTGGGAGCACAGACAGTGCTGGCTGTGTGGGGGAGCACTGACAGTGCTGGTTGTGTGGTGGGAGCACTGACAGTGCTGGCTGTGTGGGGCGAGCACGGAAAGTGCTGGCTGTGTGGTGGGAGCACTGACAGTGCAGGCTGTGTGGGGGGAGCACTGACAGTGCTGCCTGTGTGTGGAGCGCACTGACAGTGCTGGCTGTGTGGTGGGAGCACTGACAGTGCTGGCTGTGTGGTGGGTGCACTGACAGTGCTGGCTGTGTGGTGGGAGCACAGACAGTGCTGGCTGTGTGGGGGGAGCACTTACAGTGCTGGCTGTGTGGGGGAGCACTGACAGTGCTGGCTGTGTGGGGGAGCACTGGCAGTGCTGGCTGTGTGGTGGGAGCACTGACAGTGTTGGCTGTGTGGGGGGAGCACTTACAGTGCTGGCTTTGTGGGAGAGCACTGACAGTGCTGGCTGTGTGCTGGGAGCAATAACAGTGCTGGCTGTGTGGTGGTAGCATTGACAGTGCTGGCTGTGTTGTGGGAGCACTGACAGAGCTGGCTGTGTTGTGGGAGCACTGACAGTGCTGGCTGTTTGGTGGGAGCACTGACAGTGCTGGCTGTGTGGGGGAGCACTGACACTGCTGGCTGTGTGGTGGGAGCACTGACAGTGCTGTCTGTGTGGGGGGAGCACTGCCAGTGCTGGCTGTGTGGGGGAGCACTGACAGGGCTGGCTGTGTGGGGGAGCACTGACAGTGCTGGCTGTGTGGTGGGAGAACTGACAGTGCTGGCTGTGTGGGGGGGGGCACTGACAGTGCTGGCTGTGTGAGGGAGCACTGGCTGTGCTGGCTGTGTGGTGGGAGCACTGACAGTGCTGGCTGTGTGGTGGGAGCACTGACAGTGCTGGCTGTGCGGGGGGAGCACTGACAGTGCTGGCTGTGTGGGGGAGCACTGACAGTGCTGGCTGTGTGGGGGTAGCACTGACAGTGCTGGCTGTGTGGGGGAGCACTGACAGTGCTGGCTGTGTGGTGGGAGCACTGACAGTGTTGGCTGTGTGGTGGGAGCACTGGCAGTGCTGGCTGTGTGGGGGGAGCACTGTCAGTGCTGGCTCTGTGGGGGAGCACTGACAGTGCTGGCTGTGTGGTGGGAGAACTGAAAGTGCTGGCTGTGTGGTGGGAGCACTGACAGTGCTGCCTGTGTGGAGGGAGCACTGACAGCGCTGGCTGTGTGGGTGGAGCACTGACAGTGCTGGCTGTGTGGGGGGAGCACAGACAGTGCTGGCTGTGTGGGGGAGCACTGACAGTGCTGGCTGTGTGGGGGGAGCACTAACAGTGCTGGCTGTGTGGGGGAGCACTGACAGTGCTGGCTGTGTAGTGGGAGCACTGACTGTGCTGGCTGTGTGGTTGAGCACTGACAGTGCTGGCTGTGGGGAGCACTGACAGTGCTGGCTGTGTATTGGGAGCACTGACAGTGCTGGCTGTGTGGAGGGAGCACTGACAGTGCTGGCTGTGTGGTGGAGCACTGATAGTGCTGGCTGTGGGGGAGCACTGACAGTGCTGGCTGTGTGGTGGGAGCACTGACAGTGCTGGCTGTGTGGGGTGAGCACAGACAGTGCTGGCTGTGTGGTGGGAGCACGGACAGTGCTGGCTGTGTGGCGGGAGCACTGGCAGTGCTGGTTGTGTGGGGGAGCACTGACAGTGCTGGCTGTGTGGTGGGAGCACTGACAGTGCTGGCTGTGTCGGGGGAGCACTGACAGTACTGGCTTTGTCGGGGGAGCATTGACAGTGCTGGTTGTGGTGGAGCACTGACAGTGCTGGCTGTGTGGTGGGAGCCCTGACAGTACTGGCAGTGTGGCGGGAGAACTGGCAGTGCTGGTTGATTGGGGGAGCACTGACAGTGCTGGCTGTGTGGTGGGGGCACTGACAGTGCTGGCTGTGTCGGGGGAGCATTGACAGTGCTGGCTGTGTGGTGGAACACTGACAGTGCTGGCTGTGTGGTGGGAGCACTGACAGTGTTGGCAGCGTGGGGGGAGCACTTACAGAGCTGGATGTGTGAGGGAACACTGACAGTGCTGGCTGTGTGGGGGAGCAATGACAGTGCTGGCTGTGTGGTGGGAGCACTGACAGGGCTGGCTGTGTGGTGGGAGTAATGTCAGTGCTGCCTGTGTAGGGGAGCACTGACACTGCTGGCTGTGTAGTGGGAGCACTGACAGTGCTGGCTGTGTGGGGGAGCACTGACAGTGCTGGCTGTGTGGTGGGAGAACTAACAGTGCTGGCTGTGTGGTGGGAGCACTTACAGTGCTGGCTATGTAGAGGGAGCACTGACACGGCTGGCTGTGTGGTGGAAGCACTGACAGTGCTGGCTGTGTGGTGGGAGCATTGACAGTGCTGGCTGTGTGGGGAGAGCACTGACAGTGCTGGCTGTGTCGTGGGAGCACTTACAGTGCTGGCTGTGTGGTGGGAGCACAGACAGTGCTGGCTGTGTGGGGAAGCACTGACAGTGCTGGCTGTGTGGGGGAGCACTGACAGTGCTGGTTGTGTGGTGGGAGCACTGACAGTGCTGGCTGTGTGGGGCGAGCACGGAAAGTGCTGGCTGTGTGGTGGGAGCACTGACAGTGCAGGCTGTGTGGGGGGAGCACTGACAGTGTTGCCTGTGTGTGGGGCGCACTGACAGTGCTGCCTGTGTGGTGGGGGCACTGACAGTGCTGGCTGTGCGGTGGGTGCAATGACAGTGCTGGCTCTGTGGTGGGAGCACTAACAGTGCTGGCTGTGTGGTGGGAGCACAGACAGTGCTGGCTGTGTGGGGGAGCACTGACAGTGCTGGCTGTGTGGGGGAGCATTGGCAGTGCTGGCTGTGTGGTGGGAGCACTGACAGTGTTGGCTGTGTGGGGGGAGCACTTACAGTGCTGGCTTTGTGGGAGAGCACTGACAGTGCTGGCTGTGTGGTGGGAGCAATGACAGTGCTGGCTGTGTGGTGGTAGCATTGACAGTGCTGGCTGTGTGGTGGGTGCACTGACAGTGCTGGCTCTGTGGTGGGAGCACTAACAGTGCTGGCTGTGTGGTGGGAGCACAGACAGTGCTGGCTGTGTGGGGGGAGCACTTACAGTGCTGGCTGTGTGGGGGAGCACTGACAGTGCTGGCTGTGTGGGGGAGCACTGGCAGTGCTGGCTGTGTGGTGGGAGCACTGACAGTGTTGGCTGTGTGGGGGGAGCACTTACAGTGCTGGCTTTGTGGGAGAGCACTGACAGTGCTGGCTGTATCGGGGAGCACTGACAGTGCTGGCTATGTCGGGGGGGGCACTGACAGTTCTGGCTCTGTGGTATGAGCACTGACAGTGCTGGCTTTGTGGTGGGAGAACTGACAGTGCTGGCTGTGTGGGGGAGCACTGACAGTGTTGGTTCTGTGGTGGGAGCACTGACCGTGCTGGCTCTGTGGTGTGAGCACTGACAGTGCTGGATATGTCGGGGAGCACAGACAGTGCTGGCTGTGTGAGTGGAGCACTGACAGTGCTGGCTCTGTGGGGAGAGCACTGACAGTGCTGGCTGTGTCGTGGGAGCACTTACAGTGCTGGCTGTGTGGTGGGAGCACAGACAGTGCTGGCTGTGTGGGGATGCACTGACAGTGCTGGCTGTGTGGGGGAGCACTGACAGTGCTGGTTGTGTGGTGGGAGCACTGACAGTGCTGGCTGTGTGGGGCGAGCACGGAAAGTGCTGGCTGTGTGGTGGGAGCACTGACAGTGCAGGCTGTGTGGGGGGAGCACTGACAGTGTTGCCTGTGTGTGGGGCGCACTGACAGTGCTGCCTGTGTGGTGGGGGCACTGACAGTGCTGGCTGTGCGGTGGGTGCAATGACAGTGCTGGCTCTGTGGTGGGAGCACTAACAGTGCTGGCTGTGTGGTGGGAGCACAGACAGTGCTGGCTGTGTGGGGGGAGCACTTACAGTGCTGGCTGTGTGGGGGAGCACTGACAGTGCTGGCTGTGTGGGGGAGCATTGGCAGTGCTGGCTGTGTGGTGGGAGCACTGACAGTGTTGGCTGTGTGGTGGGAGCACTTACAGTGCTGGCTTTGTGGGAGAGCACTGACAGTGCTGGCTGTGTGGTGGGAGCAATGACAGTGCTGGCTGTGTGGTGGTAGCATTGACAGTGCTGGCTGTGTGGTGGGTGCACTGACAGTGCTGGCTCTGTGGTGGGAGTACTAACAGTGCTGGTTGTGTGGTGGGAGCACAGACAGTGCTGGCTGTGTGGGGGGAGCACTTACAGTGCTGGCTGTGTGGGGGAGCACTGACAGTGCTGGCTTTGTGGGGGAGCACTGGCAGTGCTGGCTGTGTGGTGGGAGCACTGACAGTGTTGGCTGTGTGGGGGGAGCACTTACAGTGCTGGCTTTGTGGGAGAGCACTGACAGTGCTGGCTGTATCGGGGAGCACTGACAGTGCTGGCTATGTCGGGGGGGGCACTTACAGTTCTGGCTCTGTGGTATGAGCACTGACAGTGCTGGCTTTGTGGTGGGAGAACTGACAGTGCTGGCTGTGTGGGGAAGCACTGACAGTATTGGTTCTGTGGTGGGAGCACTGACCGTGCTGGCTCTGTGGTGTGAGCACTGACAGTGCTGGATATGTCGGGGAGCACAGACAG
Source organism: Scyliorhinus torazame (assembly GCF_047496885.1). NCBI lineage: Eukaryota > Metazoa > Chordata > Chondrichthyes > Carcharhiniformes > Scyliorhinidae > Scyliorhinus > Scyliorhinus torazame. The sequence continues at coordinate 22,885,640 of NC_092711.1, forward strand.
TGCTGGCTGTGTGAGTGGAGCACTGACAGTGCTGGCTGTGTGGGGAGAGCACTGACAGTGCTGGCTGTGTCGTGGGAGCACTTACAGTGCTGGCTGTGTGGTGGGAGCACAGACAGTGCTGGCTGTGTGGGGGAGCACTGACAGTGCTGGTTGTGTGGTGGGAGCACTGACAGTGCTGGCTGTGTGGGGCGAGCACGGAAAGTGCTGGCTGTGTGGTGGGAGCACTGACAGTGCAGGCTGTGTGGGGGGAGCACTGACAGTGCTGCCTGTGTGTGGAGCGCACTGACAGTGCTGGCTGTGTGGTGGGAGCACTGACAGTGCTGGCTGTGTGGTGGGTGCACTGACAGTGCTGGCTGTGTGGTGGGAGCACAGACAGTGCTGGCTGTGTGGGGGGAGCACTTACAGTGCTGGCTGTGTGGGGGAGCACTGACAGTGCTGGCTGTGTGGGGGAGCACTGGCAGTGCTGGCTGTGTGGTGGGAGCACTGACAGTGTTGGCTGTGTGGGGGGAGCACTTACAGTGCTGGCTTTGTGGGAGAGCACTGACAGTGCTGGCTGTGTGCTGGGAGCAATAACAGTGCTGGCTGTGTGGTGGTAGCATTGACAGTGCTGGCTGTGTTGTGGGAGCACTGACAGAGCTGGCTGTGTTGTGGGAGCACTGACAGTGCTGGCTGTTTGGTGGGAGCACTGACAGTGCTGGCTGTGTGGGGGAGCACTGACACTGCTGGCTGTGTGGTGGGAGCACTGACAGTGCTGTCTGTGTGGGGGGAGCACTGCCAGTGCTGGCTGTGTGGGGGAGCACTGACAGGGCTGGCTGTGTGGGGGAGCACTGACAGTGCTGGCTGTGTGGTGGGAGAACTGACAGTGCTGGCTGTGTGGGGGGGGCACTGACAGTGCTGGCTGTGTGAGGGAGCACTGGCTGTGCTGGCTGTGTGGTGGGAGCACTGACAGTGCTGGCTGTGTGGTGGGAGCACTGACAGTGCTGGCTGTGCGGGGGGAGCACTGACAGTGCTGGCTGTGTGGGGGAGCACTGACAGTGCTGGCTGTGTGGGGGTAGCACTGACAGTGCTGGCTGTGTGGGGGAGCACTGACAGTGCTGGCTGTGTGGTGGGAGCACTGACAGTGTTGGCTGTGTGGTGGGAGCACTGGCAGTGCTGGCTGTGTGGGGGGAGCACTGTCAGTGCTGGCTCTGTGGGGGAGCACTGACAGTGCTGGCTGTGTGGTGGGAGAACTGAAAGTGCTGGCTGTGTGGTGGGAGCACTGACAGTGCTGCCTGTGTGGAGGGAGCACTGACAGCGCTGGCTGTGTGGGTGGAGCACTGACAGTGCTGGCTGTGTGGGGGGAGCACAGACAGTGCTGGCTGTGTGGGGGAGCACTGACAGTGCTGGCTGTGTGGGGGGAGCACTAACAGTGCTGGCTGTGTGGGGGAGCACTGACAGTGCTGGCTGTGTAGTGGGAGCACTGACTGTGCTGGCTGTGTGGTTGAGCACTGACAGTGCTGGCTGTGGGGAGCACTGACAGTGCTGGCTGTGTATTGGGAGCACTGACAGTGCTGGCTGTGTGGAGGGAGCACTGACAGTGCTGGCTGTGTGGTGGAGCACTGATAGTGCTGGCTGTGGGGGAGCACTGACAGTGCTGGCTGTGTGGTGGGAGCACTGACAGTGCTGGCTGTGTGGGGTGAGCACAGACAGTGCTGGCTGTGTGGTGGGAGCACGGACAGTGCTGGCTGTGTGGCGGGAGCACTGGCAGTGCTGGTTGTGTGGGGGAGCACTGACAGTGCTGGCTGTGTGGTGGGAGCACTGACAGTGCTGGCTGTGTCGGGGGAGCACTGACAGTACTGGCTTTGTCGGGGGAGCATTGACAGTGCTGGTTGTGGTGGAGCACTGACAGTGCTGGCTGTGTGGTGGGAGCCCTGACAGTACTGGCAGTGTGGCGGGAGAACTGGCAGTGCTGGTTGATTGGGGGAGCACTGACAGTGCTGGCTGTGTGGTGGGGGCACTGACAGTGCTGGCTGTGTCGGGGGAGCATTGACAGTGCTGGCTGTGTGGTGGAACACTGACAGTGCTGGCTGTGGGGGAGCACTGACAGTGCTGGCTGTGTGGTGGGAGCACTGACACTGCTGGCTGTGTGTGGGGGAGCACTCAGTGCTGGCTGTGTGGGGGGAGCACTGACAGTGCTGGCTGTGTGGGGGAGCACTGCCAGTGCTGGCTGTGTGGGGGAGCACTGACAGTGCTGGCTGTGTGGTGGGAGCACTAACAGTGCTGTCTGTGTGGTGGGAGCACTGAGAGTGTTGGCTGTGTGTGTGGAGCACTGACAGTGCTGGCTGTGTGGTGGGAGCACTGACAGTGCTGGCTGTGTGGGGGTAGCACTGACAGTGCTGGCTGTGTGGGGGAGCACTGACAGTGCTGGCTGTGTGGTGGGAGCACTGACAGTGTTGGCTGTGTGGTGGGAGCACTGGCAGTGCTGGCTGTGTGGGGGGAGCACTGTCAGTGCTGGCTCTGTGGGGGAGCACTGACAGTGCTGGCTGTGTGGTGGGAGAACTGAAAGTGTTGGCTGTGTGGTGGGAGCACTGACAGTGCTGCCTGTGTGGAGGGAGCACTGACAGCGCTGGCTGTGTGGGTGGAGCACTGACAGTGCTGGCTGTGTGGGGGGAGCACAGACAGTGCTGGCTGTGTGGGGGAGCACTGACAGTGCTGGCTGTGTGGGGGGAGCACTAACAGTGCTGGCTGTGTGGGGAGCACTGACAGTGCTGGCTGTGTAGTGGGAGCACTGACAGTGCTGGCTGTGTTGTGGAGCACTGACAGTGCTGGCTGTGGGGAGCACTGACAGTGCTGGCTGTGTGGTGGGAGCACTGACAGTGCTGGCTGTGTGGAGGGAGCACTGACAGTGCTGGCTGTGTGGTGGAGCACTGATAGTGCTGGCTGTGGGGGAGCACTGACAGTGCTGGCTGTGTGGTGGGAGCACTGACAGTGCTGGCTGTGTGGGGTGAGCACAGACAGTGCTGGCTGTGTGGTGGGAGCACGGACAGTGCTGGCTGTGTGGCGGGAGCACTGGCAGTGCTGGTTGTGTGGGGGAGCACTGACAGTGCTGGCTGTGTGGTGGGAGCACTGACAGTGCTGGCTGTGTCGGGGGAGCACTGACAGTACTGGCTTTGTTGGGGGAGCATTGACAGTGCTGGCTGTGGTGGAGCACTGACAGTGCTGGCTGTGTGGTGGGAGCCCTGACAGTACTGGCAGTGTGGCGGGAGAACTGGCAGTGCTGGTTGATTGGGGGAGCACTGACAGTGCTGGCTATGTGGTGGGGGCACTGACAGTGCTGGCTGTGTCGGGGGAGCATTGACAGTGCTGGCTGTGTGGTGGAACACTGACAGTGCTGGCTGTGGGGGAGCACTGACAGTGCTGGCTGTGTGGTGGGAGCACTGACACTGCTGGCTGTGTGTGGGGGAGCACTCAGTGCTGGCTGTGTGGGGGGAGCACTGACAGTGCTGGCTGTGTGGGGGAGCACTGCCAGTGCTGGCTGTGTGGGGGAGCACTGACAGTGCTGGCTGTGTGGTGGGTGCACTAACAGTGCTGTCTGTGTGGTGGGAGCACTGAGAGTGTTGGCTGTGTGTGTGGAGCACTGACAGTGCTGGCTGTGTGGTGGGAGCACTGACAGTGCTGGCTGTGTGGTGGGAGCACTGACAGTGCTGGCTGTGTGGGGGGGAGCACTGTCAGTGCTGGCTGTGTGGGGGAGCACTGACAGTGCTGGCTGTTTTGGGAGGAGAACTGACAGTGCTGGCTGTGTGGGGGGAGCACTGACAGTGCTGGCTGTGTGGGGGGAGCACATACAGTGCTGGCTGTGTGGGGGAGCACTGACAGCGCTGACTGTGTGGGGGGAGCACATACAGTGCTGGCTGTGTGGGGAGCACTGACAGTGTTGGCTGTTTGGGGGGAGCACTGACAGTGCTGGCTGTGCGGGGAGAGCACTGACAGTGCTGGCTGTGTGTGTGAGCACTGACAGTGCTGGTTGTGTGGCGGGAGCACGGACAGTGCTGGCTGTGTGGGGTTAGCACTTACAGTGCTGGCTGTGTGGGGGAGCACTGACAGTGCTGGCTGTGTGTGGGGAGCACTGACAGTGCTGGCTGTGTGGTGGGAGCTCTGACAGTGCTGGCTGTGTGGGGGGAGCACTGACAGTGCTGGATGTGTGGTGGGAGTACTGACAGTGCTGGCTGTGTGGGGGAGCACTGACAGTGCTGGCTGTGTGCGGCGAGCACGGACAGTGCTGGCTGTGTGGTGGGAGCAGTGACAGTGCTGGCTGTGTGGGGGGAGCACGGAGAGTGCTGCCTGTGTGGGGGGATCACTGACAGTGCTGGCTGTTTGTGGGGAGCACTGACAGTGCTGGCTTTGTGGTGGGAGCACTGACAGTGCTGGCTGTGTGGTGGGAGCACTGACAATGTTGGCAGTGTGGGGGGAGCACTTACAGAGCTGGATGTGTGAGGGAACACTGACAGTGCTGGCTGTGTGGGGGAGCAATGACAGTGCTGGCTGCGTGGTGGGAGCACTGACAGGGCTGGCTGTGTGGTGGGAGTAATGACAGTGCTGCCTGTGTAGGGGAGCACTGACACTGCTGGCTGTGTAGTGTGAGCACTGACAGTGCTGGCTGTGTGGGGGAGCACTGACAGTGCTGGCTGTGTGGTGGGAGAACTAACAGTGCTGGCTGTGTGGTGGGAGCACTTACAGTGCTGGCTATGTAGAGGGAGCACTGACACGGCTGGCTGTGTGGTGGAAGCACTGACAGTGCTGGCTGTGTGGTGGGAGCACTGACAGTGCTGGCTGTGTGGGGAGAGCACTGACAGTGCTGGCTGTGTCGTGGGAGCACTTACAGTGCTGGCTGTGTGGTGGGAGCACAGACAGTGCTGGCTGTGTGGGGATGCACTGACAGTGCTGGCTGTGTGGGGGAGCACTGACAGTGCTGGTTGTGTGGTGGGAGCACTGACAGTGCTGGCTGTGCGGTGGGAGCACTGACAGTGCAGGCTGTGTGGGGGGAGCACTGACAGTGTTGCCTGTGTGTGGGGCGCACTGACAGTGCTGCCTGTGTGGTGGGGGCACTGACAGTGCTGGCTGTGCGGTGGGTGCAATGACAGTGCTGGCTCTGTGGTGGGAGCACTAACAGTGCTGGCTGTGTGGTGGGAGCACAGACAGTGCTGGCTGTGTGGGGGGAGCACTTACAGTGCTGGCTGTGTGGGGGAGCACTGACAGTGCTGGCTGTGTGGGGGAGCATTGGCAGTGCTGGCTGTGTGGTGGGAGCACTGACAGTGTTGGCTATGTGCGGGGAGCACTTACAGTGCTGGCTTTGTGGGAGAGCACTGACAGTGCTGGCTGTGTGGTGGGAGCAATGACAGTGCTGGCTGTGTGGTGGTAGCATTGACAGTGCTGGCTGTGTGGTGGGTGCACTGACAGTGCTGGCTCTGTGGTGGGAGCACTAACAGTGCTGGCTGTGTGGTGGGAGCACAGACAGTGCTGGCTGTGTGGGGGGAGCACTTACAGTGCTGGCTGTGTGGGGGAGCACTGGCAGTGCTGGCTGTGTGGTGGGAGCACTGACAGTGTTGGCTGTGTGGGGGGAGCACTTACAGTGCTGGCTTTGTGGGAGAGCACTGACAGTGCTGGCTATGTCGGGGGGGGGGACACTTACAGTTCTGGCTCTGTGGTATGAGCACTGACAGTGCTGGCTTTGTGGTGGGAGAACTGACAGTGCTGGCTGTGTGGGGAAGCACTGACAGTGTTGGTTCTGTGGTGGGAGCACTGACCGTGCTGGCTCTGTGGTGTGAGCACTGACAGTGCTGGATATGTCAGGGAGCACAGACAGTGCTGGCTGTGTGGCGGGAGCACTGGCAGTGCTGCTTGTGTGGGGGAGCACAGACAGTGCTGGCTGTGTGGTGGGAGCACTGACAGTGCTGGCTGTGTCGGGGAGCACTGACAGTACTGGCTTTGTCGGGGGAGCATTGACAGTGCTGGCTGTGGTGGAGCACTGACAGTGCTGGCTGTGTGGTGGGAGCCCTGACAGTACTGGCAGTGTGGCGGGAGAACTGGCAGTGCTGGTTGATTGGGGAGCACTGACAGTGCTGGCTGTGTGGTGGGGGCACTGACAGTGCTGGCTGTGTCGGGGGAGCATTGACAGTGCTGGCTGTGTGGTGGAACACTGACAGTGCTGGCTGTGGGGGAGCACTGACAGTGCTGGCTGTGTGGTGGGAGCACTGACACTACTGGCTGTGTGTGGGGGAGCACTCAGTGCTGGCTGTGTGGGGGGAGCACTGACAGTGCTGGCTGTGTGGGGGAGCACTGCCAGTGCTGGCTGTGTGGGGGAGCACTGACAGTGCTGGTTGTGTGGTGGGAGCACTAACAGTGCTGTCTGTGTGGTGGGAGCACTGAGAGTGTTGGCTTTGTGTGTGGAGCACTGACAGTGCTGGCTGTGTGGTGGGAGCACTGACAGTGCTGGCTGTGTGGTGGGAGCACTGACAGTGCTGGCTGTGTGGGGGTGAGCACTGTCAGTGCTGGCTGTGTGGGGGAGCACTGACAGTGCTGGCTGTTTTGGGAGGAGAACTGACAGTGCTGGCTGTGTGGGTGGAGCACTGACAGTGCTGGCTGTGTGGGGGGAGCACATACAGTGCTGGCTGTGTGGGGGAGCACTGACAGTGCTGGCTGTGTGGGGGAGCACTGACAGCGCTGACTGTGTGGGGGGAGCACATACAGTGCTGGCTGTGTGGGGAGCACTGACAGTGTTGGCTGTTTGGGGGGAGCACTGACAGTGCTGGCTGTGCGGGGAGAGCACTGACAGTGCTGGCTGTGTGTGTGAGCACTGACAGTGCTGGTTGTGTGGCGGGAGCACGGACAGTGCTGGCTGTGTGGGGTTAGCACTTACAGTGCTGGCTGTGTGGGGGAGCACTGACAGTGCTGGCTGTGTGGGGGAGCATTGGCAGTGCTGGCTGTGTGGTGGGAGCACTGACAGTGTTGGCTATGTGCGGGGAGCACTTACAGTGCTGGCTTTGTGGGAGAGCACTGACAGTGCTGGCTGTGTGGTGGGAGCAATGACAGTGCTGGCTGTGTGGTGGTAGCATTGACAGTGCTGGCTGTGTGGTGGGTGCACTGACAGTGCTGGCTCTGTGGTGGGAGCACTAACAGTGCTGGCTGTGTGGTGGGAGCACAGACAGTGCTGGCTGTGTGGGGGGAGCACTTACAGTGCTGGCTGTGTGGGGGAGCACTGACAGTGCTGGCTGTGTGGGGGAGCACTGGCAGTGCTGGCTGTGTGGTGGGAGCACTGACAGTGTTGGCTGTGTGGGGGGAGCACTTACAGTGCTGGCTTTGTGGGAGAGCACTGACAGTGCTGGCTATGTCGGGGGGGGGGACACTTACAGTTCTGGCTCTGTGGTATGAGCACTGACAGTGCTGGCTTTGTGGTGGGAGAACTGACAGTGCTGGCTGTGTGGGGAAGCACTGACAGTGTTGGTTCTGTGGTGGGAGCACTGACCGTGCTGGCTCTGTGGTGTGAGCACTGACAGTGCTGGATATGTCGGGGAGCACAGACAGTGCTGGCTGTGTGGCGGGAGCACTGGCAGTGCTGGTTGTGTGGGGGAGCACTGACAGTGCTGGCTGTGTGGTGGGAGCACTGACAGTGCTGGCTGTGTCGGGGGAGCACTGACAGTACTGGCTTTGTCGGGGGAGCATTGACAGTGCTGGCTGTGGTGGAGCACTGACAGTGCTGGCTGTGTGGTGGGAGCCCTGACAGTACTGGCAGTGTGGCGGGAGAACTGGCAGTGCTGGTTGATTGGGGAGCACTGACAGTGCTGGCTGTGTGGTGGGGGCACTGACAGTGCTGGCTGTGTCGGGGGAGCATTGACAGTGCTGGCTGTGTGGTGGAACACTGACAGTGCTGGCTGTGGGGGAGCACTGACAGTGCTGGCTGTGTGGTGGGAGCACTGACACTGCTGGCTGTGTGTGGGGGAGCACTCAGTGCTGGCTGTGTGGGGGGAGCACTGACAGTGCTGGCTGTGTGGGGGAGCACTGCCAGTGCTGGCTGTGTGGGGGAGCACTGACAGTGCTGGCTGTGTGGTGGGAGCACTAACAGTGCTGTCTGTGTGGTGGGAGCACTGAGAGTGTTGGCTGTGTGTGTGGAGCACTGACATTGCTGGCTGTGTGGTGGGAGCACTGACAGTGCTGGCTGTGTGGTGGGAGCACTGACAGTGCTGGCTGTGTGGGGGGGAGCACTGTCAGTGCTGGCTGTGTGGGGGAGCACTGACAGTGCTGGCTGTTTTGGGAGGAGAACTGACAGTGCTGGCTGTGTGGGGGAGCACTGACAGTGCTGGCTGTGTGGGGGGAGCACATACAGTGCTGGCTGTGTGGGGGAGCACTGACAGTGCTGGCTGTGTGGGGGAGCACTGACAGCGCTGACTGTGTGGGGGGAGCACATACAGTGCTGGCTGTGTGGGGAGCACTGACAGTGTTGGCTGTTTGGGGGGAGCACTGACAGTGATGGCTGTGCGGGGAGAGCACTGACAGTGCTGGCTGTGTGTGGGAGCACTGACAGTGCTGGTTGTGTGGCGGGAGCACGGACAGTGCTGGCTGTGTGGGGTTAGCACTGACAGTGCTGGCTGTGTGTGGGGAGCACTGACAGTGCTGGCTGTGTGGTGGGAGCTCTGACAGTGCTGGCTGTGTGGGGGGGGCACTGACAGTGCTGGATGTGTGGTGGGAGTACTGACAGTGCTGGCTGTGTGGGGGAGCACTGACAGTGCTGGCTGTGTGCGGCGAGCACGGACAGTGCTGGCTGTGTGGTGGGAGCAGTAACAGTGCTGGCTGTGTGGGGGGAGCACGGAGAGTGCTGCCTGTGTGGGGGGATCACTGACAGTGCTGGCTGTTTGTGGGGAGCACTGACAGTGCTGGCTTTGTGGTGGGAGCACTGACAGTGCTGGCTGTGTGGTGGGAGCACTGACAATGTTGGCAGTGTGGGGGGAGCACTTACAGAGCTGGATGTGTGAGGGAACACTGACAGTGCTGGCTGTGTGGGGGAGCAATGACAGTGCGGGCTGTGTGGTGGGAGCACTGACAGGGCTGGCTGTGTGGTGGGAGTAATGACAGTGCTGCCTGTGTAGGGGAGCACTGACACTGCTGGCTGTGTAGTGGGAGCACTGACAGTGCTGGCTGTGTGGGGGAGCACTGACAGTGCTGGCTGTGTGGTGGGAGAACTAACAGTGCTGGCTGTGTGGTGGGAGCACTTACAGTGCTGGCTATGTAGAGGGAGCACTGACACGGCTGGCTGTGTGGTGGAAGCACTGACAGTGCTGGCTGTGTGGTGGGAGCACTGACAGTGCTGGCTGTGTGGGGAGAGCACTGACAGTGCTGGCTGTGTCGTGGGAGCACTTACAGTGCTGGCTGTGTGGTGGGAGCACAGACAGTGCTGGCTGTGTGGGGATGCACTGACAGTGCTGGCTGTGTGGGGGAGCACTGACAGTGCTGGTTGTGTGGTGGGAGCACTGACAGTGCTGGCTGTGTGGGGCGAGCACGGAAAGTTCTGGCTGTGTGGTGGGAGCACTGACAGTGCAGGCTGTGTGGGGGGAGCACTGACAGTGTTGCCTGTGTGTGGGGCGCACTGACAGTGCTGCCTGTGTGGTGGGGGCACTGACAGTGCTGGCTGTGCGGTGGGTGCAATGACAGTGCTGGCTCTGTGGTGGGAGCACTAACAGTGCTGGCTGTGTGGTGGGAGCACAGACAGTGCTGGCTGTGTGGGGGGAGCACTTACAGTGCTGGCTGTGTGGGGGAGCACTGACAGTGCTGGCTGTGTGGGGGAGCATTGGCAGTGCTGGCTGTGTGGTGGGAGCACTGACAGTGTTGGCTATGTGCGGGGAGCACTTACAGTGCTGGCTTTGTGGGAGAGCACTGACAGTGCTGGCTGTGTGGTGGGAGCAATGACAGTGCTGGCTGTGTGGTGGTAGCATTGACAGTGCTGGCTGTGTGGTGGGTGCACTGACAGTGCTGGTTCTGTGGTGGGAGCACTAACAGTGCTGGCTGTGTGGTGGGAGCACAGACAGTGCTGGCTGTGTGGGGGGAGCACTTACAGTGCTGGCTGTGTGGGGAGCACTGACAGTGCTGGCTGTGTGGGGGATCACTGGCAGTGCTGGCTGTGTGGTGGGAGCACTGACAGTGTTGGCTGTGTGGGGGGAGCACTTACAGTGCTGGCTTTGTGGGAGAGCACTGACAGTGCTGGCTATGTCGGGGGGGGGGACACTTACAGTTCTGGCTCTGTGGTATGAGCACTGACAGTGCTGGCTTTGTGGTGGGAGAACTGACAGTGCTGGCTGTCTGGGGAAGCACTGACAGTGTTGGTTCTGTGGTGGGAGCACTGACCGTGCTGGCTCTGTGGTGTGAGCACTGACAGTGCTGGATATGTCGGGGAGCACAGACAGTGCTGGCTGTGTGAGTGGAGCACTGACAGTGCTGGCTGTGTGGGGAGAGCACTGACAGTGCTGGCTGTGTCGTGGGAGCACTAACAGTGCTGGCTGTGTGGTGGGAGCACAGACAGTGCTGGCTGTGTGGGGGGAGCACTTACAGTGCTGGCTGTGTGGGGGAGCACTAACAGTGCTGGCTGTGTGGGGGAGCACTGGCAGTGCTGGCTGTGTGGTGGGAGCACTCACAGTGTTGGCTGTGTGGGGGGAGCACTTACAGTGCTGGCTTTGTGGGAGAGCACTGACAGTGCTGGCTGTGTTGTGGGAGCACTGACAGTGCTGGCTGTTTGGTGGGAGCACTGACAGTGCTGGCTGTGTGGGGGAGCACTGACACTGCTGGCTGTGTGGTGGGAGCACTGACAGTGCTGTCTGTGTGGGGGGAGCACTGCCAGTGCTGGCTGTGTGGGGGAGCACTGACAGGGCTGGCTGTGTGGGGGGAGCACTGACAGTACTGGCTTTGTCGGGGGAGCATTGACAGTGCTGGTTGTGGTGGAGCACTGACAGTGCTGGCTGTGTGGTGGGAGCCCTGACAGTACTGGCAGTGTGGCGGGAGAACTGGCAGTGCTGGTTGATTGGGGGAGCACTGACAGTGCTGGCTGTGTGGTGGGGGCACTGACAGTGCTGGCTGTGTCGGGGGAGCATTGACAGTGCTGGCTGTGTGGTGGAACACTGACAGTGCTGGCTGTGGGGGAGCACTGACAGTGCTGGCTGTGTGGTGGGAGCACTGACACTGCTGGCTGTGTGTGGGGGAGCACTCAGTGCTGCCTGTGTGGGGGGAGCACTGACAGTGCTGGCTGTGTGGGGGAGCACTGCCAGTGCTGGCTGTGTGGGGGAGCACTGACAGTGCTGGCTGTGTGGTGGGAGCACTAACAGTGCTGTCTGTGTGGTGGGAGCACTGAGAGTGTTGGCTGTGTGTGTGGAGCACTGACAGTGCTGGCTGTGTGGTGGGAGCACTGACAGTGCTGGCTGTGTGGGGGTAGCACTGACAGTGCTGGTTGTGTGGGGGAGCACTGACAGTGCTGGCTGTGTGGTGGGAGCACTGACAGTGTTGGCTGTGTGGTGGGAGCACTGGCAGTGCTGGCTGTGTGGGGGGAGCACTGTCAGTGCTGGCTCTGTGGGGGAGAACTGACAGTGCTGGCTGTGTGGTGGGAGAACTGAAAGTCTTGGCTGTGTGGTGGGAGCACTGACAGTGCTGCCTGTGTGGAGGAAGCACTGACAGCGCTGGCTGTGTGGGTGGAGCACTGACAGTGCTGGCTGTGTGGGGGGAGCACAGACAGTGCTGGCTGTGTGGGGGAGCACTGACAGTGCTGGCTGTGTGGGGGGAGCACTAACAGTGCTGGCTGTGTGGGGAGCACTGACAGTGCTGGCTGTGTAGTGGGAGCACTGACAGTGCTGGCTGTGTTGTGGAGCACTGACAGTGCTGGCTGTGGGGAGCACTGACAGTGCTGGCTGTGTGGTGGGAGCACTGACAGTGCTGGCTGTGTGGAGGGAGCACTGACAGTGCTGGCTGTGTGGTGGAGCACTGATAGTGCTGGCTGTGGGGGAGCACTGACAGTGCTGGCTGTGTGGTGGGAGCACTGACAGTGCTGGCTGTGTGGGGTGAGCACAGACAGTGCTGGCTGTGTGGTGGGAGCACGGACAGTGCTGGCTGTGTGGCGGGAGCACTGGCAGTGCTGGTTGTGTGGGGGAGCACTGACAGTGCTGGCTGTGTGGTGGGAGCACTGACAGTGCTGGCTGTGTCGGGGGAGCACTGACAGTACTGGCTTTGTCGGGGGAGCATTGACAGTGCTGGCTGTGGTGGAGCACTGACAGTGCTGGCTGTGTGGTGGGAGCCCTGACAGTACTGGCAGTGTGGCGGGAGAACTGGCAGTGCTGGTTGATTGGGGGAGCACTGACAGTGCTGGCTGTGTGGTGGGGGCACTGACAGTGCTGGCTGTGTCGGGGGAGCATTGACAGTGCTGGCTGTGTGGTGGAACACTGACAGTGCTGGCTGTGGGGGAGCACTGACAGTGCTGGCTGTGTGGTGGGAGCACTGACACTGCTGGCTGTGTGTGGGGGAGCACTCAGTGCTGGCTGTGTGGGGGGAGCACTGACAGTGCTGGCTGTGTGGGGGAGCACTGCCAGTGCTGGCTGTGTGGGGGAGCACTGACAGTGCTGGCTGTGTGGTGGGAGCACTAACAGTGCTGTCTGTGTGGTGGGAGCACTGAGAGTGTTGGCTGTGTGTGTGGAGCACTGACAGTGCTGGCTGTGTGGTGGGAGCACTGACAGTGCTGGCTGTGTGGTGGGAGCACTGACAGTGCTGGCTGTGTGGGGGGGAGCACTGTCAGTGCTGGCTGTGTGGGGGAGCACTGACAGTGCTGGCTGTGTGGGGGGAGCACATACAGTGCTGGCTGTGTGGGGGAGCACTGACAGTGCTGGCTGTGTGGGGGAGCACTGACAGCGCTGACTGTGTGGGGGGAGCACATACAGTGCTGGCTGTGTGGGGAGCACTGACAGTGTTGGCTGTTTGGGGGAGCACTGACAGTGCTGGCTGTGCGGGGAGAGCACTGACAGTGCTGGCTGTGTGTGGGAGCACTGACAGTGCTGGTTGTGTGGCGGGAGCACGGACAGTGCTCGCTGTGTGGGGTTAGCACTGACAGTGCTGGCTGTGTGTGGGGAGCACTGACAGTGCTGGCTGTGTGGTGGGAGCTCTGACAGTGCTGGCTGTGTGGGGGGAGCACTGACAGTGCTGGATGTGTGGTGGGAGTACTGACAGTGCTGGCTGTGTGGGGGAGCACTGACAGTGCTGGCTGTGTGCGGCGAGCACGGACAGTGCTGGCTGTGTGGTGGGAGCAGTGACAGTGCTGGCTGTGTGGGGGGAGCACGGAGAGTGCTGCCTGTGTGGGGGGATCACTGACAGTGCTGGCTGTTTGTGGGGAGCACTGACAGTGCTGGCTTTGTGGTGGGAGCACTGACAGTGCTGGCTGTGTGGTGGGAGCACTGACAGTGTTGGCAGTGTGGGGGGAGCACTTACAGAGCTGGATGTGTGAGGGAACACTGACAGTGCTGGCTGTGTGGGGGAGCAATGACAGTGCTGGCTGTGTGGTGGGAGCACTGACAGGGCTGGCTGTGTGGTGGGAGTAATGACAGTGCTGCCTGTGTAGGGGAGCACTGACACTGCTGGCTGTGTACTGGGAGCACTGACAGTGCTGGCTGTGTGGGGGAGCACTGACAGGGCTGGCTGTGTGGTGGGAGAACTAACAGTGCTGGCTGTGTGGTGGGAGCACTTACAGTGCTGGCTATGTAGAGGGAGCACTGACACGGCTGGCTGTGTGGTGGAAGCACTGACAGTGCTGGCTGTGTGGTGGGAGCACTGACAGTGCTGGCTGTGTGGGGAGAGCACTGACAGTGCTGGCTGTGTCGTGGGAGCACTTACAGTGCTGGCTGTGTGGTGGGAGCACAGACAGTGCTGGCTGTGTGGGGATGCACTGACAGTGCTGGCTGTGTGGGGGAGCACTGACAGTGCTGGTTGTGTGGTGGGAGCACTGACAGTACTGGCTGTGTGGGGCGAGCACGGAAAGTGCTGGCTGTGTGGTGGGAGCACTGACAGTGCAGGCTGTGTGGGGGGAGCACTGACAGTGTTGCCTGTGTGTGGGGCGCACTGACAGTGCTGCCTGTGTGGTGGGGGCACTGACAGTGCTGGCTGTGCGGTGGGTGCAATGACAGTGCTGGCTCTGTGGTGGGAGCACTAACAGTGCTGGCTGTGTGGTGGGAGCACAGACAGTGCTGGCTGTGTGGGGGGAGCACTTACAGTGCTGGCTGTGTGGGGGAGCACTGACAGTGCTGGCTGTGTGGGGGAGCATTGGCAGTGCTGGCTGTGTGGTGGGAGCACTGACAGTGTTGGCTATGTGCGGGGAGCACTTACAGTGCTGGCTTTGTGGGAGAGCACTGACAGTGCTGGCTGTGTGGTGGGAGCAATGACAGTGCTGGCTGTGTGGTGGTAGCATTGACAGTGCTGGCTGTGTGGTGGGTGCACTGACAGTGCTGGCTCTGTGGTGGGAGCACTAACAGTGCTGGCTGTGTGGTGGGAGCACAGACAGTGCTGGCTGTGTGGGGGGAGCACTTACAGTGCTGGCTGTGGGGGGAGCACTGACAGTGCTGGCTGTGTGGGGGAGCACTGGCAGTGCTGGCTGTGTGGTGGGAGCACTGACAGTGTTGGCTGTGTGGGGGGAGCACTTACAGTGCTGGCTTTGTGGGAGAGCACTGACAGTGCTGGCTATGTCGGGGGGGGGGACACTTACAGTTCTGGCTCTGTGGTATGAGCACTGACAGTGCTGGCTTTGTGGTGGGAGAACTGACAGTGCTGGCTGTGTGGGGAAGCACTGACAGTGTTGGTTCTGTGGTGGGAGCACTGACCGTGCTGGCTCTGTGGTGTGAGCACTGACAGTGCTGGATATGTCGGGGAGCACAGACAGTGCTGGCTGTGTGAGTGGAGCACTGACAGTGCTGGCTGTGTGGGGAGAGCACTGACAGTGCTGGCTGTGTCGTGGGAGCACTAACAGTGCTGGCTGTGTGGTGGGAGCACAGACAGTGCTGGCTGTGTGGGGGGAGCACTTACAGTGCTGGCTGTGTGGGGGAGCACTAACAGTGCTGGCTGTGTGGGGGAGCACTGGCAGTGCTGGCTGTGTGGTGGGAGCACTCACAGTGTTGGCTGTGTGGGGGGAGCACTTACAGTGCTGGCTTTGTGGGAGAGCACTGACAGTGCTGGCTGTGTTGTGGGAGCACTGACAGTGCTGGCTGTTTGGTGGGAGCACTGACAGTGCTGGCTGTGTGGGGGAGCACTGACACTGCTGGCTGTGTGGTGGGAGCACTGACAGTGCTGTCTGTGTGGGGGGAGCACTGCCAGTGCTGGCTGTGTGGGGGAGCACTGACAGGGCTGGCTGTGTGGGGGGAGCACTGACAGTACTGGCTTTGTCGGGGGAGCATTGACAGTGCTGGTTGTGGTGGAGCACTGACAGTGCTGGCTGTGTGGTGGGAGCCCTGACAGTACTGGCAGTGTGGCGGGAGAATTGGCAGTGCTGGTTGATTGGGGGAGCACTGACAGTGCTGGCTGTGTGGTGGGGGCACTGACAGTGCTGGCTGTGTCGGGGGAGCATTGACAGTGCTGGCTGTGTGGTGGAACACTGACAGTGCTGGCTGTGGGGGAGCATTGACAGTGCTGGCTGTGTGGTGGGAGCACTGACACTGCTGGCTGTGTGTGGGGGAGCACTCAGTGCTGGCTGTGTGGGGGGAGCACTGACAGTGCTGGCTGTGTGGGGGAGCACTGCCAGTGCTGGCTGTGTGGGGGAGCACTGACAGTGCTGGCTGTGTGGTGGGAGCACTAACAGTGCTGTCTGTGTGGTGGGAGCACTGAGAGTGTTGGCTGTGTGTGTGGAGCACTGACAGTGCTGGCTGTGTGGTGGGAGCACTGACAGTGCTGGCTGTGTGGGGGTAGCACTGACAGTGCTGGCTGTGTGGGGGAGCACTGACAGTGCTGGATGTGTGGTGGGAGCACTGACAGTGTTGGCTGTGTGGTGGGAGCACTGGCAGTGCTGGCTGTGTGGGGGGAGCACTGTCAGTGCTGGCTCTGTGGGGGAGCACTGACAGTGCTGGCTGTGTGGTGGGAGAACTGAAAGTGCTGGCTGTGTGGTGGGAGCACTGACAGTGCTGCCTGTGTGGAGGGAGCACTGACAGCGCTGGCTGTGTGGGTGGAGCACTGACAGTGCTGGCTGTGTGGGGGGAGCACAGACAGTGCTGGCTGTGTGGGGGAGCACTGACAGTGCTGGCTGTGTGGGGGGAGCACTAACAGTGCTGGCTGTGTGGGGAGCACTGACAGTGCTGGCTGTGTAGTGGGAGCACTGACAGTGCAGGCTGTGTTGTGGAGCACTGACAGTGCTGGCTGTGGGGAGCACTGACAGTGCTGGCTGTGTGGTGGGAGCACTGACAGTGCTGGCTGTGTGGAGGGAGCACTGACAGTGCTGGCTGTGTGGTGGAGCACTGATAGTGCTGGCTGTGGGGAGCACTGACAGTGCTGGCTGTGTGGTGGGAGCACTGGCAGTGCTGGCTGTGTGGGGTGAGCACAGACAGTGCTGGCTGTGTGGGGAAGCACTGACAGTGTTGGTTCTGTGGTGGGAGCACTGACCGTGCTGGCTCTGTGGTGTGAGCACTGACAGTGCTGGATATGTCGGGGAGCACAGACAGTGCTGGCTGTGTGAGTGGAGCACTGACAGTGCTGGCTGTGTGGGGAGAGCACTGACAGTGCTGGCTGTGTCGTGGGAGCACTAACAGTGCTGGCTGTGTGGTGGGAGCACAGACAGTGCTGGCTGTGTGGGGGGAGCACTTACAGTGCTGGCTGTGTGGGGGAGCACTAACAGTGCTGGCTGTGTGGGGGAGCACTGGCAGTGCTGGCTGTGTGGTGGGAGCACTCACAGTGTTGGCTGTGTGGGGGGAGCACTTACAGTGCTGGCTTTGTGGGAGAGCACTGACAGTGCTGGCTGTGTTGTGGGAGCACTGACAGTGCTGGCTGTTTGGTGGGAGCACTGACAGTGCTGGCTGTGTGGGGGAGCACTGACACTGCTGGCTGTGTGGTGGGAGCACTGACAGTGCTGTCTGTGTGGGGGGAGCACTGCCAGTGCTGGCTGTGTGGGGGAGCACTGACAGGGCTGGCTGTGTGGGGGGAGCACTGACAGTACTGGCTTTGTCGGGGGAGCATTGACAGTGCTGGTTGTGGTGGAGCACTGACAGTGCTGGCTGTGTGGTGGGAGCCCTGACAGTACTGGCAGTGTGGCGGGAGAACTGGCAGTGCTGGTTGATTGGGGGAGCACTGACAGTGCTAGCTGTGTGGTGGGGGCACTGACAGTGCTGGCTGTGTCGGGGGAGCATTGACAGTGCTGGCTGTGTGGTGGAACACTGACAGTGCTGGCTGTGGGGGAGCATTGACAGTGCTGGCTGTGTGGTGGGAGCACTGACACTGCTGGCTGTGTGTGGGGGAGCACTCAGTGCTGGCTGTGTGGGGGGAGCACTGACAGTGCTGGCTGTGTGGGGGAGCACTGCCAGTGCTGGCTGTGTGGGGGAGCACTGACAGTGCTGGCTGTGTGGTGGGAGCACTAACAGTGCTGTCTGTGTGGTGGGAGCACTGAGAGTGTTGGCTGTGTGTGTGGAGCACTGACAGTGCTGGCTGTGTGGTGGGAGCACTGACAGTGCTGGCTGTGTGGGGGTAGCACTGACAGTGCTGGCTGTGTGGGGGAGCACTGACAGTGCCGGATGTGTGGTGGGAGCACTGACAGTGTTGGCTGTGTGGTGGGAGCACTGGCAGTGCTGGCTGTGTGGGGGGAGCACTGTCAGTGCTGGCTCTGTGGGGGAGCACTGACAGTGCTGGCTGTGTGGTGGGAGAACTGAAAGTGCTGGCTGTGTGGTGGGAGCACTGACAGTGCTGCCTGTGTGGAGGGAGCACTGACAGCGCTGGCTGTGTGGGTGGAGCACTGACAGTGCTGGCTGTGTGGGGGGAGCACAGACAGTGCTGGCTGTGTGGGGGAGCACTGACAGTGCTGGCTGTGTGGGGGGAGCACTAACAGTGCTGGCTGTGTGGGGAGCACTGACAGTGCTGGCTGTGTAGTGGGAGCACTGACAGTGCAGGCTGTGTTGTGGAGCACTGACAGTGCTGGCTGTGGGGAGCACTGACAGTGCTGGCTGTGTGGTGGGAGCACTGACAGTGCTGGCTGTGTGGAGGGAGCACTGACAGTGCTGGCTGTGTGGTGGAGCACTGATAGTGCTGGCTGTGGGGAGCACTGACAGTGCTGGCTGTGTGGTGGGAGCACTGGCAGTGCTGGCTGTGTGGGGTGAGCACAGACAGTGCTGGCTGTGTGGTGGGAGCACGGACAGTGCTGGCTGTGTGGCGGGAGCACTGGCAGTGCTGGTTGTGTGGGGGAGCACTGACAGTGCTGGCTGTGTGGTGGGAGCACTGACAGTGCTGGCTGTGTCGGGGGAGCACTGACAGTACTGGCTTTGTCGGGGGAGCATTGACAGTGCTGGCTGTGGTGGAGCACTGACAGTGCTGGCTGTGTGGTGGGAGCCCTGACAGTACTGGCAGTGTGGCGGGAGAACTGGCAGTGCTGGTTGATTGGGGGAGCACTGACAGTGCTGGCTGTGTGGTGGGGGCACTGACAGTGCTGGCTGTGTCGGGGGAGCATTGACAGTGCTGGCTGTGTGGTGGAACACTGACAGTGCTGGCTGTGGGGGAGCACTGACAGTGCTGGCTGTGTGGTGGGAGCACTGACACTGCTGGCTGTGTGTGGGGGAGCACTCAGTGCTGGCTGTGTGGGGGGAGCACTGACAGTGCTGGCTCTGTGGGGGAGCACTGCCAGTGCTGGCTGTGTGGGGGAGCACTGACAGTGCTGGCTGTGTGGTGGGAGCACTAACAGTGCTGTCTGTGTGGTGGGAGCACTGAGAGTGTTGGCTGTGTGTGTGGAGCACTGACAGTGCTGGCTGTGTGGTGGGAGCACTGACAGTGCTGGCTGTGTGGTGGGAGCACTGACAGTGCTGGCTGTGTGGGGGGGAGCACTGTCAGTGCTGGCTGTGTGGGGGAGCACTGACAGTGCTGGCTGTTTTGGGAGGAGAACTGACAGTGCTGGCTGTGTGGGGGGAGCACTGACAGTGCTGGCTGTGTGGGGGGAGCACATACAGTGCTGGCTGTGTGGGGGAGCACTGACAGTGCTGGCTGTGTGGGGGAGCACTGACAGCGCTGACTGTGTGGGGGGAGCACATACAGTGCTGGCTGTGTGGGGGAGCACTGACAGTGTTGGCTGTTTGGGGGGAGCACTGACAGTGCTGGCTGTGCGGGGAGAGCACTGACAGTGCTGGCTGTGTGTGGGAGCACTGACAGTGCTGGTTGTGTGGCGGGAGCACGGACAGTGCTGGCTGTGTGGGGTTAGCACTGACAGTGCTGGCTGTGTGTGGGGAGCACTGACAGTGCTGGCTGTGTGGTGGGAGCTCTGACAGTGCTGGCTGTGTGGGGGGAGCACTGACAGTGCTGGATGTGTGGTGGGAGTACTGACAGTGCTGGCTGTGTGGGGGAGCACTGACAGTGCTGGCTGTGTGCGGCGAGCACGGACAGTGCTGGCTGTGTGGTGGGAGCAGTGACAGTGCTGGCTGTGTGGGGGGAGCACGGAGAGTGCTGCCTGTGTGGGGGGATCACTGACAGTGCTGGCTGTTTGTGGGGAGCACTGACAGTGCTGGCTTTGTGGTGGGAGCACTGACAGTGCTGGCTGTGTGGTGGGAGCACTGACAGTGTTGGCAGTGTGGGGGGAGCACTTACAGAGCTGGATGTGTGAGGGAACACGGACAGTGCTGGCTGTGTGGGGGAGCAATGACAGTGCTGGCTGTGTGGTGGGAGCACTGACAGGGCTGGCTGTGTGGTGGGAGTAATGACAGTGCTGCCTGTGTAGGGGAGCACTGACACTGCTGGCTGTGTAGTGGGAGCACTGACAGTGCTGGCTGTGTGGGGGAGCACTGACAGTGCTGGCTGTGTGGTGGGAGAACTAACAGTGCTGGCTGTGTGGTGGGAGCACTTACAGTGCTGGCTATGTAGAGGGAGCACTGACACGGCTGGCTGTGTGGTGGAAGCACTGACAGTGCTGGCTGTGTGGTGGGAGCACTGACAGTGCTGGCTGTGTGGGGAGAGCACTGACAGTGCTGGCTGTGTCGTGGGAGCACTTACAGTGCTGGCTGTGTGGTGGGAGCACAGACAGTGCTGGCTGTGTGGGGATGCACTGACAGTGCTGGCTGTGTGGGGGAGCACTGACAGTGCTGGTTGTGTGGTGGGAGCACTGACAGTGCTGGCTGTGTGGGGCGAGCACGGAAAGTGCTGGCTGTGTGGTGGGAGCACTGACAGTGCAGGCTGTGTGGGGGGAGCACTGACAGTGTTGCCTGTGTGTGGGGCGCACTGACAGTGCTGCCTGTGTGGTGGGGGCACTGACAGTGCTGGCTGTGCGGTGGGTGCAATGACAGTGCTGGCTCTGTGGTGGAAGCACTAACTGTGCTGGCTGAGTGGTGGGAGCACAGACAGTGCTGGCTGTGTGGGGGGAGCACTTACAGTGCTGGCTGTGTGGGGGAGCACTGACAGTGCTGGCTGTGTGGGGGAGCATTGGCAGTGCTGGCTGTGTGGTGGGAGCACTGACACTGTTGGCTATGTGCGGGGAGCACTTACAGTGCTGGCTTTGTGGGAGAGCACTGACAGTGCTGGCTGTGTGGTGGGAGCAATGACAGTGCTGGCTGTGTGGTGGTAGCATTGACAGTGCTGGCTGTGTGGTGGGTGCACTGACAGTGCTGGCTCTGTGGTGGGAGCACTAACAGTGCTGGCTGTGTGGTGGGAGCACAGACAGTGCTGGCTGTGTGGGGGGAGCACTTACAGTGCTGGCTGTGTGGGGGAGCACTGACAGTGCTGGCTGTGTGGGGGAGCACTGGCAGTGCTGGCTGTGTGGTGGGAGCACTGACAGTGTTGGCTGTGTGGGGGGAGCACTTACAGTGCTGGCTTTGTGGGAGAGCACTGACAGTGCTGGCTGTGTCGTGGGAGCACTTACAGTGCTGGCTGTGTGGTGGGAGCACAGACAGTGCTGGCTGTGTGGGGATGCACTGACAGTGCTGGCTGTGTGGGGGAGCACTGACAGTGCTGGTTGTGTGGTGGGAGCACTGACAGTGCTGGCTGTGTGGGGCGAGCACGGAAAGTGCTGGCTGTGTGGTGGGAGCACTGACAGTGCAGGCTGTGTGGGGGGAGCACTGACAGTGTTGCCTGTGTGTGGAGCGCACTGACAGTGCTGCCTGTGTGGTGGGGGCACTGACAGTGCTGGCTGTGCGGTGGGTGCAATGACAGTGCTGGCTCTGTGGTGGGAGCACTAACTGTGCTGGCTGAGTGGTGGGAGCACAGACAGTGCTGGCTGTGTGGGGGGAGCACTTACAGTGCTGGCTGTGTGGGGGAGCACTGACAGTGCTGGCTGTGTGGGGGAGCATTGGCAGTGCTGGCTGTGTGGTGGGAGCACTGACACTGTTGGCTATGTGCGGGGAGCACTTACAGTGCTGGCTTTGTGGGAGAGCACTGACAGTGCTGGCTGTGTGGTGGGAGCAATGACAGTGCTGGCTGTGTGGTGGTAGCATTGACAGTGCTGGCTGTGTGGTGGGTGCACTGACAGTGCTGGCTCTGTGGTGGGAGCACTAACAGTGCTGGCTGTGTGGTGGGAGCACAGACAGTGCTGGCTGTGTGGGGGGAGCACTTACAGTGCTGGCTGTGTGGGGGAGCACTGACAGTGCTGGCTGTGTGGGGGAGCACTGGCAGTGCTGGCTGTGTGGTGGGAGCACTGACAGTGTTGGCTGTGTGGGGGGAGCACTTACAGTGCTGGCTTTGTGGGAGAGCACTGACAGTGCTGGCTATGTCGGGGGGGGGACACTTACAGTTCTGGCTGTGTGGTATGAGCACTGACAGTGCTGGCTTTGTGGTGGGAGAACTGACAGTGCTGGCTGTGTGGGGAAGCACTGACAGTGTTGGTTCTGTGGTGGGAGCACTGACCGTGCTGGCTCTGTGGTGTGAGCACTGACAGTGCTGGATATGTCGGGGAGCACAGACAGTGCTGGCTGTGTGAGTGGAGCACTGACAGTGCTGGCTGTGTGGGGAGAGCACTGACAGTGCTGGCTGTGTCGTGGGAGCACTAACAGTGCTGGCTGTGTGGTGGGAGCACAGACAGTGCTGGCTGTGTGGGGGGAGCACTTACAGTGCTGGCTGTGTGGGGGAGCACTAACAGTGCTGGCTGTGTGGGGGAGCACTGGCAGTGCTGGCTGTGTGGTGGGAGCACTCACAGTGTTGGCTGTGTGGGGGGAGCACTTACAGTGCTGGCTTTGTGGGAGAGCACTGACAGTGCTGGCTGTGTTGTGGGAGCACTGACAGTGCTGGCTGTTTGGTGGGAGCACTGACAGTGCTGGCTGTGTGGGGGAGCACTGACACTGCTGGCTGTGTGGTGGGAGCACTGACAGTGCTGTCTGTGTGGGGGGAGCACTGCCAGTGCTGGCTGTGTGGGGGAGCACTGACAGGGCTGGCTGTGTGGGGGAGCACTGACAGTGCTGGCTGTGTTGGGAGAACTGACAGTGCTGGCTGTGTGGGGGGAGCACTGACAGTGCTGGCTGTGTGGTGGGAGCACTGACAGTGCTGGCTGTGTGGGGGAGCACTGACAGTGCTGGCTGTGTGGTGGGAGCACTGACAGTGTTGGCTGTGTGGTGGGAGCACTGGCAGTGCTGGCTGTGTGGGGGGAGCACTGTCAGTGCTGGCTCTGTGGGGGAGCACTGACTGCTGGCTGTGTGGTGGGAGAACTGAAAGTGCTGGCTGTGTGGTGGGAGCACTGACAGTGCTGCCTGTGTGGAGGGAGCACTGACAGCGCTGGCTGTGTGGGTGGAGCACTGACAGTGCTGGCTGTGTGGGGGGAGCACAGACAGTGCTGGCTGTGTGGGGGAGCACTGACAGTGCTGGCTGTGTGGGGGGAGCACTAACAGTGCTGGCTGTGTGGGGGAGCACTGACAGTGCTGGCTGTGTAGTGGGAGCACTGACAGTGCTGGCTGTGTGGTGGAGCACTGACAGTGCTGGCTGTGGGGAGCACTGACAGTGCTGGCTGTGTGGTGGGAGCACTGACAGTGCTGGCTGTGTGGAGGGAGCACTGACAGTGCTGGCTGTGTGGTGGAGCACTGATAGTGCTGGCTGTGGGGGAGCACTGACAGTGCTGGCTGTGTGGTGGGAGCACTGACAGTGCTGGCTGTGTGGGGTGAGCACAGACAGTGCTGGCTGTGTGGTGGGAGCACGGACAGTGCTGGCTGTGTGGCGGGAGCACTGGCAGTGCTGGTTGTGTGGGGGAGCACTGACAGCGCTGGCTGTGGTGGAGCACTGACAGTGCTGGCTGTGTGGTGGGAGCCCTGACAGTACTGGCAGTGTGGCGGGAGAACTGGCAGTGCTGGTTGATTGGGGAGCACTGACAGTGCTGGCTGTGTGGTGGGGGCACTGATAGTGCTGGCTGTGTCGGGGGAGCATTGACAGTGCTGGCTGTGTGGTGGAACACTGACAGTGCTGGCTGTGGGGGAGCACTGACAGTGCTGGCTGTGTGGTGGGAGCACTGACACTGCTGGCTGTGTGTGGGGGAGCACTCAGTGCTGGCTGTGTGGGGGAGCACTGACAGTGCTGGCTGTGTGGGGGAGCACTGCCAGTGCTGGCTGTGTGGGGGAGCACTGACAGTGCTGGCAGTGTGGTGGGAGCACTAACAGTGCTGTCTGTGTGGTGGGAGCACTGAGAGTGTTGGCTGTGTGTGTGGAGCACTGACAGTGCTGGCTGTGTGGTGGGAGCACTGACAGTGCTGGCTGTGTGGTGGGAGCACTGACAGTGCTGGCTGTGTGGGGGGGAGCACTATCAGTGCTGGCTGTGTGGGGGAGCACTGACAGTGCTGGCTGTTTTGGGAGGAGAACTGACAGTGCTGGCTGTGTGGGGGGAGCACTGACAGTGCTGGCTGTGTGGGGGGAGCACATACAGTGCTGGCTGTGTGGGGGAGCACTGACAGTGCTGGCTGTGTGGGGGAGCACTGACAGCGCTGACTGTGTGGGGGGAGCACATACAGTGCTGGCTGTGTGGGGGGGAGCACTCAGTGCTGGCTGTGTGGTGGAAGCACTGACAGGGCTGGCTGTGTGGTGGGAGTAATGACAGTGCTGCCTGTGTAGGGGAGCACTGACACTGCTGGCTGTGTGGTGGGAGCACTGACAGTGCTGGCTGTGTGGGGGAGCACTGACAGTGCTGGCTGTGTGGTGGGAGAACTAACAGTGCTGGCTGTGTGGTGGGAGCACTTACAATGCTGGCTATGTAGAGGGAGCACTGACACGGCTGGCTGTGTGGTGGAAGCACTGACAGTGCTGGCTGTGTGGTGGGAGCACTGACAGTGCTGGCTGTGTGGGGAGCACTGACAGTGCTGGCTGTGTGGTGGGAGCACTGACGGTGCTGGCTGTGTGCTGGGAGCACTGATAATGCTGGCTGTGTGGTGGGAGCACTGACAGTGCTGGCTGTGTGGGGGAACACTGACAGTGCTGTCTGTGTGGAAGAGCACTGACAGTGCTGGCTGCGTGGTGGGAGCACTGATAGTGCTGGCTGTGTGGAGGGAGCACTGACACGGCAGCCTGTGTGATGGGAGCACTGACAGTGCAGGCTGTGTGGTGGGAGCACTGACAGTGCTGGCTGTATGGGGGAGCACTGACAGTGCTGGCTGTGTGGGGGGAGCACTGACAGTGCAGGCTGTGTGGGGAGCACTGACAGTGCTGGCTTTGTGGGGAGCACTGACAGTGCTGGCTGTGTGGTGGGAGCACTGACAGTGCTGGCTGTGTGGTGGGAGCACTGACAGTGCTGGCTGTGTGGGGAGCGCTGGCAGTGCTGGCTATGTTGGGGGGGGGGCACTGACAGTGCTGGATGTGTGGTGGGAGCACTGACAGTGCTGGCTGTGTGGGGGAGCACTGACAGTGCTGGCTGTGTGGTGGGAGCACTGACGGTGCTGGCTGTGTGGTGGGAGCACTGACAGTGCTGGCTGTGTGGGGGAGCACTGACAGTGCTGGCTGTGTGGTGGGAGCACTGGCAGTGCTGGCTGTGTGGTGGGAGCACTGACAGTGCTGTCTGTGTGGTGGGAGCACTGCCAGTGCTGGCTGTGTGGGGGAGCACTGACAGTGCTGGCTGTGTGGTGGGAGCACTGACAGTGCTGGCTGTGTGGTGGGAGCACTGACAGTGCTGGCTGTGTGGGGGGGAGCACTATCAGTGCTGGCTGTGTGGGGGAGCACTGACAGTGCTGGCTGTTTTGGGAGGAGAACTGACAGTGCTGGCTGTGTGGGGGGAGCACTGACAGTGCTGGCTGTGTGGGGGGAGCACATACAGTGCTGGCTGTGTGGGGGAGCACTGACAGTGCTGGCTGTGTGGGGGAGCACTGACAGCGCTGACTGTGTGGGGGGAGCACATACAGTGCTGGCTGTGTGGGGGAGCACTGACAGTGTTGGCTGTTTGGGGGGAGCACTGACAGTGCTGGCTGTGCGGGGAGAGCACTGACAGTGCTGGCTGTGTGTGGGAGCACTGACAGTGCTGGTTGTGTGGCAGGAGCACGGACAGTGCTGGCTGTGTGGGGTTAGCACTGACAGTGCTGGCTGTGTGTGGGGAGCACTGACAGTGCTGGCTGTGTGGTGGGTGCTCTGACAGTGCTGGCTGTGTGGGGGGAGCACTGACCGTGCTGGATGTGTGGTGGGAGCACTGACAGTGCTGGCTGTGTGGGGGAGCAGTGACAGTGCTGGCTGTGTGGGGGGAGCACGGAGAGTGCTGCCTGTGTGGGGGGATCACTGACAGTGCTGGCTGTTTGTGGGGAGCACTGACACTGCTGGCTGTGTGGTGGGAGCACTGACAGTGCTGTCTGTGTGGGGGAGCACTGCCAGTGCTGGCTGTGTGGGGGAGCACTGACAGGGCTGGCTGTGTGGGGGAGCACTGACAGTGCTGGCTGTGTTGGGAGAACTGACAGTGCTGGCTGTGTGGGGGGAGCACTGACAGTGCTGGCTGTGTGGTGGGAGCACTGACAGTGCTGGCTGTGTGGGGGAGCACTGACAGTGCTGGCTGTGTGGTGGGAGCACTGACAGTGTTGGCTGTGTGGTGGGAGCACTGGCAGTGCTGGCTGTGTGGGGGGAGCACTGTCAGTGCTGGCTCTGTGGGGGAGCACTGACTGCTGGCTGTGTGGTGGGAGAACTGAAAGTGCTGGCTGTGTGGTGGGAGCACTGACAGTGCTGCCTGTGTGGAGGGAGCACTGACAGCGCTGGCTGTGTGGGTGGAGCACTGACAGTGCTGGCTGTGTGGGGGGAGCACAGACAGTGCTGGCTGTGTGGGGGAGCACTGACAGTGCTGGCTGTGTGGGGGGAGCACTAACAGTGCTGGCTGTGTGGGGGAGCACTGACAGTGCTGGCTGTGTAGTGGGAGCACTGACAGTGCTGGCTGTGTGGTGGAGCACTGACAGTGCTGGCTGTGGGGAGCACTGACAGTGCTGGCTGTGTGGTGGGAGCACTGACAGTGCTGGCTGTGTGGAGGGAGCACTGACAGTGCTGGCTGTGTGGTGGAGCACTGATAGTGCTGGCTGTGGGGGAGCACTGACAGTGCTGGCTGTGTGGTGGGAGCACTGACAGTGCTGGCTGTGTGGGGTGAGCACAGACAGTGCTGGCTGTGTGGTGGGAGCACGGACAGTGCTGGCTGTGTGGCGGGAGCACTGGCAGTGCTGGTTGTGTGGGGGAGCACTGACAGCGCTGGCTGTGGTGGAGCACTGACAGTGCTGGCTGTGTGGTGGGAGCCCTGACAGTACTGGCAGTGTGGCGGGAGAACTGGCAGTGCTGGTTGATTGGGGAGCACTGACAGTGCTGGCTGTGTGGTGGGGGCACTGATAGTGCTGGCTGTGTCGGGGGAGCATTGACAGTGCTGGCTGTGTGGTGGAACACTGACAGTGCTGGCTGTGGGGGAGCACTGACAGTGCTGGCTGTGTGGTGGGAGCACTGACACTGCTGGCTGTGTGTGGGGGAGCACTCAGTGCTGGCTGTGTGGGGGAGCACTGACAGTGCTGGCTGTGTGGGGGAGCACTGCCAGTGCTGGCTGTGTGGGGGAGCACTGACAGTGCTGGCAGTGTGGTGGGAGCACTAACAGTGCTGTCTGTGTGGTGGGAGCACTGAGAGTGTTGGCTGTGTGTGTGGAGCACTGACAGTGCTGGCTGTGTGGTGGGAGCACTGACAGTGCTGGCTGTGTGGTGGGAGCACTGACAGTGCTGGCTGTGTGGGGGGGAGCACTATCAGTGCTGGCTGTGTGGGGGAGCACTGACAGTGCTGGCTGTTTTGGGAGGAGAACTGACAGTGCTGGCTGTGTGGGGGGAGCACTGACAGTGCTGGCT
This sequence comes from Scyliorhinus torazame, assembly GCF_047496885.1. Lineage (NCBI taxonomy): Eukaryota > Metazoa > Chordata > Chondrichthyes > Carcharhiniformes > Scyliorhinidae > Scyliorhinus > Scyliorhinus torazame. The sequence continues at coordinate 22,913,085 of NC_092711.1, forward strand.
GTGTGGGGGGAGCACATACAGTGCTGGCTGTGTGGGGGAGCACTGACAGTGCTGGCTGTGTGGGGGAGCACTGACAGCGCTGACTGTGTGGGGGGAGCACATACAGTGCTGGCTGTGTGGGGGGGAGCACTCAGTGCTGGCTGTGTGGTGGAAGCACTGACAGGGCTGGCTGTGTGGTGGGAGTAATGACAGTGCTGCCTGTGTAGGGGAGCACTGACACTGCTGGCTGTGTGGTGGGAGCACTGACAGTGCTGGCTGTGTGGGGGAGCACTGACAGTGCTGGCTGTGTGGTGGGAGAACTAACAGTGCTGGCTGTGTGGTGGGAGCACTTACAATGCTGGCTATGTAGAGGGAGCACTGACACGGCTGGCTGTGTGGTGGAAGCACTGACAGTGCTGGCTGTGTGGTGGGAGCACTGACAGTGCTGGCTGTGTGGGGAGCACTGACAGTGCTGGCTGTGTGGTGGGAGCACTGACGGTGCTGGCTGTGTGCTGGGAGCACTGATAATGCTGGCTGTGTGGTGGGAGCACTGACAGTGCTGGCTGTGTGGGGGAACACTGACAGTGCTGTCTGTGTGGAAGAGCACTGACAGTGCTGGCTGCGTGGTGGGAGCACTGATAGTGCTGGCTGTGTGGAGGGAGCACTGACACGGCAGCCTGTGTGATGGGAGCACTGACAGTGCAGGCTGTGTGGTGGGAGCACTGACAGTGCTGGCTGTATGGGGGAGCACTGACAGTGCTGGCTGTGTGGGGGGAGCACTGACAGTGCAGGCTGTGTGGGGAGCACTGACAGTGCTGGCTTTGTGGGGAGCACTGACAGTGCTGGCTGTGTGGTGGGAGCACTGACAGTGCTGGCTGTGTGGTGGGAGCACTGACAGTGCTGGCTGTGTGGGGAGCGCTGGCAGTGCTGGCTATGTTGGGGGGGGGGCACTGACAGTGCTGGATGTGTGGTGGGAGCACTGACAGTGCTGGCTGTGTGGGGGAGCACTGACAGTGCTGGCTGTGTGGTGGGAGCACTGACGGTGCTGGCTGTGTGGTGGGAGCACTGACAGTGCTGGCTGTGTGGGGGAGCACTGACAGTGCTGGCTGTGTGGTGGGAGCACTGGCAGTGCTGGCTGTGTGGTGGGAGCACTGACAGTGCTGTCTGTGTGGTGGGAGCACTGCCAGTGCTGGCTGTGTGGGGGAGCACTTACAGTGCTGGCTGTGTGGTGGGAGCACTGACAGTGCTGGCTGTGTGGTGGGAGCACTGACAGTGCTGGCTGTGTGGGGGGGAGCACTATCAGTGCTGGCTGTGTGGGGGAGCACTGACAGTGCTGGCTGTTTTGGGAGGAGAACTGACAGTGCTGGCTGTGTGGGGGGAGCACTGACAGTGCTGGCTGTGTGGGGGGAGCACATACAGTGCTGGCTGTGTGGGGGAGCACTGACAGTGCTGGCTGTGTGGGGGTGCACTGACAGCGCTGACTGTGTGGGGGGAGCACATACAGTGCTGGCTGTGTGGGGGAGCACTGACAGTGTTGGCTGTTTGGGGGGAGCACTGACAGTGCTGGCTGTGCGGGGAGAGCACTGACAGTGCTGGCTGTGTGTGGGAGCACTGACAGTGCTGGTTGTGTGGCAGGAGCACGGACAGTGCTGGCTGTGTGGGGTTAGCACTGACAGTGCTGGCTGTGTGTGGAGAGCACTGACAGTGCTGGCTGTGTGGTGGGTGCTCTGACAGTGCTGGCTGTGTGGGGGGAGCACTGACCGTGCTGGATGTGTGGTGGGAGCACTGACAGTGCTGGCTGTGTGGGGGAGCAGTGACAGTGCTGGCTGTGTGGGGGGAGCACGGAGAGTGCTGCCTGTGTGGGGGGATCACTGACAGTGCTGGCTGTTTGTGGGGAGCACTGACAGTGCTGGCTGTGTGGGGGGAGCACTGCCAGTGCTGGCTGTGTGGGGGAGCATTGACAGTGCTGGTTGTGTGGTGGGAGCACTGACAGTGCTGGCTGTGTGGTGGGAGCACTGACAGTGTTGGCAGTGTGGGGGGAGCACTTACAGAGCTGGATGTGTGAGGGAACACTGACAGTGCTGGCTGTGTGGGGGAGCAATGACAGTGCTGGCTGTGTGTTGGGAGCACTGACAGGGCTGGCTGTGTGGTGGGAGTAATGACAGTGCTGCCTGTGTAGGGGAGCACTGACACTGCTGGCTGTGTGGTGGGAGCACTGACAGTGCTGGCTGTGTGGGGGAGCACTGACAGTGCTGGCTGTGTGGTGGGAGAACTAACAGTGCTGGCTGTGTGGTGGGAGCACTTACAATGCTGGCTATGTAGAGGGAGCACTGACACGGCTGGCTGTGTGGTGGAAGCACTGACAGTGCTGGCTGTGTGGTGGGAGCACTGACAGTGCTGGCTGTGTGGGGAGCACTGACAGTGCTGGCTGTGTGAGGGAACACTGACAGTGCTGGCTGTGTGGGGGAGCAATGACAGTGCTGGCTGTGTGGTGGGAGCACTGACAGGGCTGGCTGTGTGGTGGGAGTAATGACAGTGCTGCCTGTGTAGGGGAGCACTGACACTGCTGGCTCTGTGGTGGGAGCACTGACAGTGCTGGCTGTGTGGGGGAGCACTGACAGTGCTGGCTGTGTGGTGGGAGAACTAACAGTGCTGGCTGTGTGGTGGGAGCACTTACAATGCTGGCTATGTAGAGGGAGCACTGCCACGGCTGGCTGTGTGGTGGAAGCACTGACAGTGCTGGCTGTGTGGTGGGAGCACTGACAGTGCTGGCTGTGTGGGGAGCACTGACAGTGCTGGCTGTGTGGTGGGAGCACTGACGGTGCTGGCTGTGTGGTGGGAGCACTGATAATGCTGGCTGTGTGGTGGGAGCACTGACAGTGCTGGCTGAGTGGGGGAACACTGACAGTGCTGTCTGTGTGGAAGAGCACTGACAGTGCTGGCTGCGTGGTGGGAGCACTGATTGTGCTGGCTGTGTGGAGGGAGCACTGACACGGCAGCCTGTGTGATGGGAGCACTGACAGTACAGGCTGTGTGGTGGGAGCACTGACAGTGCTGGCTGTATGGGGGAGCACTGACAGTGCTGGCTGTGTGGGGGGAGCACTGACAGTGCTGGCTGTGTGAGGGAGCACTGACAGTGCTGGCTGTGTGGGGCGAGCACGGACAGTGCTGGCTGTGTGGTGGGAGCACTGCCAGTGCTGGCTGTGTGGGGGGAGCACTGACAGTGCTGGTTGTGTGGTGGGAGCACTGACAGTGCTGGCTGTGTGGTGGGAGAACTGACAGTCTTGGCTGTGTAGGGGGAGCACTTAAAGTGCTGGCTGTGTTGTGGGAGCACTGACAGTGCTGGCTGTGTGGTGGGAGCACTGACAATGCTGGCTGTGTGGTGGGAGCACTGACAGTGCTGGCTGTGTGGTGGGAGCACTGACAGTGTTGGCTGTGTGGGGGGAGCACTTACAGTGCTGGCTGTGTGGGGAGCACTGACCGTGCTGGCTGTGTGGGGAAGCATTGACAGTGCTGGTTGTGTGGTGGGAGCACTGACAGTGCTGGCTGTGTGGTGGGAGCACTGACAGTGTTGGCAGTGTGGGGGGAGCACTTACAGAGCTGGATGTGTGAGGGAACACTGACAGTGCTGGCTGTGTGGGGGAGCAATGACAGTGCTGGCTGTGTGTTGGGAGCACTGACAGGGCTGGCTGTGTGGTGGGAGTAATGACAGTGCTGCCTGTGTAGGGGAGCACTGACACTGCTGGCTGTGTGGTGGGAGCACTGACAGTGCTGGCTGTGTGGGGGAGCACTGACAGTGCTGGCTGTGTGGTGGGAGAACTAACAGTGCTGGCTGTGTGGTGGGAGCACTTACAATGCTGGCTATGTAGAGGGAGCACTGACACGGCTGGCTGTGTGGTGGAAGCACTGACAGTGCTGGCTGTGTGGTGGGAGCACTGACAGTGCTGTCTGTGTGGTGGGAGCACTGAGAGTGTTGGCTGTGTGTGTGGAGCACTGACAGTGCTGGCTGTGTGGTGGGAGCACTGACAGTGCTGGCTGTGTGGTGGGAGCACTGACAGTGCTGGCTGTGTGGGGGGGAGCACTATCAGTGCTGGCTGTGTGGGGGAGCACTGACAGTGCTGGCTGTTTTGGGAGGAGAACTGACAGTGCTGGCTGTGTGGGGGGAGCACTGACAGTGCTGGCTGTGTGGGGGGAGCACATACAGTGCTGGCTGTGTGGGGGAGCACTGACAGTGCTGGCTGTGTGGGGGAGCACTGACAGCGCTGACTGTGTGGGGGGAGCACATACAGTGCTGGCTGTGTGGGGGGGAGCACTCAGTGCTGGCTGTGTGGTGGAAGCACTGACAGGGCTGGCTGTGTGGTGGGAGTAATGACAGTGCTGCCTGTGTAGGGGAGCACTGACACTGCTGGCTGTGTGGTGGGAGCACTGACAGTGCTGGCTGTGTGGGGGAGCACTGACAGTGCTGGCTGTGTGGTGGGAGAACTAACAGTGCTGGCTGTGTGGTGGGAGCACTTACAATGCTGGCTATGTAGAGGGAGCACTGACACGGCTGGCTGTGTGGTGGAAGCACTGACAGTGCTGGCTGTGTGGTGGGAGCACTGACAGTGCTGGCTGTGTGGGGAGCACTGACAGTGCTGGCTGTGTGGTGGGAGCACTGACGGTGCTGGCTGTGTGGTGGGAGCACTGATAATGCTGGCTGTGTGGTGGGAGCACTGACAGTGCTGGCTGTGTGGGGGAACACTGACAGTGCTGTCTGTGTGGAAGAGCACTGACAGTGCTGGCTGCGTGGTGGGAGCACTGATAGTGCTGGCTGTGTGGAGGGAGCACTGACACGGCAGCCTGTGTGATGGGAGCACTGACAGTGCAGGCTGTGTGGTGGGAGCACTGACAGTGCTGGCTGTATGGGGGAGCACTGACAGTGCTGGCTGTGTGGGGGGAGCACTGACAGTGCAGGCTGTGTGGGGAGCACTGACAGTGCTGGCTTTGTGGGGAGCACTGACAGTGCTGGCTGTGTGGTGGGAGCACTGACAGTGCTGGCTGTGTGGTGGGAGCACTGACAGTGCTGGCTGTGTGGGGAGCGCTGGCAGTGCTGGCTATGTTGGGGGGGGGGGCACTGACAGTGCTGGATGTGTGGTGGGAGCACTGACAGTGCTGGCTGTGTGGGGGAGCACTGACAGTGCTGGCTGTGTGGTGGGAGCACTGACGGTGCTGGCTGTGTGGTGGGAGCACTGACAGTGCTGGCTGTGTGGGGGAGCACTGACAGTGCTGGCTGTGTGGTGGGAGCACTGGCAGTGCTGGCTGTGTGGTGGGAGCACTGACAGTGCTGTCTGTGTGGTGGGAGCACTGCCAGTGCTGGCTGTGTGGGGGAGCACTGACAGTGCTGGCTGTGTGGTGGGAGCACTGACAGTGCTGGCTGTGTGGTGGGAGCACTGACAGTGCTGGCTGTGTGGGGGGGAGCACTATCAGTGCTGGCTGTGTGGGGGAGCACTGACAGTGCTGGCTGTTTTGGGAGGAGAACTGACAGTGCTGGCTGTGTGGGGGGAGCACTGACAGTGCTGGCTGTGTGGGGGGAGCACATACAGTGCTGGCTGTGTGGGGGAGCACTGACAGTGCTGGCTGTGTGGGGGAGCACTGACAGCGCTGACTGTGTGGGGGGAGCACATACAGTGCTGGCTGTGTGGGGGAGCACTGACAGTGTTGGCTGTTTGGGGGGAGCACTGACAGTGCTGGCTGTGCGGGGAGAGCACTGACAGTGCTGGCTGTGTGTGGGAGCACTGACAGTGCTGGTTGTGTGGCAGGAGCACGGACAGTGCTGGCTGTGTGGGGTTAGCACTGACAGTGCTGGCTGTGTGTGGGGAGCACTGACAGTGCTGGCTGTGTGGTGGGTGCTCTGACAGTGCTGGCTGTGTGGGGGGAGCACTGACCGTGCTGGATGTGTGGTGGGAGCACTGACAGTGCTGGCTGTGTGGGGGAGCAGTGACAGTGCTGGCTGTGTGGGGGGAGCACGGAGAGTGCTGCCTGTGTGGGGGGATCACTGACAGTGCTGGCTGTTTGTGGGGAGCACTGACAGTGCTGGCTGTGTGGGGGGAGCACTGCCAGTGCTGGCTGTGTGGGGGAGCATTGACAGTGCTGGTTGTGTGGTGGGAGCACTGACAGTGCTGGCTGTGTGGTGGGAGCACTGACAGTGTTGGCAGTGTGGGGGGAGCACTTACAGAGCTGGATGTGTGAGGGAACACTGACAGTGCTGGCTGTGTGGGGGAGCAATGACAGTGCTGGCTGTGTGTTGGGAGCACTGACAGGGCTGGCTGTGTGGTGGGAGTAATGACAGTGCTGCCTGTGTAGGGGAGCACTGACACTGCTGGCTGTGTGGGGGGAGCACATACAGTGCTGGCTGTGTGGGGGAGCACTGACAGTGCTGGCTGTGTGGTGGGAGAACTAACAGTGCTGGCTGTGTGGTGGGAGCACTTACAATGCTGGCTATGTAGAGGGAGCACTGACAGTGTTGGCTGTTTGGTGGAAGCACTGACAGTGCTGGCTGTGTGGTGGGAGCACTGACAGTGCTGGCTGTGTGGGGAGCACTGACAGTGCTGGCTGTGTGAGGGAACACTGACAGTGCTGGCTGTGTGGGGGAGCACTGACAGTGCTGGCTGTGTGGTGGGAGCACTGACGGTGCTGGCTGTGTGGTGGGAGCATTGACAGTGCTGGTTGTGTGGTGGGAGCACTGACAGTGCTGGCTGTGTGGTGGGAGCACTGGCAGTGCTGGCTGTGTGGTGGGAGCACTGACAGTGCTGTCTGTGTGGTGGGAGCACTGCCAGTGCTGGCTGTGTGGGGGAGCACTGCCAGTGCTGGCTGTGTGGGGGAGCATTGACAGTGCTGGTTGTGTGGTGGGAGCACTGACCGTGCTGGATGTGTGGTGGGAGCACTGACAGTGCTGGCTGTGTGGGGGAGCAGTGACAGTGCTGGCTGTGTGGGGGGAGCACGGAGAGTGCTGCCTGTGTGGGGGGATCACTGACAGTGCTGGCTGTTTGTGGGGAGCACTGACAGTGCTGGCTGTGTGGGGGGAGCACTGCCAGTGCTGGCTGTGTGGGGGAGCATTGACAGTGCTGGTTGTGTGGTGGGAGCACTGACAGTGCTGGCTGTGTGGTGGGAGCACTGACAGTGTTGGCAGTGTGGGGGGAGCACTTACAGAGCTGGATGTGTGAGGGAACACTGACAGTGCTGGCTGTGTGGGGGAGCAATGACAGTGCTGGCTGTGTGTTGGGAGCACTGACAGGGCTGGCTGTGTGGTGGGAGTAATGACAGTGCTGCCTGTGTAGGGGAGCACTGACACTGCTGGCTGTGTGGTGGGAGCACTGACAGTGCTGGCTGTGTGGGGGAGCACTGACAGTGCTGGCTGTGTGGTGGGAGAACTAACAGTGCTGGCTGTGTGGTGGGAGCACTTACAATGCTGGCTATGTAGAGGGAGCACTGACACGGCTGGCTGTGTGGTGGAAGCACTGACAGTGCTGGCTGTGTGGTGGGAGCACTGACAGTGCTGGCTGTGTGGGGAGCACTGACAGTGCTGGCTGTGTGAGGGAACACTGACAGTGCTGGCTGTGTGGGGGAGCAATGACAGTGCTGGCTGTGTGGTGGGAGCACTGACAGGGCTGGCTGTGTGGTGGGAGTAATGACAGTGCTGCCTGTGTAGGGGAGCACTGACACTGCTGGCTCTGTGGTGGGAGCACTGACAGTGCTGGCTGTGTGGGGGAGCACTGACAGTGCTGGCTGTGTGGTGGGAGAACTAACAGTGCTGGCTGTGTGGTGGGAGCACTTACAATGCTGGCTATGTAGAGGGAGCACTGCCACGGCTGGCTGTGTGGTGGAAGCACTGACAGTGCTGGCTGTGTGGTGGGAGCACTGACAGTGCTGGCTGTGTGGGGAGCACTGACAGTGCTGGCTGTGTGGTGGGAGCACTGACGGTGCTGGCTGTGTGGTGGGAGCACTGATAATGCTGGCTGTGTGGTGGGAGCACTGACAGTGCTGGCTGAGTGGGGGAACACTGACAGTGCTGTCTGTGTGGAAGAGCACTGACAGTGCTGGCTGCGTGGTGGGAGCACTGATTGTGCTGGCTGTGTGGAGGGAGCACTGACACGGCAGCCTGTGTGATGGGAGCACTGACAGTACAGGCTGTGTGGTGGGAGCACTGACAGTGCTGGCTGTATGGGGGAGCACTGACAGTGCTGGCTGTGTGGGGGGAGCACTGACAGTGCTGGCTGTGTGAGGGAGCACTGACAGTGCTGGCTGTGTGGGGCGAGCACGGACAGTGCTGGCTGTGTGGTGGGAGCACTGCCAGTGCTGGCTGTGTGGGGGGAGCACTGACAGTGCTGGTTGTGTGGTGGGAGCACTGACAGTGCTGGCTGTGTGGTGGGAGAACTGACAGTCTTGGCTGTGTAGGGGGAGCACTTAAAGTGCTGGCTGTGTTGTGGGAGCACTGACAGTGCTGGCTGTGTGGTGGGAGCACTGACAATGCTGGCTGTGTGGTGGGAGCACTGACAGTGCTGGCTGTGTGGTGGGAGCACTGACAGTGTTGGCTGTGTGGGGGGAGCACTTACAGTGCTGGCTGTGTGGGGAGCACTGACCGTGCTGGCTGTGTGGGGAAGCACTGACAGTGCTGGCTGTGTGGTGGGAGCAATGACAGTGCTGGCTGTGTGGTGGTAGCACTGACAGTGCTGGCTGTGTGGTGGGAGAACTGATAGTGCTGGTTGTGTGGGGGGAGCACTGACAGTGCTGGCTGTGTGGAGGGAGCACAGACACGGCTGGCTGTGTGGTGGGTGCACTGACAGTGCTGGCTGTGTGGGGGAGCACTGACAGTGCTGGGTGTGTTGGGGAGCACTGACAGTGCTGGCTGTGTGGGGGTACACTGACAGTGCTGGCTGTGTGGGGGAGCACTGGCAGTGCTGGCTGTGTGGGGGGGAGCACTGACAGTGCTGGCTGTGTGGAGGGAGCACTGACACGGCTGGCTGTGTGGTGGAAGCACTGACAGTGCTGGCTGTGTGAGGAGCACTGACAGTGCTAGCTGTGTGGTGGGAGCACTGACAGTGCTAGCTGATTGGGGGAGCACTGACAGTGCTGCCTGTGTGGAGGGAGCACTGACAGTGCTGGCTGTGTGGGGCGAGCACGGACAGTGCTGGCTGTGTGGTGGGAGCACTGACAGTGCTGGCTGTGTGGTGGAGCACGGACAGTGCTGCCTGTGTGGGGGGATCACTGACAGTGCTGGCTGTGTGTGGGGAGCACTGACAGTGCTGGCTGTGTGGGGGGAGCACTGCCAGTGCTGGCTGTGTGGGGGGAGCACTGACAGTGCTGGTTGTGTGGTGGGAGCACTGACAGTGCTGGCTGTGTGGTGGGAGAACTGACAGTCTTGGCTGTGTAGGGGGAGCACTTAAAGTGCTGGCTGTGTCGGGGGAGCACTGACAGTGCTGGCTGTGTGGGGGAGCACTGACAGTGCTGGCTGTGTGGTGGGAGCACTGACAGTGCTGGCTGTGTGGTGGGAGCATTGACAGTGCTGGCTGTGTTGTGGGAGCACTGACAGTGCTGGCTGTGTGGGGGAGCACTGACAATGCTGGCTGTGTGGTGGGAGCACTGACAGTGCTGGCTGTGTGGTGGGAGCACTGACAGTGCTGGCTGTGTGAGGGAGCACTGACAGTGCTGGCTGTGTGGTGGGAGCACTGACAGTGCTGGCTGTGCGGTGGGAGCACTGACAGTGCTGGCTGTGTGGTGGGAGTACTGACAGTGCTGGCTGTGCGGGGGGTGCACTGACAGTGCTGGCTGTGTTGGGGGAGCACTGACAGTGCTGGCTGTGTGGGGGAGCACTGACAGTGCTGGCTGTGTGGTGGGAGCACTGACAGTGCTGGCTGTGTGGAGGAGCACTGACAGTGCTGGCTGTAAGGGGAGCACTGACAGTGCTGGCTGTGTCGGGGAGCACTGACAGTGCTGGCTATGTGGGGGAGGGGGCACTGACAGTTCTGGCTCTGTGGTATGAGCACTGACAGTGCTGGCTTTGTGGTGGGAGAACTGACAGTGCTTGCTGTGTGGGGGAGCACTGACAGTGTTGGTTCTGTGGTGGGAGCACTGACCGTGCTGGCTCTGTGGTGTGAGCACTGACAGTGCTGGATATGTCGGGGAGCACTGACAGTGCTGGCTGTGTGGGGAGAGCACTTACAGTGCTGGCTGTGTGGTGGGAGCACAGACAGTGCTGGCTGTGTGGGGGTGCACTGACAGTGCTGGCTGTGTGGGGGAGCACTGACAGTGCTGGTTGTGTGGTGGGAGCACTGACAGTGCTGGCTGTGTGGGGCGAGCACGGAAAGTGCTGGCTGTGTGGTGGGAGCACTGACAGTGCAGGCTGTGTGGGGGGGGGCACTGACAGTGCTGCCTGTGTGTGGGGCGCACTGACAGTGCTGGCTGTGTGGTGGGAGCACTGACAGTGCTGGCTGTGTGTTGGGTGCACTGACAGTGCTGGCTGTGTGGGGGAGCACTGACAGTGCTGGCTGTGTGGGGGAGCACTGGCAGTGCTGTCTGTGTGGTGGGAGCACTGACACTGCTGTGTGTGTGGTGGTAGCACTGACAGTGCTGGCTGTGTTGTGGGAGCACTGACAGTGCTGGCTGTGTGAGGGGTGCACTGACAATGTTGGCTGTGTGGTGGGAGCACTGACAGTGCTGGCTGTGTGGTGGGAGCACTGACAGGGCTGGCTGTGTTGTGGGAGCACTGACAGGGCTGGCTGTGTGGTGGGAGCACTGACAGTGCTGGCTGTGTGGGGGGAGCACTGACACTGCTGGCCGTGTGGTGGGAGCACTGACAGTGCTGACTGTGTGGGGGAGCACTGACAATGCTGGCTGTGTGGTGGGAGAACTGACATTGCTGCCTGTGTGGGGGGATCACTGACAGTGCTGGCTGTGTGTGGGGAGCACTGACAGTGCTGGCCGTGTGGGGGGAGCACTGCCAGTGCTGGATGTGTGGGGGGAGCACTGACAGTGCTGGTTGTGTGGTGGAAGCACTTACAGTGCTGGCTGTGTGGTGGGAGAACTGACAGTCTTGGCTGTGTAGGGGGAGCACTTACAGTGCTGGCTGTGTCGGGGGAGCACTGACAGTGCTGGCTATGTGGGGGAGCACTGTCAGTGCTGGCTGTGTGGTGGGAGCACTGACAGTGCTGGCTGTGTGGTGGGAGCACTGACAGTGCTGGCTGTGTTGTAGGAGCACTGACAGTGCTGGCTGTGTGGGGGAGCACGGACAATGCTGGCTGTGTGGTGGGAGCACTGACAGTGCTGGCTGTGTGGTGGGAGCACTGACAGTGCTGGCTGTGTGAGGGAGCACTGACAGTGCTGGCTGTGTGGTGGGAGCACTGACAGTGCTGGCTGTGCGGTGGGAGCACTGACAGTGCTGGCTGTGTGGTGGGAGTACTGACAGTGCTGGCTGTGCGGGGGGTGCACTGACAGTGCTGGCTGTGTTGGGGGAGCACTGACAGTGCTGGCTGTGTGGTGGGAGCACTGACAGTGCTGGCTGTGTGGTGGGAGCACTGGCAGTGCTGGCAGTGTGGGGGAGCACTGACAGTGCTGGCTGTGTGGGGGAGCACTGACAGTGCTGGCTGTGTGCAGGAGCACTGACAGTGCTGGCTGTATGGGGGAGCACTGACAGTGCTGGCTGTGTGGTGGGAGCACTGACAGTGCTGGCTGTGTGGAGGAGCACTGACAGTGCTGGCTGTGTGGGGGTGCACTGACAGTGCTGGCTGTGTGGTGGGAGCACTGACAGTGCTGGCTGTGTGGTGGGAGCACTGACAGTGCTGGCTGTATGGGGGAGCACTGACAGTGCTGGCTGTGTCGGGGAGCACTGACAGTGCTGGCTATGTGGGGGAGGGGGCACTGACAGTTCTGGATCTGTGGTATGAGCACTGACAGTGCTGGCTTTGTGGTGGGAGAACTGACAGTGCTGGCTGTGTGGGGGAGCACTGACAGTGTTGGTTCTGTGGTGGGAGCTCTGACCGTGCTGGCTCTGTGGTGTGAGCACTGACAGTACTGGATATGTCGGGGAGCACTGACAGTGCTGGCTGTGTGAGTGGAGCACTGACAGTGCTGGCTGTGTGGGGAGAGCACTGACAGTGCTGGCTGTGTGGTGGGAGCACTTACAGTGCTGGCTGTGTGGTGGGAGCACAGACAGTGCTGGCTGTGTGGGGTTGCACTGACAGTGCTGGCTGTGTGGGGGAGCACTGACAGTGCTGGTTGTGTGGTGGGAGCACTGACAGTGCTGGCTGTGTGGGGCGAGCACGGAAAGTGCTGGCTGTGTGGTGGGAGCACTGACAGTGCAGGCTGTGTGGGGGTGGGGGGAGCACTGACAGTGCTGCCTGTGTGTGGGGCGCACTGACAGTGCTGGCTGTGTGGTGGGAGCACTGACAGTGCTGGCTGTGTGGTGGGTGCACTGACAGTGCTGGCTCTGTGGTGGGAGCACTAACAGTGCTGGCTGTGTGGTGGGAGCACTGACAGTGCTGGCTGTGTGGGGGGAGCACTTACAGTGCTGGCTGTGTGGGGGAGCACTGACAGTGCTGGCTGTGTGGGGGAGCACTGGCAGTGCTGGCTGTGTGGTGGGAGCACTGACAGTGCTGTGTGTGTGGTGGTAGCACTGACAGTGCTGGCTGTGTTGTGGTAGCACTGACAGTGCTGGCTGTGTGAGGGGAGCACTGACAGTGCTGGCTGTGTGGTGGGAGAACTGACAGTGCTGGCTGTGTGGTGGGAGCACTGACAGTGCTGGCTGTGTGGTGGGTGCACTGACAGTGCTGGCTCTGTGGTGGGAGCACTAACAGTGCTGGCTGTGTGGTGGGAGCACTGACAGTGCTGGCTGTGTGGTGGGAGCACTGACAGTGCTGGCTGTGTGGTGGGAGCACTGACAGTGCTGGCTCTGTTGTGGGAGCAGTGACAGGGCTGGCTGTGTGGTGGGAGCACTGACAGTGCTGGCTGTGTGGGGGGAGCACTGACACTGCTGGCTGTGTGGTGGGAGCACTGACAGTGCTGACTGTGTGGGGGAGCACTGACAGTGCTGGCTGTGTGGTGGGAGAACTGACAGTGCTGGCTGTGTGGTGGGAGCTCTGACAGTGCTGCCTGTGTGGAGAGAGCACTGACAGCGCTGGCTGTGTGGGGGGAGCACTGACAGTGCTGGCTGTGTGGGGGAGCACTGACAGTGCTGGCTGTGTGGGGGCACACTGACAGTGCTGGCTGTGTGGGGGGAGCACTGACAGTGCTGGCTGTGTGGTGGTAGCACTGACACTGCTGGCTGTGTGCGGGGAGCACTGACAGTGCTGACTGTGTGGTGGGAGCACTGACAGTGCTGGCTGTGTGGGGGGAGCACTGACAGTGCTGGCTGTGTGGGGGGAGCACTGTCAGTGCTGGCTGTGTGGGGGGAGCACTACCAGTGCTGGCTGTGTGGGGGGAGCACTTACAGTGCTCGCTGTGTGGGGGAGCACTGACACTGCTGGCTGTGTGTTGGGAGCACTGACAGTGCTGGCTGTGTGGTGGGAGCACTGACAGTGCCGGCTGTGTGGGGGAGCACTGACAATGCTGGCTGTGTGGTGAGAGCACTGACAGTGCTTGCTGTGTCGGGGGAGCACTGACAGTGCTGGCTATGTGGGGGGGGGGGGGTGGGGCACTGACAGTGCTGGCTGTGTGGGGGAGCACTGACAGTGCTGGCTGTGTGTTGGGTGCACTGACAGTGCTGGCTGTGTGGGGGAGCACTGACAGTGCTGGCTGTGTGGGGGAGCACTGGCAGTGCTGGCTGTGTGGTGGGAGCACTGACAGTGCTGTGTGTGTGGTGGTGGCACTGACAGTGCTGGCTGTGTTGTGGGAGCACTGACAGTGCTGGCTGTGTGAGGGGTGCACTGACAATGTTGGCTGTGTGGTGGGAGCACTGACAGTGCTGGCTGTGTGGTGGGAGCACTGACAGTGCTGGCTGTGTTGTGGGAGCACTGACAGGGCTGGCTGTGTGGTGGGAGCACTGACAGTGCTGGCTGTGTGGGGGGAGCACTGACACTGCTGGCCGTGTGGTGGGAGCACTGACAGTGCTGACTGTGTGGGGGAGCACTGACAATGCTGGCGGTGTGGTGGGAGAACTGACAGTGCTGCCTGTGTGGGGGGGATCACTGACAGTGCTGGCTGTGTGTGGGGAGCACTGACAGTGCTGGCCGTGTGGGGGGAGCACTGCCAGTGCTGGATGTGTGGGGGGAGCACTGACAGTGCTGGTTGTGTGGTGGAAGCACTGACAGTGCTGGCTGTGTGGTGGGAGAACTGACAGTCTTGGCTGTGTAGGGGGAGCACTTACAGTGCTGGCTGTGTCGGGGGAGCACTGACAGTGCTGGCTATGTGGGGGAGCACTGTCAGTGCTGGCTGTGTGGTGGGAGCACTGACAGTGCTGGCTGTGTGGTGGGAGCACTGACAGTGCTGGCTGTGTTGTGGGAGCACTGACAGTGCTGGCTGTGTGGGGGAGCACTGACAATGCTGGCTGTGTGGTGGGAGCACTGACAGTGCTGGCTGTGTGGTGGGAGCACTGACAGTGCTGGCTGTGTGAGGGAGCACTGACAGTGCTGGCTGTGTGGTGGGAGCACTGACAGTGCTGTCTGTGCGGTGGGAGCACTGACAGTGCTGGCTGTGTGGTGGGAGTACTGACAGTGCTGGCTGTGCGGGGGGTGCACTGACAGTGCTGGCTGTGTTGGGGGAGCACTGACAGTGCTGGCTGTGTGGTGGGAGCACTGACAGTGCTGGCTGTGTGGTCGGAGCACTGGCAGTGCTGGCTGTGTGGGGGAGCACTGACAGTGCTGGCTGTGTGGGGGAGCACTGACAGTGCTGGCTGTGTGCAGGAGCACTGACAGTGCTGGCTGTATGGGGGAGCACTGACAGTGCTGGCTGTGTGGTGGGAGCACTGACAGTGCTGGCTGTGTTGGGGGAGCACTGACAGTGCTGGCTGTGTGGTGGGAGCACTGACAGTGCTGGCTGTGTGGTGGGAGCACTGGCAGTGCTGGCTGTGTGGAGGAGCACTGACAGTGCTGGCTGTGTGGGGGTGCACTGACAGTGCTGGCTGTGTGGTGGGTGCACTGACAGTGCTGGCTGTGTGGTGGGAGCACTGACAGTGCTGGCTGTATGGGGGAGCACTGACAGTGCTGGCTGTGTCGGGGAGCACTGACAGTGCTGGCTATGTGGGGGAGGGGGCACTGACAGTTCTGGCTCTGTGGTATGAGCACTGACAGTGCTGGCTTTGTGGTGGGAGAACTGACAGTGCTGGCTGTGTGGGGGAGCACTGACAGTGTTGGTTCTGTGGTGGGAGCTCTGACCGTGCTGGCTCTGTGGTGTGAGCACTGACAGTACTGGATATGTCGGGGAGCACTGACAGTGCTGGCTGTGTGAGTGGAGCACTGACAGTGCTGGCTGTGTGGGGAGAGCACTGACAGTGCTGGCTGTGTGGTGGGAGCACTTACAGTGCTGGCTGTGTGGTGGGAGCACAGACAGTGCTGGCTGTGTGAGGGGTGCACTGACAATGTTGGCTGTGTGGTGGGAGCACTGACAGTGCTGGCTGTGTGGTGGGAGCACTGACAGTGCTGGCTGTGTTGTGGGAGCACTGACAGGGCTGGCTGTGTGGTGGGAGCACTGACAGTGCTGGCTGTGTGGGGGGAGCACTGACACTGCTGGCCGTGTGGTGGGAGCACTGACAGTGCTGACTGTGTGGGGGAGCACTGACAATGCTGGCGGTGTGGTGGGAGAACTGACAGTGCTGCCTGTGTGGGGGGGATCACTGACAGTGCTGGCTGTGTGTGGGGAGCACTGACAGTGCTGGCCGTGTGGGGGGAGCACTGCCAGTGCTGGATGTGTGGGGGGAGCACTGACAGTGCTGGTTGTGTGGTGGAAGCACTGACAGTGCTGGCTGTGTGGTGGGAGAACTGACAGTCTTGGCTGTGTAGGGGGAGCACTTACAGTGCTGGCTGTGTCGGGGGAGCACTGACAGTGCTGGCTATGTGGGGGAGCACTGTCAGTGCTGGCTGTGTGGTGGGAGCACTGACAGTGCTGGCTGTGTGGTGGGAGCACTGACAGTGCTGGCTGTGTTGTGGGAGCACTGACAGTGCTGGCTGTGTGGGGGAGCACTGACAATGCTGGCTGTGTGGTGGGAGCACTGACAGTGCTGGCTGTGTGGTGGGAGCACTGACAGTGCTGGCTGTGTGAGGGAGCACTGACAGTGCTGGCTGTGTGGTGGGAGCACTGACAGTGCTGTCTGTGCGGTGGGAGCACTGACAGTGCTGGCTGTGTGGTGGGAGTACTGACAGTGCTGGCTGTGCGGGGGGTGCACTGACAGTGCTGGCTGTGTTGGGGGAGCACTGACAGTGCTGGCTGTGTGGTGGGAGCACTGACAGTGCTGGCTGTGTGGTGGGAGCACTGGCAGTGCTGGCTGTGTGGGGGAGCACTGACAGTGCTGGCTGTGTGGGGGAGCACTGACAGTGCTGGCTGTGTGCAGGAGCACTGACAGTGCTGGCTGTATGGGGGAGCACTGACAGTGCTGGCTGTGTGGTGGGAGCACTGACAGTGCTGGCTGTGTTGGGGGAGCACTGACAGTGCTGGCTGTGTGGTGGGAGCACTGACAGTGCTGGCTGTGTGGTGGGAGCACTGGCAGTGCTGGCTGTGTGGAGGAGCACTGACAGTGCTGGCTGTGTGGGGGTGCACTGACAGTGCTGGCTGTGTGGTGGGTGCACTGACAGTGCTGGCTGTGTGGTGGGAGCACTGACAGTGCTGGCTGTATGGGGGAGCACTGACAGTGCTGGCTGTGTCGGGGAGCACTGACAGTGCTGGCTATGTGGGGGAGGGGGCACTGACAGTTCTGGCTCTGTGGTATGAGCACTGACAGTGCTGGCTTTGTGGTGGGAGAACTGACAGTGCTGGCTGTGTGGGGGAGCACTGACAGTGTTGGTTCTGTGGTGGGAGCTCTGACCGTGCTGGCTCTGTGGTGTGAGCACTGACAGTACTGGATATGTCGGGGAGCACTGACAGTGCTGGCTGTGTGAGTGGAGCACTGACAGTGCTGGCTGTGTGGGGAGAGCACTGACAGTGCTGGCTGTGTGGTGGGAGCACTTACAGTGCTGGCTGTGTGGTGGGAGCACAGACAGTGCTGGCTGTGTGGGGTTGCACTGACAGTGCTGGCTGTGTGGGGGAGCACTGACAGTGCTGGTTGTGTGGTGGGAGCACTGACAGTGCAGGCTGTGTGGGGCGAGCACGGAAAGTGCTGGCTGTGTGGTGGGAGCACTGACAGTGCAGGCTGTGTGGGGGTGGGGGGAGCACTGACAGTGCTGCCTGTGTGTGGGGCGCACTGACAGTGCTGGCTGTGTGGTGGGAGCACTGACAGTGCTGGCTGTGTGGTGGGTGCACTGACAGTGCTGGCTCTGTGGTGGGAGCACTAACAGTGCTGGCTGTGTGGTGGGAGCACTGACAGTGCTGGCTGTGTGGGGGGAGCACTTACAGTGCTGGCTGTGTGGGGAGCACTGACAGTTCTGGCTGTGTGGGGAAGCACTGGCAGTGCTGGCTGTGTGGTGGGAGCACTGACAGTGCTGTGTGTGTGGTGGTAGCACTGACAGTGCTGGCTGTGTTGTGGTAGCACTGACAGTGCTGGCTGTGTGAGGGGAGCACTGACAATGCTGGCTGTGTGGTGGGAGCACTGACAGTGCTGGCTGTGTGGTGGGAGCACTGACAGTGCTGGCTCTGTTGTGGGAGCACTGACAGGGCTGGCTGTGTGGTGGGAGCACTGACAGTGCTGGCTGTGTGGGGGGAGCACTGACACTGCTGGCTGTGTGGTGGGAGCACTGACAGTGCTGACTGTGTGGGGGAGCACTGACAGTGCTGGCTGTGTGGTGGGAGAACTGACAGTGCTGGCTGTGTGGTGGGAGCACTGACAGTGCTGCCTGTGTGGAGAGAGCACTGACAGCGCTGGCTGTGTGGGGGGAGCACTGACAGTGCTGGCTGTGTGGGGGAGCACTGACAGTGCTGGCTGTGTGGGGGCACACTGACAGTGCTGGCTGTGTGGGGGGAGCACTGACAGTGCTGGCTGTGTGGTGGTAGCACTGACACTGCTGGCTGTGTGCGGGGAGCACTGACAGTGCTGACTGTGTGGTGGGAGCACTGACAGTGCTGGCTGTGTGGGGGGAGCACTGACAGTGCTGGCTGTGTGGGGGGAGCACTGTCAGTGCTGGCTGTGTGGGGGGAGCACTACCAGTGCTGGCTGTGTGGGGGGAGCACTTACAGTGCTCGCTGTGTGGGGGAGCACTGACACTGCTGGCTGTGTGTTGGGAGCACTGACAGTGCTGGCTGTGTGGTGGGAGCACTGACAGTGCCGGCTGTGTGGGGGAGCACTGACAATGCTGGCTGTGTGGTGGGAGCACTGACAGAGCTTGCTGTGTCGGGGGAGCACTGACAGTGCTGGCTATGTGGGGGGGGGGGGTGGGGCACAGACAGTGCTGGCTGTGTGGGGGAGCACTGACAGTGCTGGCTGTGTGGGGGAGCACTGACAGTGCTGGCTGTGTGGTGTGAGCACTGACAGTGCCGGCTGTGTGGGGGAGCACTGACAGTGGTGGCTGTGTGGGGGAGCACTGACAGTGCTGGCTTTGTGGGAGGAGCACTGACAGTGCTGGCTGTGTGGGGGAGCACTGACAGTGCTGGCTGTGTGGGAGGAGCACTGACAATGCTGGCTGTGTGTTGGGAGCACTGACAGTGCTTGCTGTGTCGGGGGAGCACTGACAGTGCTGGCTATGTGGGGGGTGGGGCACTGACAGTGCTGGCTGTGTGGGGGAGCACTGACAGTGCTGGCTGTGTGGGGGAGCACTGACAGTGCTGGCTGTGTGGTGGGAGCACTGACAGTGCCGGCTGTGTGGGGGAGCACTGACAGTGCTGGCTGTGTGGGGGAGCACTGACATGCTGGCTGTGTGGGAGGAGCACTGACAGTGCTGGCTGTGTGGGGGAGCACTGACAGTGCTGGTTGTGTGGCGGGAGCACTGACAGTGCTGGCTGTGTGGTGGGAGCACTGACAGTGTTGGCTGTGTGGGGGGAGCACTTACAGTGCTGGCTGTGTGGGGAGCACTGACAGTGCTGGCTGTGTGGGGAAGCACTGACAGTGCTGGCTGTGTGGAGGGAGCACTGACACGGCTGGCTGTGTGGTGGGACCACTGACAGTGCTGGCTGTGTGGGGGTGCACTGACAATGCTGGCTGTGTGGGGGAGCACTGACAGTGCTGGCTGCGTGTGGGAGCCCTGACAGTGCTGGCTGTGTGGGGGTGCACTGACAGTGCTGGCTGTGTGGGGGAGCACTGACAGTGCTGGCTGTGTGGTGGGAGCACTGACAGTGCTGGCTGTGTGGAGGGAGCACTGACACGGCTGGCTGTGTGGTGGAAGCACTGACAGTGCTGGCTGTGTGAGGAGCACTGACAGTGCTAGCTGTGTGGTGGGAGCACTGACAGTGCTAGCTGATTGGGGGAGCACTGACAGTGCTGGCTGTGTGGAGGGAGCACTGACAGTGCTGGCTGTGTGGGGCGAGCACGGACAGTGCTGGCTGTCTGGTGGGAGCACTGACAGTGCTTCTTGTGTGGGGGAGCACGGACAGTGCTGACTGTGTGGGGGGAATCACTGACAGTGCTGGCTGTGTGGGGAGCAATGACAGTGCTGGCTGTCTGGGGGAGCACTGCCAATGCTGGCTGTGTGGGTGGAGCACTGACAGTGCTGGTTGTGTGGTGGGAGCACTGACAGTGCTGGCTGTGTGGTGGGAGAACTGACAGTCTTGGCTGTGTGGGGGGAGCACTGCCAGTGCTGGCTGTGTCGGGGGAGCACTGACAGTGCTGGCTATGTGGGGGAGCACTGACAGTGCTGGCTGTGTGGTTGGAGCACTGACTGTGCTGGCTGTGTGGTGGGAGCACTGACAGTGCTGGCTGTGTAGTGGGAGCACTGACAGTGCTGGCTGTGTGGGGGAGCACTGACAATGCTGGCTGTGTGGTGGGAGCACTGACAGTGCTGGCTGTGTGGTGGGAGCACTGCCAGTGCTGGGTGTGTGCGGGAGCACTGACAGTGCTGGCTGTGCGGTTGGAGCGCTGACAGTGCTGGCTCTGTGGTGGGAGTACTGACAGTGCTGGCTGTGCGGGGGGTGCACTGACAGTGCTGGCTGTGTTGGGGGAGCACTGACAGTGCTGGCTGTGTGGGGGGAGCACTGACAGTGCTGGCTGTGTGGTGGGAGCACTGGCAGTGCTGGCTGTGTGGGGGAGCACTGCCAGTGCTGGCTGTGTGGGGGAGCACTGACAGTGCTGGCTGTGTGGAGGAGCACTGACAGTGCTGGCTGTGTGGGGGAGCACTGACAGTGCTGGCTGTGTGGTGGGAGCACTGACAGTGCTGGCTGTGTGGAGGAGCACTGACAGTGCTGGCTGTGTGGGGGAGCATTGACAGTGCTGGCTGTGTGGTGGGAGCACTGACAGTGCTGGCTGTGTGGTGGGAGCACTGACAGTGCTGGCTGTATGGGGGAGCACTGACAGTGCTGGCTGTGTCGGGGAGCACTGACAGTGCTGGCTATGTGGGGGAGGGGGCACTGACAGTGCTGGCTCAGTGGTATGAGCACTGACAGTACTGGCTTTGTGGTGGGAGAACTGACAGTGCTGGCTGTGTGGGGGAGCACTGACGGTGTTGGTTCTGTGGTGGGAGCACTGACCGTGCTGGCTCTGTGGTGTGAGCACTGACAGTGCTGGATATGTCAGGGAGCACTGACAGTGCTGGCTGTGTGAGTGGAGCACTGACAGTGCTGGCTGTGTGGGGAGAGCACTGACAGTGCTGGCTGTGTCGTGGGAGCACTTACAGTGTTGGCTGTGTGGTGGGAGCACAGACAGTGCTGGCTGTGTGGGGGTGCACTGACAGTGCTGGCTGTGTGGGGGAGCACTGACAGTGCTGGTTGTGTTGTGGGAGCACTGACAGTGCTGGCTGTGTGGGGCGAGCACGGAAAGTGCTGTCTGTGTGTGGGGCGCACTGACCGTGCTGGCTGTGTGGTGGGAGCACTGACAATGCTGGCTGTGTGGTGGGTGCAGTGACAGTGCTGGCTCTGTGGTGGGAGCACTAACAGTGCTGGCTGTGTGGTGGGAGCACTGACAGTGCTGGCTGTGTGGGGGGAGCACTGAGAGTGCTGGCTGTGTGGGGGAGCACTGACAGTGCTGGCTGTGTGGGGGAGCACTGGCAGTGCTGGCTGTGTGGTGGGAGCACTGACAGTGCTGTGTGTGTGGTGGTAGCACTGACAGTGCTGGCTGTGTTGTGGGAGCACTGACAGTGCTGGCTGTGTGAGGGGAGCACTGACAATGCTGGCTATGTGGTGGGAGCACTGACAGTGCTGGCTGTGTGGTGGGAGCACTGACAGTGCTGGCTGTGTTGTGGGAGCACTGACAGGGCAGGCTGTGTGGTGGGAGTAATGACAGTGCTGGCTGTGTGGGGGGAGCACTGACACTGCTGGCTGTGTGGTGGGAGCACTGACAGTGCTGACTGTGTGGGGGAGCACTGACAGTGCTGGCTGTGTGGTGGGAGAACTGACAGTGCTGGCTGTGTGGTGGGAGCACTGACAGTGCTGCCTGTGTGGAGGGAGCACTAACAGCGCTGGCTGTGTGGGGGGAGCACTGACAGTGCTGGCTGTGTGGGGGAGCACTGACAGTGCTGGCTGTGTGGGGGCACACTGACAGTGCTGGCTGTGTGGGGGAGCACTGACAGTGCTGGCTGTGTGGTGGTAGCACTGACACTGCGGGCTGTGTGCGGGGAGCACTGACAGTGCTGACTGTGTGGTGGGAGCACTGACAGTGCTGGCTGTGTGGGGGAGCACTGACAGTGCTGGCTGTGTGGGGGAGCACTGTCAGTGCTGGCTGTGTGGGGGGAGCACTACCAGTGCTGGCTGTGTGGGGGGAGCACTTGCAGTGCTCGCTGTGTGGGGGAGCACTGACACTGCTGGTTGTGTGGTGGGAGCAATGACAGTGCCGGCTGTGTGGGGGAGCCCTGACAGTGCTGGCTGTGTGGGGGAGCACTGACAGTGCTGGCTGTGTGGGAGGAGCACTGACAGTGCTGGCTGTGTGGGGGAGCACTGACAGAGCTGGCTGTGTGGTGGGAGCACTGACAGTGCTGGCTGTGTGTGGGGAGCACTGACAATGCTGGCTGTGTGGTGGGAGCACTGACAATGCTGGCTGTGTGGGGGGAGAACTGACAGTGCTGGCTGTGGTGGGAGCACTGGCAGTGCTGGCTGTGTGGGGGAGCACTGACAGTGCTGGCTGTGTGGGGGTGCACTGACAGTGCTGGCTGTGTGGCGGAGCACTGACAGTGCTGGCTGTGTGAGGGAGCACTGACAGTGCTGGCTGTGTGAGGGAGCACTGACTATGCTGGCTGTGTGGTGGGAGCACTGATAGTGCTGGCTGTGTGGGTGTCGCACTGACAGTGCTGGCTGTGCGGGGGGTGCACTGACAGTGCTGGCTGTGTGGGGGAGCACTGACAGTGCTGGCTGTGTGGTTTGAGCACTGACACGGTTGGCTGTGTGGTGGGAGCACTGACAGTGCTGGCTGTGTGGGGGAGGACTGACAGTGCTGGCTGTGTGGGGTAGCACTGACATTGCTGGCTCTGTGGTGGGAGCACTGACAGTGCTGATTGTGCGGGGGAGCACTGGCAGTGCTGGCTGCGTGAGGGGAGCACTGACAGTGCTGGCTCTGTGGTGAGAGCACTGACAGTGCTGGCTGTGTGGGGGGAGCACTGACAGTGCTGGCTGTGTGGGGGAGCACTGACAGTGCTGGCTGTGTGGTGGGAGCACTGACAGTACTGGCTGTGTGGTGTGAGCACGGACAGTACTGGATATGTGGGGGAGAAATGACAGTGCTGGCTGTGTGAGTGGAGCACTGACAGTACTGGCTGTGTGGGGGAGCACTGACACTGCTGGCAGTGTTGGGAGAGCACTGACAGTGCTGGCTGTGTGGTGGGAGCACTGACAGTGCAGGCTGTGTGGGAGGAGCACTGACAGTCTTGACTGTGTGGGGGAGCACTGAGAGTGCTGGCTGTGTGGTGGGAGCACTGACAGTGCTGGCTGTGTGGGGGTGCACTGACAGTGCTGGCTGTGTGGGGGAGCACTGACAGTGCTAGCTGATTGGGGGGAGCACTGACAGTGCTGCCTGTGTGGAGGGAGCACTGACAGTGCTGGCTGTGTGGGGCGAGCACAGACAGTGCTGGCTGTGTGGTGGGAGTTCTGACAGTGCTGGCTGTGTGGGGACAGCACGGACAGTGCTGGCTGTGTGGTGTGAGAACTGACAGTCTTGGCTGTGTAGGGGGAGCACTTACAGTGCTGGCTGTGTCGGGGGAGCACTGACAGTGCTGGCTATGTGGGGGAGCACTGACAGTGCTGGCTGTGTGGTGGGAGCACTGACAGTGCTGGCTGTGTGGTGGGAGCACTGACAATGCTGGCTGTGTTGTGGGAGCACTGACAGTGCTGGCTGTGTGGGGGAGCACTGACAATGCTGGCTGAGTGGCGGGAGCACTGACAGTGCTGGCTGTGTGGTGGGAGCACTGACAGTGCTGGCTGTGTGAGGGAGCACTGACAGTGCTGGCTGTGTGGTGGGAGCACTGACAGTGCTGGCTGTGTGGTGGGAGCACTGACAGTGCTGCCTGTATGGGGGAGCACTGAGTGCTGGCTGTGTCGGGGAGCACTGACAGTGTTGGTTCTGTGGTGGGAGCACTGACCGTGCTGGCTCTGTGGTGTGAGCACTGACAGTGCTGGATATGTCGGGGAGCACTGACAGTGCTGGCTGTGTGAGTGGAGCACTGACAGTGCTGGCTGTGTGGGGAGAGCACTGACAGTGCTGGCTGTGTCGTGGGAGCACTTACAGTGTTGGCTGTGTGGTGGGAGCACAGACAGTGCTGGCTGTGTGGGGGTGCACTGACAGTGCTGGCTGTGTGGGGGAGCACTGACAGTGCTGGTTGTGTTGTGGGAGCACTGACATTGCTGGCTGTGTGGGGCGAGCACGGAAAATGCTGGCTGTGTGGTGGGAGCACTGACAGTGCAGGCTGTGTGGGGGGAGCACTGACAGTGCTGTCTGTGTGTGGGGCGCACTGACAGTGCTGGCTGTGTGGTGGGAGCACTGACAATGCTGGCTGTGTGCTGGGTGCAGTGACAGTGCTGGCTCTGTGGTGGGAGCACTGACAGTGCTGGCTGTGTGGTGGGAGCACTGACAGTGCTGGCTGTGTGGGGGGAGCACTTACAGTGCGGCTGTGTGGGGGAGCACTGACAGTGCTGGCTGTGTGGGGGAGCACTGGCAGTGCTGGCTGTGTGGTGGGAGCACTGACAGTGCTGTGTGTGTGATGGTAGCACTGACAGTGCTGGCTGTGTTGTGGGAGCACTGACAGTGCTGGCTGTGTGAGGGGAGCACTGACACTGCTGGCTGTGTGGTGGGAGCACTGACAGTGCTGACTGTGTGGGGGAGCACTGACAGTGCTGGCTGTGTGGTGGGAGAACTGACAGTGCTGGCTGTGTGGTGGGGGCACTGACAGTGCTGCCTGTGTGGAGGGAGCACTGACAGCGCTGGCTGTGTTGGGGCACACTGACAGTGCTGGCTGTGTGGGGAGCACTGACAGTGCTGGCTGTGTGGTGGGAGCACTGACAGTGCTGGCTGTGTGGTGGGAGCATTGACAGTGCTGGCTGTGTTGTGGGAGCACTGACAGTGCTGGCTGTGTGGGGGAGCACTGACAATGCTGGCTGTGTGGTGGGAGCACTGACAGTGCTGGCTGTGTGGTGGGAGCACTGACAGTGCTGGCTGTGTGAGGGAGCACTGACAGTGCTGGCTGTGTGGTGGGAGCACTGACAGTGCTGGCTGTGCGGTGGGAGCACTGACAGTGCTGGCTGTGTGGTGGGAGTACTGACAGTGCTGGATGTGCGGGGGGTGCACTGACAGTGCTGGCTGTGTTGGGGGAGCACTGACAGTGCTGGCTGTGTGGGGGAGCACTGACAGTGCTGGCTGTGTGGTGGGAGCACTGGCAGTGCTGGCTGTGTGGGGGAGCACTGACAGTGCTGGCTGTGTGGGGGAGCACTGACAGTGCTGGCTGTGTGGAGGAGCACTGACAGTGCTGGCTGTGTGGGGGAGCACTGACAGTGCTGGCTGTGTGGTGGGAGCACTGACAGTGCTGGCTGTGTGGAGGAGCACTGACAGTGCTGGCTGTATGGGGAGCACTGACAGTGCTGGCTGTGTCGGGGAGCACTGACAGTGCTGGCTATGTGGGGGAGGGGGCACTGACAGTTCTGGCTCTGTGGTATGAGCACTGACAGTGCTGGCTTTGTGGTGGGAGAACTGACAGTGCTGGCTGTGTGGGGGAGCACTGACAGTGTTGGTTCTGTGGTGGGAGCACTGACCGTGCTGGCTCTGTGGTGTGAGCACTGACAGTGCTGGATATGTCGGGGAGCACTGACAGTGCTGGCTGTGTGGGGAGAGCACTTACAGTGCTGGCTGTGTGGTGGGAGCACAGACAGTGCTGGCTGTGTGGGGGTGCACTGACAGTGCTGGCTGTGTGGGGGAGCACTGACAGTGCTGGTTGTGTGGTGGGAGCACTGACAGTGCTGGCTGTGTGGGGCGAGCACGGAAAGTGCTGGCTGTGTGGTGGGAGCACTGACAGTGCAGGCTGTGTGGGGGGGGGCACTGACAGTGCTGCCTGTGTGTGGGGCGCACTGACAGTGCTGGCTGTGTGGTGGGAGCACTGACAGTGCTGGCTGTGTGTTGGGTGCACTGACAGTGCTGGCTGTGTGGGGGAGCACTGACAGTGCTGGCTGTGTGGGGGAGCACTGGCAGTGCTGTCTGTGTGGTGGGAGCACTGACAGTGCTGTGTGTGTGGTGGTAGCTCTGACAGTGCTGGCTGTGTTGTGGGAGCACTGACAGTGCTGGCTGTGTGAGGGGTGCACTGATAATGTTGGCTGTGTGGTGGGAGCACTGACAGTGCTGGCTGTGTGGTGGGAGCACTGACAGGGCTGGCTGTGTTGTGGGAGCACTGACAGGGCTGGCTGTGTGGTGGGAGCACTGACAGTGCTGGCTGTGTGGGGGGAGCACTGACACTGCTGGCCGTGTGGTGGGAGCACTGACAGTGCTGACTGTGTGGGGGAGCACTGACAATGCTGGCTGTGTGGTGGGAGAACTGACAGTGCTGCCTGTGTGGGGGGATCACTGACAGTGCTGGCTGTGTGTGGGGAGCACTGACAGTGCTGGCCGTGTGGGGGGAGCACTGCCAGTGCTGGATGTGTGGGGGGAGCACTGACAGTGATGGTTGTGTGGTGGAAGCACTGACAGTGCTGGCTGTGTGGTGGGAGAACTGACAGTCTTGGCTGTGTAGGGGGAGCACTTACAGTGCTGGCTGTGTCGGGGGAGCACTGACAGTGCTGGCTATGTGGGGGAGCACTGTCAGTGCTGGCTGTGTGGTGGGAGCACTGACAGTGCTGGCTGTGTGGTGGGAGCACTGACAGTGCTGGCTGTGTTGTAGGAGCACTGACAGTGCTGGCTGTGTGGGGGAGCACTGACAATGCTGGCTGTGTGGTGGGAGCACTGACAGTGCTGGCTGTGTGGTGGGAGCACTGACAGTGCTGGCTGTGTGAGGGAGCACTGACAGTGCTGGCTGTGTGGTGGGAGCACTGACAGTGCTGGCTGTGCGGTGGGAGCACTGACAGTGCTGGCTGTGTGGTGGGAGTACTGACAGTGCTGGCTGTGCGGGGGGTGCACTGACAGTGCTGGCTGTGTTGGGGGAGCACTGACAGTGCTGGCTGTGTGGTGGGAGCACTGACAGTGCTGGCTGTGTGGTGGGAGCACTGGCAGTGCTGGCAGTGTGGGGGAGCACTGACAGTGCTGGCTGTGTGGGGGAGCACTGACAGTGCTGGCTGTGTGCAGGAGCACTGACAGTGCTGGCTGTATGGGGGAGCACTGACAGTGCTGGCTGTGTGGTGGGAGCACTGACAGTGCTGGCTGTGTGGAGGAGCACTGACAGTGCTGGCTGTGTGGGGGTGCACTGACAGTGCTGGCTGTGTGGTGGGAGCACTGACAGTGCTGGCTGTGTGGTGGGAGCACTGACAGTGCTGGCTGTATGGGGGAGCACTGACAGTGCTGGCTGTGTCGGGAAGCACTGACAGTGCTGGCTATGTGGGGGAGGGGGCACTGACAGTTCTGGATCTGTGGTATGAGCACTGACAGTGCTGGCTTTGTGGTGGGAGAACTGACAGTGCTGGCTGTGTGGGAGAGCACTGACAGTGTTGGTTCTGTGGTGGGAGCTCTGACCGTGCTGGCTCTGTGGTGTGAGCACTGACAGTACTGGATATGTCGGGGAGCACTGACAGTGCTGGCTGTGTGAGTGGAGCACTGACAGTGCTGGCTGTGTGGGGAGAGCACTGACAGTGCTGGCTGTGTGGTGGGAGCACTTACAGTGCTGGCTGTGTGGTGGGAGCACAGACAGTGCTGGCTGTGTGGGGTTGCACTGACAGTGCTGGCTGTGTGGGGGAGCACTGACAGTGCTGGTTGTGTGGTGGGAGCACTGACAGTGCTGGCTGTGTGGGGCGAGCACGGAAAGTGCTGGCTGTGTGGTGGGAGCACTGACAGTGCAGGCTGTGTGGGGGTGGGGGGAGCACTGACAGTGCTGCCTGTGTGTGGGGCGCACTGACAGTGCTGGCTGTGTGGTGGGAGCACTGACAGTGCTGGCTGTGTGGTGGGTGCACTGACAGTGCTGGCTCTGTGGTGGGAGCACTAACAGTGCTGGCTGTGTGGTGGGAGCACTGACAGTGCTGGCTGTGTGGGGGGAGCACTTACAGTGCTGGCTGTGTGGGGGAGCACTGACAGTGCTGGCTGTGTGGGGGAGCACTGGCAGTGCTGGCTGTGTGGTGGGAGCACTGACAGTGCTGTGTGTGTGGTGGTAGCACTGACAGTGCTGGCTGTGTTGTGGTAGCACTGACAGTGCTGGCTGTGTGAGGGGAGCACTGACAGTGCTGGCTGTGTGGTGGGAGAACTGACAGTGCTGGCTGTGTGGTGGGAGCACTGACAGTGCTGGCTGTGTGGTGGGTGCACTGACAGTGCTGGCTCTGTGGTGGGAGCACTAACAGTGCTGGCTGTGTGGTGGGAGCACTGACAGTGCTGGCTGTGTGGTGGGAGCACTGACAGTGCTGGCTGTGTGGTGGGAGCACTGACAGTGCTGGCTCTGTTGTGGGAGCACTGACAGGGCTGGCTGTGTGGTGGGAGCACTGACAGTGCTGGCTGTGTGGGGGGAGCACTGACACTGCTGGCTGTGTGGTGGGAGCACTGACAGTGCTGACTGTGTGGGGGAGCACTGACAGTGCTGGCTGTGTGGTGGGAGAACTGACAGTGCTGGCTGTGTGGTGGGAGCACTGACAGTGCTGCCTGTGTGGAGAGAGCACTGACAGCGCTGGCTGTGTGGGGGGAGCACTGACAGTGCTGGCTGTGTGGGGGAGCACTGACAGTGCTGGCTGTGTGGGGGCACACTGACAGTGCTGGCTGTGTGGGGGAGCACTGACAGTGCTGGCTGTGTGGTGGTAGCACTGACACTGCTGGCTGTGTGCGGGGAGCACTGACAGTGCTGACTGTGTGGTGGGAGCACTGACAGTGCTGGCTGTGTGGGGGGAGCACTGACAGTGCTGGCTGTGTGGGGGGAGCACTGTCAGTGCTGGCTGTGTGGGGGGAGCACTACCAGTGCTGGCTGTGTGGGGGGAGCACTTACAGTGCTCGCTGTGTGGGGGAGCACTGACACTGCTGGCTGTGTGTTGGGAGCACTGACAGTGCTGGCTGTGTGGTGGGAGCACTGACAGTGCCGGCTGTGTGGGGGTGCACTGACAATGCTGGCTGTGTGGTGAGAGCACTGACAGTGCTTGCTGTGTCGGGGGAGCACTGACAGTGCTGGCTATGTGGGGGGGGGGGGTGGGGCACTGACAGTGCTGGCTGTGTGGGGGAGCACTGACAGTGCTGGCTGTGTGTTGGGTGCACTGACAGTGCTGGCTGTGTGGGGGAGCACTGACAGTGCTGGCTGTGTGGGGGAGCACTGGCAGTGCTGGCTGTGTGGTGGGAGCACTGACAGTGCTGTGTGTGTGGTGGTGGCACTGACAGTGCTGGCTGTGTTGTGGGAGCACTGACAGTGCTGGCTGTGTGAGGGGTGCACTGACAATGTTGGCTGTGTGGTGGGAGCACTGACAGTGCTGGCTGTGTGGTGGGAGCACTGACAGTGCTGGCTGTGTTGTGGGAGCACTGACAGGGCTGGCTGTGTGGTGGGAGCACTGACAGTGCTGGCTGTGTGGGGGGAGCACTGACACTGCTGGCCGTGTGGTGGGAGCACTGACAGTGCTGACTGTGTGGGGGAGCACTGACAATGCTGGCGGTGTGGTGGGAGAACTGACAGTGCTGCCTGTGTGGGGGGGATCACTGACAGTGCTGGCTGTGTGTGGGGAGCACTGACAGTGCTGGCCGTGTGGGGGGAGCACTGCCAGTGCTGGATGTGTGGGGGGAGCACTGACAGTGCTGGTTGTGTGGTGGAAGCACTGACAGTGCTGGCTGTGTGGTGGGAGAACTGACAGTCTTGGCTGTGTAGGGGGAGCACTTACAGTGCTGGCTGTGTCGGGGGAGCACTGACAGTGCTGGCTATGTGGGGGAGCACTGTCAGTGCTGGCTGTGTGGTGGGAGCACTGACAGTGCTGGCTGTGTGGTGGGAGCACTGACAGTGCTGGCTGTGTTGTGGGAGCACTGACAGTGCTGGCTGTGTGGGGGAGCACTGACAATGCTGGCTGTGTGGTGGGAGCACTGACAGTGCTGGCTGTGTGGTGGGAGCACTGACAGTGCTGGCTGTGTGAGGGAGCACTGACAGTGCTGGCTGTGTGGTGGGAGCACTGACAGTGCTGGCTGTGCGGTGGCAGCACTGACAGTGCTGGCTGTGTGGTGGGAGTACTGACAGTGCTGGCTGTGCGGGGGGTGCACTGACAGTGCTGGCTGTGTTGGGGGAGCACTGACAGTGCTGGCTGTGTGGTGGGAGCACTGACAGTGCTGGCTGTGTGGTGGGAGCACTGGCAGTGCTGGCTGTGTGGGGGAGCACTGACAGTGCTGGCTGTGTGGGGGAGCACTGACAGTGCTGGCTGTGTGCAGGGGCACTGACAGTGCTGGCTGTATGGGGGAGCACTGACAGCGCTGGCTGTGTGGTGGGAGCACTGACAGTGCTGGCTGTGTTGGGGGAGCACTGACAGTGCTGGCTGTGTGGTGGGAGCACTGACAGTGCTGGCTGTGTGGTGGGAGCAGTGGCAGTGCTGGCTGTGTGGAGGAGCACTGACAGTGCTGGCTGTGTGGGGGTGCACTGACAGTGCTGGCTGTGTGGTGGGTGCACTGACAGTGCTGGCTGTGTGGTGGGAGCACTGACAGTGCTGGCTGTATGGGGGAGCACTGACAGTGCTGGCTGTGTCGGGGAGCACTGACAGTGCTGGCTATGTGGGGGAGGGGGCACTGACAGTTCTGGCTCTGTGGTATGAGCACTGACAGTGCTGGCTTTGTGGTGGGAGAACTGACAGTGCTGGCTGTGTGGGGGAGCACTGACAGTGTTGGTTCTGTGGTGGGAGCTCTGACCGTGCTGGCTCTGTGGTGTGAGCACTGACAGTACTGGATATGTCGGGGAGCACTGACAGTGCTGGCTGTGTGAGTAGAGCACTGACAGTGCTGGCTGTGTGGGGAGAGCACTGACAGTGCTGGCTGTGTGGTGGGAGCACTTACAGTGCTGGCTGTGTGGTGGGAGCACAGACAGTGCTGGCTGTGTGGGGTTGCACTGACAGTGCTGGCTGTGTGGGGGAGCACTGACAGTGCTGGTAGTGTGGTGGGAGCACTGACAGTGCAGGCTGTGTGGGGCGAGCACGGAAAGTGCTGGCTGTGTGGTGGGAGCACTGACAGTGCAGGCTGTGTGGGGGTGGGGGAGCACTGACAGTGCTGCCTGTGTGTGGGGCGCACTGACAGTGCTGGCTGTGTGGTGGGAGCACTGACAGTGCTGGCTGTGTGGTGGGTGCACTGACAGTGCTGGCTCTGTGGTGGGAGCACTAACAGTGCTGGCTGTGTGGTGGGAGCACTGACAGTGCTGGCTGTGTGGGGGGAGCACTTACAGTGCTGGCTGTGTGGGGGAGCACTGACAGTGCTGGCTGTGTGGGGAAGCACTGGCAGTGCTGGCTGTGTGGTGGGAGCACTGACAGTGCTGTGTGTGTGGTGGTAGCACTGACAGTGCTGGCTGTGTTGTGGTAGCACTGACAGTGCTGGCTGTGTGAGGGGAGCACTGACAATGCTGGCTGTGTGGTGGGAGCACTGACAGTGCTGGCTGTGTGGTGGGAGCACTGACAGTGCTGGCTCTGTTGTGGGAGCACTGACAGGGCTGGCTGTGTGGTGGGAGCACTGACAGTGCTGGCTGTGTGGGGGGTGCACTGACAGTGCTGGCTGTGTTGGGGGAGCACTGACAGTGCTGGCTGTGTGGGGGAGCACTGACAGTGCTGGCTGTGTGGTGGGAGCACTGGCAGTGCTGGCTGTGTGGGGGAGCACTGACAGTGCTGGCTGTGTGGGGGAGCACTGACAGTGCTGGCTGTGTGGAGGAGCACTGACAGTGCTGGCTGTGTGGGGGAGCACTGACAGTGCTGGCTGTGTGGTGGGAGCACTGACAGTGCTGGCTGTGTGGAGGAGCACTGACAGTGCTGGCTGTATGGGGAGCACTGACAGTGCTGGCTGTGTCGGGGAGCACTGACAGTGCTGGCTATGTGGGGGAGGGGGCACTGACAGTTCTGGCTCTGTGGTATGAGCACTGACAGTGCTGGCTTTGTGGTGGGAGAACTGACAGTGCTGGCTGTGTGGGGGAGCACTGACAGTGTTGGTTCTGTGGTGGGAGCACTGACCGTGCTGGCTCTGTGGTGTGAGCACTGACAGTGCTGGATATGTCGGGGAGCACTGACAGTGCTGGCTGTGTGGGGAGAGCACTTACAGTGCTGGCTGTGTGGTGGGAGCACAGACAGTGCTGGCTGTGTGGGGGTGCACTGACAGTGCTGGCTGTGTGGGGGAGCACTGACAGTGCTGGTTGTGTGGTGGGAGCACTGACAGTGCTGGCTGTGTGGGGCGAGCACGGAAAGTGCTGGCTGTGTGGTGGGAGCACTGACAGTGCAGGCTGTGTGGGGGGGGGCACTGACAGTGCTGCCTGTGTGTGGGGCGCACTGACAGTGCTGGCTGTGTGGTGGGAGCACTGACAGTGCTGGCTGTGTGTTGGGTGCACTGACAGTGCTGGCTGTGTGGGGGAGCACTGACAGTGCTGGCTGTGTGGGGGAGCACTGGCAGTGCTGTCTGTGTGGTGGGAGCACTGACAGTGCTGTGTGTGTGGTGGTAGCTCTGACAGTGCTGGCTGTGTTGTGGGAGCACTGACAGTGCTGGCTGTGTGAGGGGTGCACTGATAATGTTGGCTGTGTGGTGGGAGCACTGACAGTGCTGGCTGTGTGGTGGGAGCACTGACAGGGCTGGCTGTGTTGTGGGAGCACTGACAGGGCTGGCTGTGTGGTGGGAGCACTGACAGTGCTGGCTGTGTGGGGGGAGCACTGACACTGCTGGCCGTGTGGTGGGAGCACTGACAGTGCTGACTGTGTGGGGGAGCACTGACAATGCTGGCTGTGTGGTGGGAGAACTGACAGTGCTGCCTGTGTGGGGGGATCACTGACAGTGCTGGCTGTGTGTGGGGAGCACTGACAGTGCTGGCCGTGTGGGGGGAGCACTGCCAGTGCTGGATGTGTGGGGGGAGCACTGACAGTGATGGTTGTGTGGTGGAAGCACTGACAGTGCTGGCTGTGTGGTGGGAGAACTGACAGTCTTGGCTGTGTAGGGGGAGCACTTACAGTGCTGGCTGTGTCGGGGGAGCACTGACAGTGCTGGCTATGTGGGGGAGCACTGTCAGTGCTGGCTGTGTGGTGGGAGCACTGACAGTGCTGGCTGTGTGGTGGGAGCACTGACAGTGCTGGCTGTGTTGTAGGAGCACTGACAGTGCTGGCTGTGTGGGGGAGCACTGACAATGCTGGCTGTGTGGTGGGAGCACTGACAGTGCTGGCTGTGTGGTGGGAGCACTGACAGTGCTGGCTGTGTGAGGGAGCACTGACAGTGCTGGCTGTGTGGTGGGAGCACTGACAGTGCTGGCTGTGCGGTGGGAGCACTGACAGTGCTGGCTGTGTGGTGGGAGTACTGACAGTGCTGGCTGTGCGGGGGGTGCACTGACAGTGCTGGCTGTGTTGGGGGAGCACTGACAGTGCTGGCTGTGTGGTGGGAGCACTGACAGTGCTGGCTGTGTGGTGGGAGCACTGGCAGTGCTGGCAGTGTGGGGGAGCACTGACAGTGCTGGCTGTGTGGGGGAGCACTGACAGTGCTGGCTGTGTGCAGGAGCACTGACAGTGCTGGCTGTATGGGGGAGCACTGACAGTGCTGGCTGTGTGGTGGGAGCACTGACAGTGCTGGCTGTGTGGAGGAGCACTGACAGTGCTGGCTGTGTGGGGGTGCACTGACAGTGCTGGCTGTGTGGTGGGAGCACTGACAGTGCTGGCTGTGTGGTGGGAGCACTGACAGTGCTGGCTGTATGGGGGAGCACTGACAGTGCTGGCTGTGTCGGGAAGCACTGACAGTGCTGGCTATGTGGGGGAGGGGGCACTGACAGTTCTGGATCTGTGGTATGAGCACTGACAGTGCTGGCTTTGTGGTGGGAGAACTGACAGTGCTGGCTGTGTGGGAGAGCACTGACAGTGTTGGTTCTGTGGTGGGAGCTCTGACCGTGCTGGCTCTGTGGTGTGAGCACTGACAGTACTGGATATGTCGGGGAGCACTGACAGTGCTGGCTGTGTGAGTGGAGCACTGACAGTGCTGGCTGTGTGGGGAGAGCACTGACAGTGCTGGCTGTGTGGTGGGAGCACTTACAGTGCTGGCTGTGTGGTGGGAGCACAGACAGTGCTGGCTGTGTGGGGTTGCACTGACAGTGCTGGCTGTGTGGGGGAGCACTGACAGTGCTGGTTGTGTGGTGGGAGCACTGACAGTGCTGGCTGTGTGGGGCGAGCACGGAAAGTGCTGGCTGTGTGGTGGGAGCACTGACAGTGCAGGCTGTGTGGGGGTGGGGGGAGCACTGACAGTGCTGCCTGTGTGTGGGGCGCACTGACAGTGCTGGCTGTGTGGTGGGAGCACTGACAGTGCTGGCTGTGTGGTGGGTGCACTGACAGTGCTGGCTCTGTGGTGGGAGCACTAACAGTGCTGGCTGTGTGGTGGGAGCACTGACAGTGCTGGCTGTGTGGGGGGAGCACTTACAGTGCTGGCTGTGTGGGGGAGCACTGACAGTGCTGGCTGTGTGGGGGAGCACTGGCAGTGCTGGCTGTGTGGTGGGAGCACTGACAGTGCTGTGTGTGTGGTGGTAGCACTGACAGTGCTGGCTGTGTTGTGGTAGCACTGACAGTGCTGGCTGTGTGAGGGGAGCACTGACAGTGCTGGCTGTGTGGTGGGAGAACTGACAGTGCTGGCTGTGTGGTGGGAGCACTGACAGTGCTGGCTGTGTGGTGGGTGCACTGACAGTGCTGGCTCTGTGGTGGGAGCACTAACAGTGCTGGCTGTGTGGTGGGAGCACTGACAGTGCTGGCTGTGTGGTGGGAGCACTGACAGTGCTGGCTGTGTGGTGGGAGCACTGACAGTGCTGGCTCTGTTGTGGGAGCACTGACAGGGCTGGCTGTGTGGTGGGAGCACTGACAGTGCTGGCTGTGTGGGGGGAGCACTGACACTGCTGGCTGTGTGGTGGGAGCACTGACAGTGCTGACTGTGTGGGGGAGCACTGACAGTGCTGGCTGTGTGGTGGGAGAACTGACAGTGCTGGCTGTGTGGTGGGAGCACTGACAGTGCTGCCTGTGTGGAGAGAGCACTGACAGCGCTGGCTGTGTGGGGGGAGCACTGACAGTGCTGGCTGTGTGGGGGAGCACTGACAGTGCTGGCTGTGTGGGGGCACACTGACAGTGCTGGCTGTGTGGGGGAGCACTGACAGTGCTGGCTGTGTGGTGGTAGCACTGACACTGCTGGCTGTGTGCGGGGAGCACTGACAGTGCTGACTGTGTGGTGGGAGCACTGACAGTGCTGGCTGTGTGGGGGGAGCACTGACAGTGCTGGCTGTGTGGGGGGAGCACTGTCAGTGCTGGCTGTGTGGGGGGAGCACTACCAGTGCTGGCTGTGTGGGGGGAGCACTTACAGTGCTCGCTGTGTGGGGGAGCACTGACACTGCTGGCTGTGTGTTGGGAGCACTGACAGTGCTGGCTGTGTGGTGGGAGCACTGACAGTGCCGGCTGTGTGGGGGTGCACTGACAATGCTGGCTGTGTGGTGAGAGCACTGACAGTGCTTGCTGTGTCGGGGGAGCACTGACAGTGCTGGCTATGTGGGGGGGGGGGGTGGGGCACTGACAGTGCTGGCTGTGTGGGGGAGCACTGACAGTGCTGGCTGTGTGTTGGGTGCACTGACAGTGCTGGCTGTGTGGGGGAGCACTGACAGTGCTGGCTGTGTGGGGGAGCACTGGCAGTGCTGGCTGTGTGGTGGGAGCACTGACAGTGCTGTGTGTGTGGTGGTGGCACTGACAGTGCTGGCTGTGTTGTGGGAGCACTGACAGTGCTGGCTGTGTGAGGGGTGCACTGACAATGTTGGCTGTGTGGTGGGAGCACTGACAGTGCTGGCTGTGTGGTGGGAGCACTGACAGTGCTGGCTGTGTTGTGGGAGCACTGACAGGGCTGGCTGTGTGGTGGGAGCACTGACAGTGCTGGCTGTGTGGGGGGAGCACTGACACTGCTGGCCGTGTGGTGGGAGCACTGACAGTGCTGACTGTGTGGGGGAGCACTGACAATGCTGGCGGTGTGGTGGGAGAACTGACAGTGCTGCCTGTGTGGGGGGGATCACTGACAGTGCTGGCTGTGTGTGGGGAGCACTGACAGTGCTGGCCGTGTGGGGGGAGCACTGCCAGTGCTGGATGTGTGGGGGGAGCACTGACAGTGCTGGTTGTATGGTGGAAGCACTGACAGTGCTGGCTGTGTGGTGGGAGAACTGACAGTCTTGGCTGTGTAGGGGGAGCACTTACAGTGCTGGCTGTGTCGGGGGAGCACTGACAGTGCTGGCTATGTGGGGGAGCACTGTCAGTGCTGGCTGTGTGGTGGGAGCACTGACAGTGCTGGCTGTGTGGTGGGAGCACTGACAGTGCTGGCTGTGTTGTGGGAGCACTGACAGTGCTGGCTGTGTGGGGGAGCACTGACAATGCTGGCTGTGTGGTGGGAGCACTGACAGTGCTGGCTGTGTGGTGGGAGCACTGACAGTGCTGGCTGTGTGAGGGAGCACTGACAGTGCTGGCTGTGTGGTGGGAGCACTGACAGTGCTGGCTGTGCGGTGGCAGCACTGACAGTGCTGGCTGTGTGGTGGGAGTACTGACAGTGCTGGCTGTGCGGGGGGTGCACTGACAGTGCTGGCTGTGTTGGGGGAGCACTGACAGTGCTGGCTGTGTGGTGGGAGCACTGACAGTGCTGGCTGTGTGGTGGGAGCACTGGCAGTGCTGGCTGTGTGGGGGAGCACTGACAGTGCTGGCTGTGTGGGGGAGCACTGACAGTGCTGGCTGTGTGCAGGGGCACTGACAGTGCTGGCTGTATGGGGGAGCACTGACAGTGCTGGCTGTGTGGTGGGAGCACTGACAGTGCTGGCTGTGTTGGGGGAGCACTGACAGTGCTGGCTGTGTGGTGGGAGCACTGACAGTGCTGGCTGTGTGGTGGGAGCAGTGGCAGTGCTGGCTGTGTGGAGGAGCACTGACAGTGCTGGCTGTGTGGGGGTGCACTGACAGTGCTGGCTGTGTGGTGGGTGCACTGACAGTGCTGGCTGTGTGGTGGGAGCACTGACAGTGCTGGCTGTATGGGGGAGCACTGACAGTGCTGGCTGTGTCGGGGAGCACTGACAGTGCTGGCTATGTGGGGGAGGGGGCACTGACAGTTCTGGCTCTGTGGTATGAGCACTGACAGTGCTGGCTTTGTGGTGGGAGAACTGACAGTGCTGGCTGTGTGGGGGAGCACTGACAGTGTTGGTTCTGTGGTGGGAGCTCTGACCGTGCTGGCTCTGTGGTGTGAGCACTGACAGTACTGGATATGTCGGGGAGCACTGACAGTGCTGGCTGTGTGAGTAGAGCACTGACAGTGCTGGCTGTGTGGGGAGAGCACTGACAGTGCTGGCTGTGTGGTGGGAGCACTTACAGTGCTGGCTGTGTGGTGGGAGCACAGACAGTGCTGGCTGTGTGGGGTTGCACTGACAGTGCTGGCTGTGTGGGGGAGCACTGACAGTGCTGGTAGTGTGGTGGGAGCACTGACAGTGCAGGCTGTGTGGGGCGAGCACGGAAAGTGCTGGCTGTGTGGTGGGAGCACTGACAGTGCAGGCTGTGTGGGGGTGGGGGAGCACTGACAGTGCTGCCTGTGTGTGGGGCGCACTGACAGTGCTGGCTGTGTGGTGGGAGCACTGACAGTGCTGGCTGTGTGGTGGGTGCACTGACAGTGCTGGCTCTGTGGTGGGAGCACTAACAGTGCTGGCTGTGTGGTGGGAGCACTGACAGTGCTGGCTGTGTGGGGGGAGCACTTACAGCGCTGGCTGTGTGGGGGAGCACTGACAGTGCTGGCTGTGTGGGGAAGCACTGGCAGTGCTGGCTGTGTGGTGGGAGCACTGACAGTGCTGTGTGTGTGGTGGTAGCACTGACAGTGCTGGCTGTGTTGTGGTAGCACTGACAGTGCTGGCTGTGTGAGGGGAGCACTGACAATGCTGGCTGTGTGGTGGGAGCACTGACAGTGCTGGCTGTGTGGTGGGAGCACTGACAGTGCTGGCTCTGTTGTGGGAGCACTGACAGGGCTGGCTGTGTGGTGGGAGCACTGACAGTGCTGGCTGTGTGGGGGGAGCACTGACACTGCTGGCTGTGTGGTGGGAGCACTGACAGTGCTGACTGTGTGGGGGAGCACTGACAGTGCTGGCTGTGTGGTGGGAGAACTGACAGTGCTGGCTGTGTGGTGGGAGCACTGACAGTGCTGCCTGTGTGGAGAGAGCACTGACAGCGCTGGCTGTGTGGGGGGAGCACTGACAGTGCTGGCTGTGTGGGGGAGCACTGACAGTGCTGGCTGTGTGGGGGCACACTGACAGTGCTGGCTGTGTGGGGGGAGCACTGACAGTGCTGGCTGTGTGGTGGTAGCACTGACACTGCTGGCTGTGTGCGGGGAGCACTGACAGTGCTGACTGTGTGGTGGGAGCACTGACAGTGCTGGCTGTGTGGGGGGAGCTCTGGCAGTGCTGGCTGTGTGGGGGGAGCACTGTCAGTGCTGGCTGTGTGGGGGGAGCACTACCAGTGCTGGCTGTGTGGGGGGAGCACTTACAGTGCTCGCTGTGTG
Organism: Scyliorhinus torazame; assembly: GCF_047496885.1. Lineage (NCBI taxonomy): Eukaryota > Metazoa > Chordata > Chondrichthyes > Carcharhiniformes > Scyliorhinidae > Scyliorhinus > Scyliorhinus torazame. The sequence continues at coordinate 22,951,558 of NC_092711.1, forward strand.
GGGGAGCACTGACACTGCTGGCTGTGTGTTGGGAGCACTGACAGTGCTGGCTGTGTGGTGGGAGCACTGACAGTGTTGGTTCTGTGGTGGGAGCTCTGACCGTGCTGGCTCTGTGGTGTGAGCACTGACAGTACTGGATATGTCGGGGAGCACTGACAGTGCTGGCTGTGTGAGTGGAGCACTGACAGTGCTGGCTGTGTGGGGAGAGCACTGACAGTGCTGGCTGTGTGGTGGGAGCACTTACAGTGCTGGCTGTGTGGTGGGAGCACAGACAGTGCTGGCTGTGTGGGGTTGCACTGACAGTGCTGGCTGTGTGGGGGAGCACTGACAGTGCTGGTTGTGTGGTGGGAGCACTGACAGTGCTGGCTGTGTGGGGCGAGCACGGAAAGTGCTGGCTGTGTGGTGGGAGCACTGACAGTGCAGGCTGTGTGGGGGTGGGGGGAGCACTGACAGTGCTGCCTGTGTGTGGGGCGCACTGACAGTGCTGGCTGTGTGGTGGGAGCACTGACAGTGCTGGCTGTGTGGTGGGTGCACTGACAGTGCTGGCTCTGTGGTGGGAGCACTAACAGTGCTGGCTGTGTGGTGGGAGCACTGACAGTGCTGGCTGTGTGGGGGGAGCACTTACAGTGCTGGCTGTGTGGGGGAGCACTGACAGTGCTGGCTGTGTGGGGGAGCACTGGCAGTGCTGGCTGTGTGGTGGGAGCACTGACAGTGCTGTGTGTGTGGTGGTAGCACTGACAGTGCTGGCTGTGTTGTGGTAGCACTGACAGTGCTGGCTGTGTGAGGGGAGCACTGACAGTGCTGGCTGTGTGGTGGGAGAACTGACAGTGCTGGCTGTGTGGTGGGAGCACTGACAGTGCTGGCTGTGTGGTGGGTGCACTGACAGTGCTGGCTCTGTGGTGGGAGCACTAACAGTGCTGGCTGTGTGGTGGGAGCACTGACAGTGCTGGCTGTGTGGTGGGAGCACTGACAGTGCTGGCTGTGTGGTGGGAGCACTGACAGTGCTGGCTCTGTTGTGGGAGCACTCACAGGGCTGGCTGTGTGGTGGGAGCACTGACAGTGCTGGCTGTGTGGGGGGAGCACTGACACTGCTGGCTGTGTGGTGGGAGCACTGACAGTGCTGACTGTGTGGGGGAGCACTGACAGTGCTGGCTGTGTGGTGGGAGAACTGACAGTGCTGGCTGTGTGGTGGGAGCACTGACAGTGCTGCCTGTGTGGAGAGAGCACTGACAGCGCTGGCTGTGTGGGGGGAGCACTGACAGTGCTGGCTGTGTGGGGGAGCACTGACAGTGCTGGCTGTGTGGGGGCACACTGACAGTGCTGGCTGTGTGGGGAAGCACTGACAGTGCTGGCTGTGTGGTGGTAGCACTGACACTGCTGGCTGTGTGCGGGGAGCACTGACAGTGCTGACTGTGTGGTGGGAGCACTGACAGTGCTGGCTGTGTGGGGGAGCACTGACAGTGCTGGCTGTGTGGGGGGAGCACTGTCAGTGCTGGCTGTGTGGGGGGAGCACTACCAGTGCTGGCTGTGTGGGGGGAGCACTTACAGTGCTCGCTGTGTGGGGGAGCACTGACACTGCTGGCTGTGTGTTGGGAGCACTGACAGTGCTGGCTGTGTGGTGGGAGCACTGACAGTGCCGGCTGTGTGGGGGAGCACTGACAATGCTGGCTGTGTGGTGAGAGCACTGACAGTGCTTGCTGTGTCGGGGGAGCACTGACAGTGCTGGCTATGTGGGGGGGGGTGGGGCACTGACAGTGCTGGCTGTGTGGGGGAGCACTGACAGTGCTGGCTGTGTGTTGGGTGCACTGACAGTGCTGGCTGTGTGGGGGAGCACTGACAGTGCTGGCTGTGTGGGGGAGCACTGGCAGTGCTGGCTGTGTGGTGGGAGCACTGACAGTGCTGTGTGTGTGGTGGTGGCACTGACAGTGCTGGCTGTGTTGTGGGAGCACTGACAGTGCTGGCTGTGTGAGGGGTGCACTGACAATGTTGGCTGTGTGGTGGGAGCACTGACAGTGCTGGCTGTGTGGTGGGAGCACTGACAGTGCTGGCTGTGTTGTGGGAGCACTGACAGGGCTGGCTGTGTGGTGGGAGCACTGACAGTGCTGGCTGTGTGGGGGGAGCACTGACACTGCTGGCCGTGTGGTGGGAGCACTGACAGTGCTGACTGTGTGGGGGAGCACTGACAATGCTGGCGGTGTGGTGGGAGAACTGACAGTGCTGCCTGTGTGGGGGGGATCACTGACAGTGCTGGCTGTGTGTGGGGAGCACTGACAGTGCTGGCCGTGTGGGGGGAGCACTGCCAGTGCTGGATGTGTGGGGGGAGCACTGACAGTGCTGGTTGTGTGGTGGAAGCACTGACAGTGCTGGCTGTGTGGTGGGAGAACTGACAGTCTTGGCTGTGTAGGGGGAGCACTTACAGTGCTGGCTGTGTCGGGGGAGCACTGACAGTGCTGGCTATGTGGGGGAGCACTGTCAGTGCTGGCTGTGTGGTGGGAGCACTGACAGTGCTGGCTGTGTGGTGGGAGCACTGACAGTGCTGGCTGTGTTGTGGGAGCACTGACAGTGCTGGCTGTGTGGGGGAGCACTGACAATGCTGGCTGTGTGGTGGGAGCACTGACAGTGCTGGCTGTGTGGTGGGAGCACTGACAGTGCTGGCTGTGTGAGGGAGCACTGACAGTGCTGGCTGTGTGGTGGGAGCACTGACAGTGCTGGCTGTGCGGTTGGAGCACTGACAGTGCTGGCTGTGTGGTGGGAGTACTGACAGTGCTGGCTGTGCGGGGGGAGCACTGACAGTGCTGGCTGTGTTGGGGGAGCACTGACAGTGCTGGCTGTGTGGTGGGAGCACTGACAGTGCTGGCTGTGTGGTGGGAGCACTGGCAGTGCTGGCTGTGTGGGGGAGCACTGACAGTGCTGGCTGTGTGGGGGAGCACTGACAGTGCTGGCTGTGTGCAGGAGCACTGACAGTGCTGGCTGTATGGGGGAGCACTGACAGTGCTGGCTGTGTGGTGGGAGCACTGACAGTGCTGGCTGTGTTGGGGGAGCACTGACAGTGCTGGCTGTGTGGTGGGAGCACTGACAGTGCTGGCTGTGTGGTGGGAGCACTGGCAGTGCTGGCTGTGTGGAGGAGCACTGACAGTGCTGGCTGTGTGGGGGTGCACTGACAGTGCTGGCTGTGTGGTGGGTGCACTGACAGTGCTGGCTGTGTGGTGGGAGCACTGACAGTGCTGGCTGTATGGGGGAGCACTGACAGTGCTGGCTGTGTCGGGGAGCACTGACAGTGCTGGCTATGTGGGGGAGGGGGCACTGACAGTTCTGGCTCTGTGGTATGAGCACTGACAGTGCTGGCTTTGTGGTGGGAGAACTGACAGTGCTGGCTGTGTGGGGGAGCACTGACAGTGTTGGTTCTGTGGTGGGAGCTCTGACCGTGCTGGCTCTGTGGTGTGAGCACTGACAGTACTGGATATGTCGGGGAGCACTGACAGTGCTGGCTGTGTGAGTGGAGCACTGACAGTGCTGGCTGTGTGGGGAGAGCACTGACAGTGCTGGCTGTGTGGTGGGAGCACTTACAGTGCTGGCTGTGTGGTGGGAGCACAGACAGTGCTGGCTGTGTGGGGTTGCACTGACAGTGCTGGCTGTGTGGGGGAGCACTGACAGTGCTGGTTGTGTGGTGGGAGCACTGACAGTGCAGGCTGTGTGGGGCGAGCACGGAAAGTGCTGGCTGTGTGGTGGGAGCACTGACAGTGCAGGCTGTGTGGGGGTGGGGGAGCACTGACAGTGCTGCCTGTGTGTGGGGCGCACTGACAGTGCTGGCTGTGTGGTGGGAGCACTGACAGTGCTGGCTGTGTGGTGGGTGCACTGACAGTGCTGGCTCTGTGGTGGGAGCACTAACAGTGCTGGCTGTGTGGTGGGAGCACTGACAGTGCTGGCTGTGTGGTGGGAGCACTGACAGTGCTGGCTCTGTTGTGGGAGCACTGACAGGGATGGCTGTGTGGTGGGAGCACTGACAGTGCTGGCTGTGTGGGGGGAGCACTGACACTGCTGGCTGTGTGGTGGGAGCACTGACAGTGCTGACTGTGTGGGGGAGCACTGACAGTGCTGGCTGTGTGGTGGGAGAACTGACAGTGCTGGCTGTGTGGTGGGAGCACTGACAGTGCTGCCTGTGTGGAGAGAGCACTGACAGCGCTGGCTGTGTGGGGGGAGCACTGACAGTGCTGGCTGTGTGGGGGAGCACTGACAGTGCTGGCTGTGTGGGGGCACACTGACAGTGCTGGCTGTGTGGGGGGAGCACTGACAGTGCTGGCTGTGTGGGGGGAGCACTGTCAGTGCTGGCTGTGTGGGGGGAGCACTACCAGTGCTGGCTGTGTGGGGGGAGCACTTACAGTGCTCGCTGTGTGGGGGAGCACTGACACTGCTGGCTGTGTGTTGGGAGCACTGACAGTGCTGGCTGTGTGGTGGGAGCACTGACAGTGCCGGCTGTGTGGGGGAGCACTGACAATGCTGGCTGTGTGGTGAGAGCACTGACAGTGCTTGCTGTGTCGGGGGAGCACTGACAGTGCTGGCTATGTGGGGGGGGGGGTGGGGCACTGACAGTGCTGGCTGTGTGGGGGAGCACTGACAGTGCTGGCTGTGTGTTGGGTGCACTGACAGTGCTGGCTGTGTGGGGGAGCACTGACAGTGCTGGCTGTGTGGGGGAGCACTGGCAGTGCTGGCTGTGTGGTGGGAGCACTGACAGTGCTGTGTGTGTGGTGGTGGCACTGACAGTGCTGGCTGTGTTGTGGGAGCACTGACAGTGCTGGCTGTGTGAGGGGTGCACTGACAATGTTGGCTGTGTGGTGGGAGCACTGACAGTGCTGGCTGTGTGGTGGGAGCACTGACAGTGCTGGCTGTGTTGTGGGAGCACTGACAGGGCTGGCTGTGTGGTGGGAGCACTGACAGTGCTGGCTGTGTGGGGGGAGCACTGACACTGCTGGCCGTGTGGTGGGAGCACTGACAGTGCTGACTGTGTGGGGGAGCACTGACAATGCTGGCGGTGTGGTGGGAGAACTGACAGTGCTGCCTGTGTGGGGGGGATCACTGACAGTGCTGGCTGTGTGTGGGGAGCACTGACAGTGCTGGCCGTGTGGGGGGAGCACTGCCAGTGCTGGATGTGTGGGGGGAGCACTGACAGTGCTGGTTGTGTGGTGGAAGCACTGACAGTGCTGGCTGTGTGGTGGGAGAACTGACAGTCTTGGCTGTGTAGGGGGAGCACTTACAGTGCTGGCTGTGTCGGGGGAGCACTGACAGTGCTGGCTATGTGGGGGAGCACTGTCAGTGCTGGCTGTGTGGTGGGAGCACTGACAGTGCTGGCTGTGTGGTGGGAGCACTGACAGTGCTGGCTGTGTTGTGGGAGCACTGACAGTGCTGGCTGTGTGGGGGAGCACTGACAATGCTGGCTGTGTGGTGGGAGCACTGACAGTGCTGGCTGTGTGGTGGGAGCACTGACAGTGCTGGCTGTGTGAGGGAGCACTGACAGTGCTGGCTGTGTGGTGGGAGCACTGACAGTGCTGGCTGTGCGGTGGGAGCACTGACAGTGCTGGCTGTGTGGTGGGAGTACTGACAGTGCTGGCTGTGCGGGGGGAGTACTGACAGTGCTGGCTGTGTTGGGGGAGCACTGACAGTGCTGGCTGTGTGGTGGGAGCACTGACAGTGCTGGCTGTGTGGTGGGAGCACTGGCAGTGCTGGCTGTGTGGGGGAGCACTGACAGTGCTGGCTGTGTGGGGGAGCACTGACAGTGCTGGCTGTGTGCAGGAGCACTGACAGTGCTGGCTGTATGGGGGAGCACTGACAGTGCTGGCTGTGTGGTGGGAGCACTGACAGTGCTGGCTGTGTTGGGGGAGCACTGACAGTGCTGGCTGTGTGGTGGGAGCACTGACAGTGCTGGCTGTGTGGTGGGAGCACTGGCAGTGCTGGCTGTGTGGAGGAGCACTGACAGTGCTGGCTGTGTGGGGGTGCACTGACAGTGCTGGCTGTGTGGTGGGTGCACTGACAGTGCTGGCTGTGTGGTGGGAGCACTGACAGTGCTGGCTGTATGGGGGAGCACTGACAGTGCTGGCTGTGTCGGGGAGCACTGACAGTGCTGGCTATGTGGGGGAGGGGGCACTGACAGTTCTGGCTCTGTGGTATGAGCACTGACAGTGCTGGCTTTGTGGTGGGAGAACTGACAGTGCTGGCTGTGTGGGGGAGCACTGACAGTGTTGGTTCTGTGGTGGGAGCTCTGACCGTGCTGGCTCTGTGGTGTGAGCACTGACAGTACTGGATATGTCGGGGAGCACTGACAGTGCTGGCTGTGTGAGTGGAGCACTGACAGTGCTGGCTGTGTGGGGAGAGCACTGACAGTGCTGGCTGTGTGGTGGGAGCACTTACAGTGCTGGCTGTGTGGTGGGAGCACAGACAGTGCTGGCTGTGTGGGGTTGCACTGACAGTGCTGGCTGTGTGGGGGAGCACTGACAGTGCTGGTTGTGTGGTGGGAGCACTGACAGTGCAGGCTGTGTGGGGCGAGCACGGAAAGTGCTGGCTGTGTGGTGGGAGCACTGACAGTGCAGGCTGTGTGGGGGTGGGGGAGCACTGACAGTGCTGCCTGTGTGTGGGGCGCACTGACAGTGCTGGCTGTGTGGTGGGAGCACTGACAGTGCTGGCTGTGTGGTGGGTGCACTGACAGTGCTGGCTCTGTGGTGGGAGCACTAACAGTGCTGGCTGTGTGGTGGGAGCACTGACAGTGCTGGCTGTGTGGGGGGAGCACTTACAGTGCTGGCTGTGTGGGGGAGCACTGACAGTGCTGGCTGTGTGGGGAAGCACTGGCAGTGCTGGCTGTGTGGTGGGAGCACTGACAGTGCTGTGTGTGTGGTGGTAGCACTGACAGTGCTGGCTGTGTTGTGGTAGCACTGACAGTGCTGGCTGTGTGAGGGGAGCACTGACAATGCTGGCTGTGTGGTGGGAGCACTGACAGTGCTGGCTGTGTGGTGGGAGCACTGACAGTGCTGGCTCTGTTGTGGGAGCACTGACAGGGCTGGCTGTGTGGTGGGAGCACTGACAGTGCTGGCTGTGTGGGGGGAGCACTGACACTGCTGGCTGTGTGGTGGGAGCACTGACAGTGCTGACTGTGTGGGGGAGCACTGACAGTGCTGGCTGTGTGGTGGGAGAACTGACAGTGCTGGCTGTGTGGTGGGAGCACTGACAGTGCTGCCTGTGTGGAGAGAGCACTGACAGCGCTGGCTGTGTGGGGGGAGCACTGACAGTGCTGGCTGTGTGGGGGAGCACTGACAGTGCTGGCTGTGTGGGGGCACACTGACAGTGCTGGCTGTGTGGGGGGAGCACTGACAGTGCTGGCTGTGTGGTGGTAGCACTGACACTGCTGGCTGTGTGCGGGGAGCACTGACAGTGCTGACTGTGTGGTGGGAGCACTGACAGTGCTGGCTGTGTGGGGGGAGCACTGACAGTGCTGGCTGTGTGGGGGGAGCACTGTCAGTGCTGGCTGTGTGGGGGGAGCACTACCAGTGCTGGCTGTGTGGGGGGAGCACTTACAGTGCTCGCTGTGTGGGGGAGCACTGACACTGCTGGCTGTGTGTTGGGAGCACTGACAGTGCTGGCTGTGTGGTGGGAGCACTGACAGTGCCGGCTGTGTGGGGGAGCACTGACAATGCTGGCTGTGTGGTGGGAGCACTGACAGTGCTTGCTGTGTCGGGGGAGCACTGACAGTGCTGGCTATGTGGGGGGGGGGTGGGGCACTGACAGTGCTGGCTGTGTGGTGGAGCACTGACAGTGCTGGCTGTGTGGGGGAGCACTGACAGTGCTGGCTGTGTGGTGTGAGCACTGACAGTGCCGGCTGTGTGGGGGAGCACTGACAGTGGTGGCTGTGTGGGGGAGCACTGACAGTGCTGGCTTTGTGGGAGGAGCACTGACAGTGCTGGCTGTGTGGGGGAGCACTGACAGTGCTGGCTGTGTGGGAGGAGCACTGACAATGCTGGCTGTGTGTTGGGAGCACTGACAGTGCTTGCTGTGTCGGGGGAGCACTGACAGTGCTGGCTATGTGGGGGGTGGGGCACTGACAGTGCTGGCTGTGTGGGGGAGCACTGACAGTGCTGGCTGTGTGGGGGAGCACTGACAGTGCTGGCTGTGTGGTGGGAGCACTGACAGTGCCGGCTGTGTGGGGGAGCACTGACAGTGCTGGCTGTGTGGGGGAGCACTGACAGTGCTGGCTGTGTGGGAGGAGCACTGACAGTGCTGGCTGTGTGGGGGAGCACTGACAGTGCTGGTTGTGTGGCGGGAGCACTGACAGTGCTGGCTGTGTGGTGGGAGCACTGACAGTGTTGGCTGTGTGGGGGGAGCACTTACAGTGCTGGCTGTGTGGGGAGCACTGACAGTGCTGGCTGTGTGGGGAAGCACTGACAGTGCTGGCTGTGTGGAGGGAGCACTGACACGGCTGGCTGTGTGGTGGGACCACTGACAGTGCTGGCTGTGTGGGGGTGCACTGACAGTGCTGGCTGTGTGGGGGAGCACTGACAGTGCTGGCTGCGTGTGGGAGCCCTGACAGTGCTGGCTGTGTGGGGGTGCACTGACAGTGCTGGCTGTGTGGGGGAGCACTGACAGTGCTGGCTGTGTGGTGGGAGCACTGACAGTGCTGGCTGTGTGGAGGGAGCACTGACACGGCTGGCTGTGTGGTGGAAGCACTGACAGTGCTGGCTGTGTGAGGAGCACTGACAGTGCTAGCTGTGTGGTGGGAGCACTGACAGTGCTAGCTGATTGGGGGAGCACTGACAGTGCTGGCTGTGTGGAGGGAGCACTGACAGTGCTGGCTGTGTGGGGCGAGCACGGACAGTGCTGGCTGTCTGGTGGGAGCACTGACAGTGCTTCTTGTGTGGGGGAGCACGGACAGTGCTGACTGTGTGGGGGGAATCACTGACAGTGCTGGCTGTGTGGGGAGCAATGACAGTGCTGGCTGTCTGGGGGAGCACTGCCAATGCTGGCTGTGTGGGTGGAGCACTGACAGTGCTGGTTGTGTGGTGGGAGCACTGACAGTGCTGGCTGTGTGGTGCGAGAACTGACAGTCTTGGCTGTGTGGGGGGAGCACTGCCAGTGCTGGCTGTGTCGGGGGAGCACTGACAGTGCTGGCTATGTGGGGGAGCACTGACAGTGCTGGCTGTGTGGTTGGAGCACTGACTGTGCTGGCTGTGTGGTGGGAGCACTGACAGTGCTGGCTGTGTAGTGGGAGCACTGACAGTGCTGGCTGTGTGGGGGAGCACTGACAATGCTGGCTGTGTGGTGGGAGCACTGACAGTGCTGGCTGTGTGGTGGGAGCACTGCCAGTTCTGGCTGTGTGAGGGAGCACTGACAGTGCTGGCTGTGCGGTTGGAGCGCTGACAGTGCTAGCTCTGTGGTGGGAGTACTGACAGTGCTGGCTGTGCGGGGGGTGCACTGACAGTGCTGGCTGTGTTGGGGGAGCACTGACAGTGCTGGCTGTGTGGGGGGAGCACTGACAGTGCTGGCTGTGTGGTGGGAGCACTGGCAGTGCTGGCTGTGTGGGGGAGCACTGCCAGTGCTGGCTGTGTGGGGGAGCACTGACAGTGCTGGCTGTGTTGTGGGAGCACTGACAGGGCTGGCTGTGTGGTGGGAGTAATGACAGTGCTGGCTGTGTGGGGGGAGCACTGACACTGCTGGCTGTGTGGTGGGAGCACTGACAGTGCTGACTGTGTGGGGGAGCACTGACAGTGCTGGCTGTGTGGTGGGAGAACTGACAGTGCTGGCTGTGTGGTGGGAGCACTGACAGTGCTGCCTGTGTGGAGGGAGCACTAACAGCGCTGGCTGTGTGGGGGGAGCACTGACAGTGCTGGCTGTGTGGGGGAGCACTGACAGTGCTGGCTGTGTGGGGGCACACTGACAGTGCTGGCTGTGTGGGGGAGCACTGACAGTGCTGGCTGTGTGGTGGTAGCACTGACACTGCGGGCTGTGTGCGGGGAGCACTGACAGTGCTGACTGTGTGGTGGGAGCACTGACAGTGCTGGCTGTGTGGGGGAGCACTGACAGTGCTGGCTGTGTGGGGGGAGCACTGTCAGTGCTGGCTGTGTGGGGGGAGCACTACCAGTGCTGGCTGTGTGGGGGGAGCACTTACAGTGCTCGCTGTGTGGGGAGCACTGACACTGCTGGTTGTGTGGTGGGAGCAATGACAGTGCCGGCTGTGTGGGGGAGCCCTGACAGTGCTGGCTGTGTGGGGGAGCACTGACAGTGCTGGCTGTGTGGGAGGAGCACTGACAGTGCTGGCTGTGTGGGGGAGCACTGACAGAGCTGGCTGTGTGGTGGGAGCACTGACAGTGCTGGCTGTGTGTGGGGAGCACTGACAATGCTGGCTGTGTGGTGGGAGCACTGACAATGCTGGCTGTGTGGGGGGAGAACTGACAGTGCTGGCTGTGGTGGGAGCACTGGCAGTGCTGGCTGTGTGGGGGAGCACTGACAGTGCTGGCTGTGTGGGGGTGCACTGACAGTGCTTGCTGTGTGGCGGAGCACTGACAGTGCTGGCTGTGTGAGGGAGCACTGACAGTGCTGGCTGTGTGAGGGAGCACTGACTGTGCTGGCTGTGTGGTGGGAGCACTGATAGTGCTGGCTGTGTGGGTGTCGCACTGACAGTGCTGGCTGTGCGGGGGGTGCACTGACAGTGCTGGCTGTGTGGGGGAGCACTGACAGTGCTGGCTGTGTGGTTTGAGCACTGACACGGTTGGCTGTGTGGTGGGAGCACTGACAGTGCTGGCTGTGTGGGGGAGGACTGACAGTGCTGGCTGTGTGGGGTAGCACTGACATTGCTGGCTCTGTGGTGGGAGCACTGACAGTGCTGATTGTGCGGGGGAGCACTGGCAGTGCTGGCTGCGTGAGGGGAGCACTGACAGTGCTGGCTCTGTGGTGAGAGCACTGACAGTGCTGGCTGTGTGGGGGGAGCACTGACAGTGCTGGCTGTGTTGGGGAGCACTGACAGTGCTGGCTGTGTGGTGGGAGCACTGACAGTACTGGCTGTGTGGTGTGAGCACGGACAGTACTGGATATGTGGGGGAGAAATGACAGTGCTGGCTGTGTGAGTGGAGCACTGACAGTACTGGCTGTGTGGGGGGAGCACTGACACTGCTGGCAGTGTGGGGAGAGCACTGACAGTGCTGGCTGTGTGGTGGGAGCACTGACAGTGCAGGCTGTGTGGGAGGAGCACTGACAGTCTTGACTGTGTGGGGGAGCACTGAGAGTGCTGGCTGTGTGGTGGGAGCACTGACAGTGCTGGCTGTGTGGGGGTGCACTGACAGTGCTGGCTGTGTGGGGGAGCACTGACAGTGCTAGCTGATTGGGGGGAGCACTGACAGTGCTGCCTGTGTGGAGGGAGCACTGACAGTGCTGGCTGTGTGGGGCGAGCACAGACAGTGCTGGCTGTGTGGTGGGAGTTCTGACAGTGCTGGCTGTGTGGGGACAGCACGGACAGTGCTGGCTGTGTGGTGGGAGAACTGACAGTCTTGGCTGTGTAGGGGGAGCACTTACAGTGCTGGCTGTGTCGGGGGAGCACTGACAGTGCTGGCTATGTGGGGGAGCACTGACAGTGCTGGCTGTGTGGTGGGAGCACTGACAGTGCTGGCTGTGTGGTGGGAGCACTGACAATGCTGGCTGTGTTGTGGGAGCACTGACAGTGCTGGCTGTGTGGGGGAGCACTGACAATGCTGGCTGAGTGGCGGGAGCACTGACAGTGCTGGCTGTGTGGTGGGAGCACTGACAGTGCTGGCTGTGTGAGGGAGCACTGACAGTGCTGGCTGTGTGGTGGGAGCACTGACAGTGCTGGCTGTGTGGTGGGAGCACTGACAGTGCTGCCTGTATGGGGGAGCACTGACAGTGCTGGCTGTGTCGGGGAGCACTGACAGTGTTGGTTCTGTGGTGGGAGCACTGACCGTGCTGGCTCTGTGGTGTGAGCACTGACAGTGCTGGATATGTCGGGGAGCACTGACAGTGCTGGCTGTGTGAGTGGAGCACTGACAGTGCTGGCTGTGTGGGGAGAGCACTGACAGTGCTGGCTGTGTCGTGGGAGCACTTACAGTGTTGGCTGTGTGGTGGGAGCACAGACAGTGCTGGCTGTGTGGGGGTGCACTGACAGTGCTGGCTGTGTGGGGGAGCACTGACAGTGCTGGTTGTGTTGTGGGAGCACTGACATTGCTGGCTGTGTGGGGCGAGCACGGAAAATGCTGGCTGTGTGGTGGGAGCACTGACAGTGCAGGCTGTGTGGGGGAGCACTGACAGTGCTGTCTGTGTGTGGGGCGCACTGACAGTGCTGGCTGTGTGGTGGGAGCACTGACAATGCTGGCTGTGTGCTGGGTGCAGTGACAGTGCTGGCTCTGTGGTGGGAGCACTAACAGTGCTGGCTGTGTGGTGGGAGCACTGACAGTGCTGGCTGTGTGGGGGGAGCACTTACAGTGCGGCTGTGTGGGGGAGCACTGACAGTGCTGGCTGTGTGGGGGAGCACTGGCAGTGCTGGCTGTGTGGTGGGAGCACTGACAGTGCTGTGTGTGTGGTGGTAGCACTGACAGTGCTGGCTGTGTTGTGGGAGCACTGACAGTGCTGGCTGTGTGAGGGGAGCACTGACACTGCTGGCTGTGTGGTGGGAGCACTGACAGTGCTGACTGTGTGGGGGAGCACTGACAGTGCTGGCTGTGTGGTGGGAGAACTGACAGTGCTGGCTGTGTGGTGGGGGCACTGACAGTGCTGCCTGTGTGGAGGGAGCACTGACAGCGCTGGCTGTGTTGGGGCACACTGACAGTGCTGGCTGTGTGGGGAGCACTGACAGTGCTGGCTGTGTGGTGGTAGCACTGACACTGCGGGCTGTGTGCGGGGAGCACTGACAGTGCTGGCTGTGTGGTGGTAGCACTGACACTGCGGGCTGTGTGCGGGGAGCACTGACAGTGCTGACTGTGTGGTGGGAGCACTGACAGTGCTGGCTGTGTGGGGGAGCACTGACAGTGCTGGCTGTGTGGTGGGGGCACTGACAGTGCTGCCTGTGTGGAGGGAGCACTGACAGCGCTGGCTGTGTTGGGGCACACTGACAGTGCTGGCTGTGTGGGGAGCACTGACAGTGCTGGCTGTGTGGTGGTAGCACTGACACTGCGGGCTGTGTGCGGGGAGCACTGACAGTGCTGACTGTGTGGTGGGAGCACTGACAGTGCTGGCTGTGTGGGGGAGCACTGACAGTGCTGGCTGTGTGGGGGAGCACTGACAGTGCTAGCTGTGTGGTGGGAGCACTGACAGTGCCGGCTGTGTGGGGGAGCACTGACAGTGCTGGCTGTGTGGGGGAGCACTGACAGTGCTGGCTGTGTGGGAGGAGCACTGACAGTGCTGGCTGTGTGGGGGAGCACTGACAGTGCTGGCTGTGTGGTGGGAGCACTGACAGTGCTGGCTGTGTGGGGGGAGTACTGACAATGCTGGCTGTGTGGTGGGAGCACTGACAATGCTGGCTGTGTGGGGGGAGCACTGACAGTGCTGGCTGTGGTGGGAGCACTGGCAGTGCTGGCTGTGTGGGGGAGCACTGACAGTGCTGGCTGTGTGGGGGTGCACTGACAGTGCTGGCTGTGTGGCGGAGCACTGACAGTGCTGGCTGTGTGAGGGAGCACTGACAGTGCTGGCTGTGTGAGGGATCACTGACTGTGCTGGCTGTGTGGTGGGAGCAGTGATAGTGCTGGCTGTGTGGGTGTCGCACTGACAGTGCTGGCTGTGTGGGGGGTGCACTGACAGTGCTGGCTGTGTGGGGGAGCACTGACAGTGCTGGCTGTGTGGTGGGAGCACTGACACGGTTGGCTGTGTGGTGGGAGCTCTGACAGTGCTGGCTGTGTGGGGGAGGACTGACAGTGCTGGCTGTGTGGGGGAGCACTGACAGTGCTGGCTCTGTGGTGGGAGCACTGACAGTGCTGATTGTGTGGTGGGAGCACTGACAGTGCTGGCTGTGTGGTGTGAGCACGGACAGTACTGGATATGTGGGGGAGAAATGACAGTGCTGGCTGTGTGAGTGGAGCACGGACAGTGCTGGCTGTGTGGGGGGAGCACTGACACTGCTGGCAGTGTGGGGAGAGCACTGACAGTGCTGGCTGTGTGGTGGGAGCACTGACAGTGCAGGCTGTGTGGGAGGAGCACTGACAGCCTTGACTGTGTGGGGGAGCACTGAGAGTGCTGGCTGTGTGGTGGGAGCACTGGCAGTGCTGGCTATGTGGGGGTGCACTGACAGTGCTGACTGTGTGGGGACAGCACGGACAGTGCTGGCTGTGTGGGGGGAGCACTGACAGTGCTGACTGTGTGGTGGGAGAACGGACAGTCTTGGCTGTGTAGGGGGAGCACTTACAGTGCTGGCTGTGTCGGGGGAGCACTGACAGTGCTGGCTATGTGGGGGAGCACTGACACTGCTGGCTGTGTGGTGGGAGCACTGATAGTGCTGGCTGTGTGGGTGTCGCACTGACAGTGCTGGCTGTGCGGGGGGTGCACTGACAGTGCTGGCTGTGTGGGGGAGCACTGACAGTGCTGGCTGTGTGGTTTGAGCACTGACACGGTTGGCTGTGTGGTGGGAGCACTGACAGTGCTGGCTGTGTGGGGGAGGACTGACAGTACTGGCTGTGTGGGGTAGCACTGACATTGCTGGCTCTGTGGTGGGAGCACTGACAGTGCTGATTGTGCGGGGGAGCACTGGCAGTGCTGGCTGCGTGAGGGGAGCACTGACAGTGCTGGCTCTGTGGTGAGAGCACTGACAGTGCTGGCTGTGTGGGGGGAGCACTGACAGTGCTGGCTGTGTGGGGGAGCACTGACAGTGCTGGCTGTGTGGTGGGAGCACTGACAGTACTGGCTGTGTGGTGTGAGCACGGACAGTACTGGATATGTGGGGGAGAAATGACAGTGCTGGCTGTGTGAGTGGAGCACTGACAGTACTGGCTGTGTGGGGGGAGCACTGACACTGCTGGCAGTGTGGGGAGAGCACTGACAGTGCTGGCTGTGTGGTGGGAGCACTGACAGTGCAGGCTGTGTGGGAGGAGCACTGACAGTCTTGACTGTGTGGGGGAGCACTGAGAGTGCTGGCTGATTGGGGGGAGCACTGACAGTGCTGCCTGTGTGGAGGGAGCACTGACAGTGCTGGCTGTGTGGGGCGAGCACAGACAGTGCTGGCTGTGTGGTGGGAGTTCTGACAGTGCTGGCTGTGTGGGGACAGCACGGACAGTGCTGGCTGTGTGGTGGGAGAACTGACAGTCTTGGCTGTGTAGGGGGAGCACTTACAGTGCTGGCTGTGTCGGAGGAGCACTGACAGTGCTGGCTATGTGGGGGAGCACTGACAGTGCTGGCTGTGTGGTGGGAGCACTGACAGTGCTGGCTGTGTGGTGGGAGCACTGACAATGCTGGCTGTGTTGTGGGAGCACTGACAGTGCTGGCTGTGTGGGGGAGCACTGACAATGCTGGCTGAGTGGCGGGAGCACTGACAGTGCTTGCTGTGTGGTGGGAGCACTGACAGTGCTGGCTGTGTGAGGGAGCACTGACAGTGCTGGCTGTGTGGTGGGAGCACTGACAGTGCTGGCTGTGTGGTGGGAGCACTGACAGTGCTGCCTGTATGGGGGAGCACTGACAGTGCTGGCTGTGTCGGGGAGCACTGACAGTGTTGGTTCTGTGGTGGGAGCACTGACCGTGCTGGCTCTGTGGTGTGAGCACTGACAGTGCTGGATATGTCGGGGAGCACTGACAGTGCTGGCTGTGTGAGTGGAGCACTGACAGTGCTGGCTGTGTGGGGAGAGCACTGACAGTGCTGGCTGTGTCGTGGGAGCACTTACATTGTTGGCTGTGTGGTGGGAGCACAGACAGTGCTGGCTGTGTGGGGGAACACTGACAGTGCTGGCTGTGTGGGAGAGCACTGACAGTGCTGGTTGTGTTGTGGGAGCACTGACATTGCTGGCTGTGTGGGGCGAGCACGGAAAATGCTGGCTGTGTGGTGGGAGCACTGACAGTGCAGGCTGTGTGGGGGGAGCACTGACAGTGCTGTCTGTGTGTGGGGCGCACTGACAGTGCTGGCTGTGTGGTGGGAGCACTGACAATGCTGGCTGTGTGCTGGGTGCAGTGACAGTGCTGGCTCTGTGATGGGAGCACTAACAGTGCTGGCTGTGTGGTGGGAGCACTGACAGTGCTGGCTGTGTGGGGGGAGCACTTACAGTGCGGCTGTGTGGGGGAGCACTGACAGTGCTGGCTGTGTGGGGGAGCACTGGCAGTGCTGGCTGTGTGGTGGGAGCACTGACAGTGCTGTGTGTGTGGTGGTAGCACTGACAGTGCTGGCTGTGTTGTGGGAGCACTGACAGTGCTGGCTGTGTGAGGGGAGCACTGACACTGCTGGCTGTGTGGTGGGAGCACTGACAGTGCTGACTGTGTGGGGGAGCACTGACAGTGCTGGCTGTGTGGTGGGAGAACTGACAGTGCTGGCTGTGTGGTGGGGGCACTGACAGTGCTGCCTGTGTGGAGGGAGCACTGACAGCGCTGGCTGTGTTGGGGGAGCACTGACAGTGCTGGCTGTGTGGGGGCACACTGACAGTGCTGGCTGTGTGGGGAGCACTGACAGTGCTGGCTGTGTGGTGGTAGCACTGACACTGCGGGCTGTGTGCGGGGAGCACTGACAGTGCTGACTGTGTGGTGGGAGCACTGACAGTGCTGGCTGTGTGGGGGAGCACTGACAGTGCTGGCTGTGTGGGGGGAGCACTGTCAGTGCTGGCTGTGTGGGGGGAGCACTACCAGTGCTGGCTGTGTGGGGGGAGCACTTACAGTGCTCGCTGTGTGGGGGAGCACTGACACTGCTGGTTGTGTGGTGGGAGCACTGACAGTGCCGGCTGTGTGGGGGAGCCCTGACAATGCTGGCTGTGTGGGAGGAGCACTGACAATGCTGGCTGTGTGGTGGGAGCACTGCCAGTGCTTGCTGTGTCGGGGGAGCACTGACAGTGCTGGCTATGTGGGGGGGGGGGGTGGGGCACTGACAGTGCTGGCTGTGTGGGGGAGCACTGACAGTGCTGGCTGTGTGGGGGAGCACTGACAGTGCTAGCTGTGTGGTGGGAGCACTGACAGTGCCGGCTGTGTGGGGGAGCACTGACAGTGCTGGCTGTGTGGGGGAGCACTGACAGTGCTGGCTGTGTGGGAGGAGCACTGACAGTGCTGGCTGTGTGGGGGAGCACTGACAGTGCTGGCTGTGTGGTGGGAGCACTGACAGTGCTGGCTGTGTGGGGGGAGCACTGACAATGCTGGCTGTGTGGTGGGAGCACTGACAATGCTGGCTGTGTGGGGGGAGCACTGACAGTGCTGGCTGTGGTGGGAGCACTGGCAGTGCTGGCTGTGTGGGGGAGCACTGACAGTGCTGGCTGTGTGGGGGTGCACTGACAGTGCTGGCTGTGTGGCGGAGCACTGACAGTGCTGGCTGTGTGAGGGAGCGCTGACAGTGCTGGCTGTGTGAGGGATCACTGACTGTGCTGGCTGTGTGGTGGGAGCACTGATAGTGCTGGCTGTGTGGGTGTCGCACTGACAGTGCTGGCTGTGTGGGGGGTGCACTGACAGTGCTGGCTGTGTGGGGGAGCACTGACAGTGCTGGCTGTGTGGTGGGAGCACTGACACGGTTGGCTGTGTGGTGGGAGCACTGAAAGTGCTGGCTGTGTGGGGGAGGACTGACAGTGCTGGCTGTGTGGGGGAGCACTGACAGTGCTGGCTCTGTGGTGGGAGCACTGACAGTGCTGATTGTGTGGTGGGAGCACTGACAGTGCTGGCTGTGTGGTGTGAGCACGGACAGTACTGGATATGTGGGGGAGAAATGACAGTGCTGGCTGTGTGAGTGGAGCACGGACAGTGCTGGCTGTGTGGGGGGAGCACTGACACTGCTGGCAGTGTGGGGAGAGCACTGACAGTGCTGGCTGTGTGGTGGGAGCACTGACAGTGCAGGCTGTGTGGGAGGAGCACTGACAGCCTTGACTGTGTGGGGGAGCACTGAGAGTGCTGGCGGTGTGGTGGGAGCAGTGGCAGTGCTGGCTATGTGGGGGTGCACTGACAGTGCTGACTGTGTGGGGACAGCACGGACAGTGCTGGCTGTGTGGGGGGTGCACTGACAGTGCTGACTGTGTGGTGGGAGAACGGACAGTCTTGGCTGTGTAGGGGGCGCACTTACAGTGCTGGCTGTGTCGGGGGAGCACTGACAGTGCTGGCTATGTGGGGGAGCACTGACACTGCTGGCTGTGTGGTGGGAGCACTGACAGTGCTGGCTGTGTGGTGGGAGCACTGACAGTGCTGGCTGTGTTGTGGGAGCACTGACAGTGCTGGCTGTGTGGTGGAGCACTGACAATGCTGGCTGTGTGGTGGGAGCACTGACAGTGCTGTCTGTGTGGTGGGAGCACTGACAGTGCTGTCTGTGTGAGGGAGCACTGTCAGTGCTGGCTGTGTGGTGGGAGCACTGACAGTGCTGGCTGTGCGGTGGGAGCACTGACAGTGCTGGCTGCGTGGTGGGAGTACTGACAGTGCGGGGGGTGCACTGACAGTGCTGGCTGTGTTGGGGAGCACTGACAGTGCTGGCTGTGTGGGGGAGCACTGACAGTGCAGGCTGTGTGGTGGGAGCACTGGCAGTGCTGGCTGTGTGGGGAGCACTGAAAGTGCTGGCTGCGTGGGGAGCACTGACAGTGCTGGCTGTGTGGAGGAGCACTGACAGTGCTGGCTGTGTGGGGGAGCACTGACAGTGCTGGCTGTGTGGGGGAGCACTGACAGTGCTGGCTGTGTGGTGGGAGCACTGACACTGCTGGCAGTGTGGGGAGAGCACTGACAGTGCTGGCTGTGTGGTGGGAGCACTGACAGTGCAGGCTATGTGGGAGGAGCACTGACAGTCTTGACTGTGTGGGGGCGCACTGAGAATGCT
The DNA here is from genome assembly GCF_047496885.1 of Scyliorhinus torazame. Lineage (NCBI taxonomy): Eukaryota > Metazoa > Chordata > Chondrichthyes > Carcharhiniformes > Scyliorhinidae > Scyliorhinus > Scyliorhinus torazame. Next base: position 22,970,495 of record NC_092711.1, read on the forward strand.
GGCTGTGTGGTGGGAGCACTGACAGTGCTGGCTGTGTGGGGGTGCACTGACAGTGCTGGCTGTGTGGGGAGCACTGACAATGCTGGCTGTGTGGTGGGAGCACTGACAGTGCTGGCTGTGTGGTGGGAGCACTGACAATGCTGGCTGTGTGAGGGAGCACTGACAGTGCTGGCTGTGTGGTGGGAGCACTGACAGTGCTGGCTGTGCGGTGGGAGCAGTGACAGTGCTGGCTGTGTGGTGGGAGTACTGACAGTGCTGGCTGTGCGGGGAGTGCACTGGACAGTGCTGGCTGTGTTGGGGGTGCACTGACAGTGCTGGCTGTGTGGGGGGAGCACTGACAGTGATGGCTGTGTGGTGGGAGCCCTGGCAGTGCTGGCTGTGTGGGAGAGCACTGACAGTGCTGGCTGTGTGGGGAGCACTGACAGTGCTGGCTGAGCAGGGGAGCACTGACAGTGCTGGCTGTGTGGTGGGAGCACTGACAGTGCTGGCTGTGTGGAGGAACACTGACAGTGCTGGCTGTGTGGGGGTGCACTGACAGTGCTGGCTGTGTCGTGGGAGCACTGACAGTGCTGGCTGTGTCGGGGAGCACTGACAGTACTGTCTATGTGGGGGAGGGGGCACTGACAGTCATGGCACTGTGGTATGAGCACTGACAGTGCTGGCTGTATGGGGGAGCACTGACAGTGCTGGCTGTGTCGGGGAGCACTGACAGTGCTGTCTATGTGGGGGAGGGGGCACTGACAGTTCTGGCTCTGTGGTATGAGCACTGACAGTGCTGGCTTTGTGGTGGGAGAACTGACAGTGCTGGCTGTGTGGGGGAGCACTGACAGTGTTGGTTCTGTGGTGGGAGCACTGACCGTGCTGGCTCTGTGGTGTGAGCACTGACAGTGCTGGATATGTCGGGGAGCACTGACAGTGCTGGCTGTGTGAGTGGAGCACTGACAGTGCTGGCTGTGTGGGGAGAGCACTGACAGTGCTGGCTGTGTCGTGGGAGCACTTACAGTGCTGGCTGTGTGGTGGGAGCACAGACAGTGCTGGCTGTGTGGGGGAGCACTGACAGTGCTGGTTGTGTGGTGGGAGCACTGACAGTGCTGGATCTGTGGGGCGAGCAAGGAAAGTGCTGGCTGTGTGGTGGGAGCACTGACAGTGCAGGCTGTGGGGGGGGGGAGCACTGACAGTGCTGCCTGTGTGTGGGGCGCACTGACAGTGCTGGCTGTGTGGTGGGAGCACTGACAGTGCTGGCTGTGTGGTGGGTGCACTGACAGTGCTGGCTCTGTGGTGGGAGCACTAACAGTGCTGGCTGTGTGGTGGGAGCACTGACAGAGCTGGCTGTGTGGGGGGAGCACTTACAGTGCTGGCTGTGTGGGGGAGCACTGACAGTGCTGACTGTGTGGGGGAGCACTGGCAGTGCTGGCAATGTGGTGGGAGCACTGACAGTGCTGTGTGTGTGGTGGTAGCACTGACAGTGCTGGCTGTGTTGTGGGAGCACTGACAGTGCTGGCTGTGTGAGGGGAGCACTGACAATGCTGGCTGTGTGGTGGGAGCACTGACAGTGCTGGCTGTGTGGTGGGAGCACTGACAGTGCTGGCTGTGTTGTGGGAGCACTGACAGGGCTGGCTGTGTGGTGGGAGCACTGACAGTGCTGGCTGTGTGGGGGGAGCACTGACACTGCTGGCTGTGTGGTGGGAGCACTGACAGTGCTGACTGTGTGGGGGAGCACTGACAGTGCTGGCTGTGTGGTGGGAGAACTGACAGTGCTGGCTGTGTGGGGGGAGCACTGACAGTGCTGCCTGTGTGGAGAGAGCACTGACAGCGCTGGCTGTGTGGGGGGAGCACTGACAGTGCTGGCTGTGTGGGGGAGCACTGACAGTGCTGGCTGTGTGGGGGCACACTGACAGTGCTGGCTGTGTGGGGGAGCACTGACAGTGCTGGCTGTGTGGTGGTAGCACTGACACTGCTGGCTGTGTGCGGGGAGCACTGACAGTGCTGACTGTGTGGTGGGAGCACTGACAGTGCTGGCTGTGTGGGGGAGCACTGACAGTGCTGGCTGTGTGGGGGAGCACTGTCAGTGCTGGTTGTGTGGGGGGAGCACTACCAGTGCTGGCTGTGTGGGGGGAGCACTTACAGTGCTCGCTGTGTGGGGGAGCACTGACACTGCTGGCTGTGTGTTGGGAGCACTGACAGTGCTGGCTGTGTGGTGGGAGCACTGACAGTGCCGGCTGTGTGGGGGAGCACTGACAATGCTGGCTGTGTGGTGGGAGCACTGACAGTGCTTGCTGTGTCGGGGGAGCACTGACAGTGCTGGCTATGTGGGGGGTGGGGCACTGACAGTGCTGGCTGTGTGGGGGAGCATTGACAGTGCTGGCTGTGTGGGGGAGCACTGACAGTGCTGGCTGTGTGGTGGGAGAACTGACAGTGCCGGCTGTGTGGGGGAGCACTGACAGTGCTGGCTGTGTGGGGGAGCACTGACAGTGCTGGCTGTGTGGGAGGAGCACTGACAGTGCTGGCTGTGTGGGGGAGCACTGACAGTGCTGGCTGTGTGGTGGGAGCACTGACAGTGCTGGCTGTGTGGGGGGAGCACTGACAATGCTGGCAGTGTGGTGGGAGCACTGACAATGCTGGCTGTGTGGGGGGAGCACTGACAGTGCTGGCTGTGTGGGGAAGCACTGACAGTGCTGGCTGTGTGGGAGGAGCACTGACAATGCTGGCTGTGTGTTGGGAGCACTGACAGTGCTTGCTGTGTCGGGGGAGCACTGACAGTGCTGGCTATGTGGGGGGTGGGGCACTGACAGTGCTGGCTGTGTGGGGAAGCACTGACAGTGCTGGCTGTGTGGGGGAGCACTGACAGTGCTGGCTGTGTGGTGGGAGCACTGACAGTGCCGGCTGTGTGGGGGAGCACAGACAGTGCTGGCTGTGTGGGAGGAGCACTGACAGTGCTGGCTGTGTGGGGGAGCACTGACAGTGCTGGCTGTGTGGTGGGAGCACTGACAGTGCTGGCTGTGTGGGGGGAGCACTGACAATGCTGGATGTGTGGTGGGAGCACTGACAATGCTGGCTGTGTGGGGGGAGCACTGACAGTGCTGGCTGTGTGGGGAAGCACTGACAGTGCTGGCTGTGTGGGAGGAGCACTGACAATGCTGGCTGTGTGTTGGGAGCACTGACAGTGCTTGCTGTGTCGGGGGAGCACTGACAGTGCTGGCTATGTGGGGGGTGGGGCACTGACAGTGCTGGCTGTGTGGGGAAGCACTGACAGTGCTGGCTGTGTGGGGGAGCACTGACAGTGCTGGCTGTGTGGTGGGAGCACTGACAGTGCCGGCTGTGTGGGGGAGCACTGACAGTGCTGGCTCTGTGGGGGAGCACTGACAGTGCTGGCTGTGTGGGAGGAGCACTGACAGTGCTGGCTGTATGGGGGAGCACTGACAGTGCTGGTTGTGTGGCGGGAGCACTGATAGTGGTGGCTGTGTGGTGGGAGCACTGACAGTGTTGGCTGTGTGGGGGGAGCACTTACAGTGCTGGCTGTGTGGCGAGCACTGACAGTGCTGGCTGTGTGGGGAAGCACTCGCAGTGCTGGCTGTGTGTTGGGAGCAATGACAGTGCTGGCTGTGTGGTGGTAGCACTTACAGTGCTGGCTGTGTGGTGGGAGAACTGACAGTGCTGGCTGTGTGGGGGAGCACTGACAGTGCTGGCTGTGTGCAGGGACCACTGACACGGCTGGCTGTGTGGTGGGAGCACTGACAGTGCTGGCTGTTTGGGGGTGCACTGACAGTGCTGGCTGTGTGGGGGAGCACTGACAGTGCTGGCTGTGTGTGGGAGCCCTGACAGTGCTGGCTGTGTGGGGGTGCACTGACAGTGCTGGCTGTGTGGGGGAGCCCTGACTGTGCTGGCTGTGTGGTGGGAGCACTGACAGTGCTGGCTGTGTGGAGGGAGCACTGACACGGCTGGCTGTGTGGTGGAAGCACTGACAGTGCTGGCTGTGTGAGGAGCACTGACAGTGCTAGCTGTGTGGTGGGAGCACTGACAGTGCTAGCTGATTGGGGGAGCACTGACAGTGCTGCCTGTGTGGAGGGAGCACTGACAGTGCTGGCTGTGTGGGGCGAGCACGGACAGTGCTGGCTGTGTGGTGGGAGCACTGACAGTGCTGGCTGTGTGGGGGAGCACGGACAGTGCTGCCTGCGTGGGGGGGGGGATCACTGACAGTGCTGGCTGTGTGTGGGGAACAATGACAGTGCAGGCTGTGTGGGGGGAGCACTGCCAGTGCTGGCTGTGTGGGGGGAGCACTGACAGTGCTGGTTGTGTGGTGGGAGCACTGACAGTGCTGGCTGTGTGGTGGGAGAACTGACAGTCTTGGCTGTGTGGGGGGAGCACTTACAGTGCTGGCTGTGTCGGGGGAGCACTGACAGTGCTGGCTATGTGGGGGCGAACTGACAGTGCTGGCTGTGTGGTTGGAGCACTGACTGTGCTGGCTGTGTGGTGGGAGCACTGACAGTGCTGGCTGTGTTGTGGGAGCACTGACAGTGCTGGCTGTGTGGGGGAGCACTGACAATGCTGGCTGTGTGGTGGGAGCACTGACAGTGCTGTCTGTGTGATGGGAGCACTGCCAGTGCTGGCTGTGTAAGGGAGCACTGACAGTGCTGGCTGTGTGGTGGGAGCACTGACAGTGCTGGCTGTGCGGTGGGAGCACTGACAGTGCTGGCTCTGTGCTGGGAGTACTGACAGTGCTGGCTGTGCGGGGGGTGCACTGACAGTGCTGGCTGTGTTGGGGGAGCACTGACAGTGCTGGCTGTGTGGGGGAGCTCTGACAGTGCTGGCTGTGTGGTGGGAGCACTGGCAGTGCTGGCTGTGTGGGGGAGCACTGACAGTGCTGGCTGTGTGGGGGAGCACTGACAGTGCTGGCTGTGTGGAGGAGCACTGACAGTGCTGGCTGTGTGGGGGAGCACTGACAGTGCTGGCTGTGTGGTGGGAGCACTGGCAGTGCTGGCTGTGTGGAGGAGCACTGACAGTGCTGGCTGTGTGGGGGAGCACTGACAGTGTTGGTTCTGTGGTGGGAGCACTGACTGTGCTGGCTCTGTGGTGTGAGCACTGACAGTGCTGGATATGTCGGGGAGCATTGACAGTGCTGGCTGTGTGATTGGAGCACTGACAGTGCTGGCTGTGTGGGGAGAGCACTGACAGTGCTGGCTGTGTGGGGGTGCACTGACAGTGCTGGCTGTGTGGGGGAGCACTGACAGTGCTGGCTGTGTGGTGGGAGCACTGACAGTGCTGGCTGTGTGGAGGGAGCACTGACACGGCTGGCTGTGTGGTGGAAGCACTGACAGTGCTGGCTGTGTGAGGAGCACTGACAGTGCTAGCTGTGTGGTGGGAGCACTGACAGTGCTAGCTGATTGGGGGAGCACTGACAGTGCTGCCTGTGTGGAGGGAGCACTGACAGTGCTGGCTGTGTGGGGCGAGCACGGACAGTGCTGGCTGTGTGGTGGGAGCACTGACAGTGCTGGCTGTGTGGGGGAGCACGGACAGTGCTGCCTGTGTGGGGGGGATCACTGACAGTGCTGGCTGTGTGTGGGGAGCAATGACAGTGCAGGCTGTGTGGGGGAGCACTGCCAGTGCTGGCTGTGTGGGGGAGCACTGACAGTGCTGGTTGTGTGGTGGGAGCACTGACAGTGCTGGCTGTGTGGTGGGAGAACTGACAGTCTTGGCTGTGTGGGGTGAGCACTTACAGTGCTGGCTGTGTCGGGGGAGCACTGACAGTGCAGGCTATGTGGGGGAGCACTGACAGTGCTGACTGTGTGGTTGGAGCACTGACTGTGCTGGCTGTGTGGTGGGAGCACTGACAGTGCTGGCTGTGTTGTGGGAGCACTGACAGTGCTGGCTGTGTGGGGGAGCACTGACAATGCTGGCTGTGTGGTGGGAGCTCTGACAGTGCTGTCTGTGTGGTGGGAGCACTGCCAGTGCTGGCTGTGTAAGGGAGCACTGACAGTGCTGGCTGTGCGGTGGGAGCACTGACAGTGCTGGCTCTGTGCTGGGAGTACTGACAGTGCTGGCTGTGCGGGGGGTGCACTGACAGTGCTGGCTGTGTTGGGGGAGCACTGACAGTGCTGGCTGTGTGGGGGAGCTCTGACAGTGCTGGCTGTGTGGTGGGAGCACTGGCAGTGCTGGCTGTGTGGGGAGCACTGACAGTGCTGGCTGTGTGGGGGAGCACTGACAGTGTTGGCTGTGTGGAGGAGCACTGACAGTGCTGGCTGTGTGGGGGAGCACTGACAGTGCTGGCTGCGTGGTGGGAGCACTGACAGTGCTGGCTGTGTGGAGGAGCACTGACAGTGCTGGCTGTGTGGGGGAGCCCTGACAGTGCTGGCTGTGTGGTGGGAGCACTGACAGTGCTGGCTGTGTGGTGGGAGCACTGACAGTGTTGGCTGTATGGGGGAGCACTGACAGTGCTGGCTGTATCGGGGAGCACTGACAGTGCTGGCTATGTGGGGGAGGGGGCACTGACAGTTCTGGCTCTGTGGTATGAGCACTGACAGTACTGGCTTTGTGGTGGGAGAACTGACAGTGCTGGCTGTGTGGGGGAGCACTGACAGTGTTGGTTCTGTGGTGGGAGCACTGACCGTGCTAGCTCTGTGGTGTGAGCACTGACAGTGCTGGATATGTCGGGGAGCACTGACAGTGCTGGCTGTGTGAGTGGAGCACTGACAGTGCTGGCTGTGTGGGGAGAGCACTGACAGTGCTGGCTGTGTCGTGGGAGCACTTACAGTGCTGGCTGTGTGGTGGGAGCACAGACAGTGCTGGCTGTGTGGGCGTGCACTGACAGTGCTGGCTGTGTGGGGGAGCACTGACAGTGCTGGTTGTGTTGTGGGAGCGCTGACAGTGCTGGCTGTGTGGGGCGAGCACGGAAAGTGCTGGCTGTGTGGTGGGAGCACTGACAGTGCAGGCTGTGTGGGGGGAGCACTGACAGTGCTGTCTGTGTGTGGGGCGCACTGACAGTGCTGGCTGTGTGGTGGGAGCACTGACAATGCTGGCTGTGTGGTGGGTGCAGTGACAGTGCTGGCTCTGTTGTGGGAGCACTAACAGTGCTGGCTGTGTGGTGGGAGCACTGACAGTGCTGGCTGTGTGGGGGTGCACTTACAGTGCTGGCTGTGTGGGGGAGCACTGACAGTGCTGGCTGTGTGGGGGAGCACTGGCAGTGCTGGCTGTGTGGTGGGAGCACTGACAGTGCTGTGTGTGTGGTGGTAGCACTGACAGTGCTGGCTGTGTTGTGGGAGCACTGACAGTGCTGGCTGTGTGAGGGGAGCACTGACAATGCTGGCTGTGTGGTGGGAGCACTGACAGTGCTGGCTGTGTGGTGGGAGCACTGACAGTGCTGGTTGTGTTGTGGGAGCACTGACAGGGCTGGCTGTGTGGTGGGAGCACTGACAGTGCTGGCTGTGTGGGGGAGCACTGACACTGCTGGCTGTGTGGTGGGAGCACTGACAGTGCTGACTGTGTGGGGAGCACTGACAGTGCTGGCTGTGTGGTGGGAGAACTGACAGTGCTGGCTGTGTGGTGGGAGCACTGACAGTGCTGCCTGTGTGGAGGGAGCACTGACAGCGCTGGCTGTGTGGGGGGAGCACTGACAGTGCTGGCTGTGTGGGGGAGCACTGATAGTGCCGGCTGTGTGGGGGAGCACTGACAATGCTGGCTGTGTGGGAGGAGCACTGACAATGCTGGCTGTGTGGTGGGAGCACTGCCGGTGCTTGCTGTGTCGGGGGAGCACTGACAGTGCTGGCTATGTGGGGGGGGGGGGGGCACTGACAGTGCTGGCTGTGTGGGGAGCACTGCCAGTGCTGGCTGTGTGGGGCAGCACTGAAAGTGCTAGCTGTGTGGTGGGAGCACTGACCTTGCTGGCTGTGTGGGGGAGCACTGACAGTGCTGGCTCTGTCGGGGAGCACTGACAGTGCTGGCTGTGTGGTGGGAGCACTGACAGTGCTGGCTGTGTGGGGGAGCACTGACAGTGCTGGCTGTGTGGGGGCAGCACGGACAATGCTGGCTGTGTGGGGGCAGCACGGACAGTGCTGGCTGTGAGGGGGGATCACTGACAGTGCTGGCTGTGTGTGGAGCGCACTGACAGTGCTGGCTGTGTGGTGGGAGCACTGGCAGTGCTGGCTGTGTGGTGGGAGCACTGACAGTGCTGGCTGTGTGGTGGGTGCACTGATAGTGCTGGATGTGTGGGGGAGCACTGACAGTGCTGGCTGTGTGGTGGGTGCACTGACAGTGCTGGCTGTGTGGGGGGAGCACTTACAGTGCTGGCTGTGTGGGGGAGAACGGACAGTGCTGGCTGTGTGGTGGGAGCACTGACAGTGCTGGCTGTGTGGGGGAGCACTGACAGTGCTGGCTGTGTGGGGGCAGCACGGACAATGCTGGCTGTGTGGGGGCAGCACGGACAGTGCTGGCTGTGAGGGGGGATCACTGACAGTGCTGGCTGTGTGTGGAGCGCACTGACAGTGCTGGCTGTGTGGTGGGAGCACTGGCAGTGCTGGCTGTGTGGTGGGAGCACTGACAGTGCTGGCTGTGTGGTGGGTGCACTGATAGTGCTGGATGTGTGGGGGAGCACTGACAGTGCTGGCTGTGTGGTGGGTGCACTGACAGTGCTGGATGTGTGGGGGGAGCACTTACAGTGCTGGCTGTGTGGGGGAGAACTGACAGTGCTGGCTGTGTGGGGGAGCACTGGCAGTACTGGCTGTGTGGTGGGAGCACTGACAGTGCTGGCTGTGTGGTGGTAGCACTGACAGTGCTGGCTGTGTTGTGGGAGCACTGACAGTGCTGGCTGCGTGAGGGGAGCACTGACAATGCTGGCTGTGTGGTGGGAGCACTGACGGTGCTGGCTGTGTGGTGGGAGCACCGACAGTGCTGGCTGTGTTGTGGGAGCACTGACAGGGCTGGCTGTGTGGAGGGAGCACTGACAGTGCTGGCTGTGTGGGCGGAGCACTGACACTGCTGGCTGTGTGGTCGGAGCACTGACAGTGCTGGCTGTGTGGGGGAGCACTGACAGTGCTGTCTGTGTGGTGGGAGAAATGACAGTGCTGGCTGTGTGGTGGGAGCACTGACAGTGCTGCCTGTGTGGATTGAGCACTGACAGTGCTGGCTGTGTGGTGGGAGCACTGACAGTGCTGGATGTGTGGGGGAGCACTGACAGTGCTGGCTGTGTGGGGAGAGCACTGGCAGTGTTGGCTGTGTGTGGGGAGCACTGACAGTGCTGGCTGTGTGGGGGAGCACTGACAGTGCTGGCTGTGTGGGGGGAGACTGACAGTGCTGGCTGTGTGTTGGGAGCACTGACAGTGCTGGCTGTGTGGGGGGGAGCACTGACAGTGCTGGCTGTGATGGAGGAGCACTGACAATGCTGGCTGTGTGGTGGGTGCACTGACAGTGCTGACTGTGTGGGGGAGCACTGACAGTGCTAGCTGTGTGGTGGGTGCACTGACAGTGCTGGCTGTGTGAGGGAGAACTGACAGTGCTGGCTGTGTGGGGGAGCACTGGCAGTGCTGGCTGTGTGGTGGGAGCACTGACAGTGCTGGCTGTGTGGTGGTAGCACTGACAGTGCTGGCTGTGTTGTGGGAGCACTGACTGTGCTGGCTGCGTGAGGGGAGCACTGACAATGCTGGCTGTGTGGTGGGAGCACTGACAGTGCTGGCTGTGTGGTGGGAGCACTGATAGTGCTGGCTGTGTTGTGGGAGCACTGACTGTGCTGGCTGCGTGAGGGGAGCACTGACAATGCTGGCTGTGTGGTGGGAGCACTGACAGTGCTGGCTGTGTAGGGGGAGCACTGACACTGCTGGCTGTTTGGTCGGAGCACTGACAGTGCTGGCTGTGTGGGGGAGCACTGACAGTGCTGGCTGTGTGGTGGGAGAAATGACAGTGCTGGCTGTGTGGTGGGAGCACTGACAGTGCTGCCTGTGTGGAGGGAGCACTGACAGTGCTGGCTGTGTGGTGGGAGCAGTGACAGTGCTGGCTGTGTGGGGGAGCACTGACAGTGCTGGCTGTATCGGGAGAGCACTGACAGTGCTGGCTGTGTGTGGGGAGCACTGACAGTGCTGGCTGTGTGGGGGAGCACTGACAGTGCTGGCTGTGTGGGGGGAGCACTGACAGTGCTGGCTGTGCGGGGGGGAGCACAGACAGTGCTGGCTGTGTGGGAGGAGCACTGACAATGCTGGCTGTGTGGTGGGAACACTGAAAGTGCTGGCTCTGTGGTGGAGCACTGACGGTGCAGTCTCTGTGGTGGGAGCACTGACAGTGCTGGCTGTGTGAGGGAGCACTGACAGTGCTGGCTGTGTGGGGGGAGCACTGGCCTTGCTGGCTGTGTGGTGGGAGCACTGACAGTGCTGGCTGTGTGAGGGAGCACTGACAGTGCGGGCTGTTTGGGGGAAGCACTGACCTTGCTGGCTGTGTGGTGGGACCACTGACCTTGCTGGCTGTGTGGGGGAGCACTGACAGTGCTGGCTGTGTCGGGGAGCACTGACAGAGCTGGCTGTGTGGTGGGACCACTGACAGTGCTGGCAGTGTGGGGGAGCACTGACAGTGCTGGCTGTGTGGTGGGAGCACTGACAGTGCTAGCTGTATGGGTTGGCACTGACAGTGCTGGCTGTGTGGGGGAGCACTGACAGTGCTGACTGTGTCGTGGAGCACTGACAGTGCTGGCTGTGTGGTGGGAGCACTGACTGTGCTGGCTGTGTGGTGGGAGCACTGACAGTGCTGGCTGTGTGGGGGAGCACTGGCAGTGCTGGCTGTGTGGGGAGCACTGACAGTGCTGGCTGTGTGGGGAGAGCACTGACAGTGCTGCTATGTGGGGGAGCACTGACAGTGCTGGCTGTGTGGGCGGAGCACTGACGGTGCTGGCTGTGTGTTGGGAGCACTGACAGTGCTGGCTGTGTGGTGGGAGCACTGACAGTGGAGGCTGTGTGGTGGGAGTACTGACAGTGCTGGCTGTGCGGGGGGTGCACTGACAGTGCTGGCTGTGTGGGGGAGCACTGACAGTGCTGGCTGTGTGGGGGGAGCACTGACAGTGCTGGCTGTGTGGTGGGAGCACTGGCAGTGCTGGCTGTGTGGGGGAGCACAGACAGTGCTGGCTGTGTGCTGGGACCACTGACAGTGCTGGCTGTGTGGTGGGAGCACTGACCGTGCTGGCTGTGTGGTGGGAGCACTGACAGTGCTGGCTGAATGGGGGAGCACTGACAGTGCTGGCTGAGTCGGGGGAGCACTGACAGTGCTGGCTATGTGTGGGGTGGGGGTACTGACAGTGCTGGCTCTGTGGTATGAGCACTGACAGTGCTGGCTGTGTGGTGGTAGCACTGACACTGCTGGCTGTGTGCAGTGGGCACTGACAGTGCTGACTGGATGGTGGGAGCACTGACATTGCTGGCTGTGTGGGGGAGCACTGATAGTTCTGGCTGTGTGGGGGAGCACTGACAGTGCTGGCTGTGTGGGGGAGCACGACCAGTGCTGGCTGTGTGGGGGGAGCACTTACAGTGCTCGCTGTGTGGTGGAGCACTGACACTGCTGGCTGTGTGTTGGGAGCACTGACAGTGCTGGCTGTGTGGTGGGAGCACTGACAGTGCCGGCTGTGCGGGGGAGCATGACAGTGCTGGCTGTGTGGGAGGAGCACTGACAATGCTGGCTGTGTGGTGGGAGCACTGACAGTGCTTGCTGTGTCGGGGGAGCACTGACAGTGCTGGCTATGTGGGTGGGGGGGGGGCACTGACAGTGCTGGCTGTGTGGGGGAGCACTGAAAGTGCTGGCTGTGTGGGGGAGCACTGACAGTGCTGGCTGTGTGGTGGGAGCACTGACAGTCCGAGCTGTGTGGGGGAGCACTGACAGTGCTGGCTGTGTAGGGGAGCACTGACAGTGCTGGCTGTGTGGGAGGAGCACTGACAATTCTAGCTGTGTGGTGGGAGCACTGACAGTGCTTGCTGTGTCGGGGGAGCACTGACAGTGCTGGCACTGTGGGGGGGGGGGGGCACTGACAGTGCTGGCTGTGTGGTGTGAGTACTGACAGTGCTGGCTATGTGGGGGAGCACTGACAGTGCTGGCTGTGTGGTGGGAGCACTGACAGTGCTGGCTGTGTGGGGGGAGCACTGACAATGCTGGCTGTGTGGTGGGAGCACTGACAATGCTGGCTGTGTGGGGGAGCACTGACAGTGCTTGCTGTGTCGGGGGAGCACTGACAGTGCTGGCTATGTGGGGGGGGGGGCACTGACAGTGCTGGCTGTGTGGTGTGAGCACTGACAGTGCTGGCTGTGGTGGGAGCACTGGCAGGGCTGGCTGTGTGGGGAGCACTGACAGTGCTGGCGGTGTGTGGGAGCACTGACAGTGCTGGCTGTGTGAGGGAGCACTGACTTTGCTGGCTGTGTGGTGGGAGCACTGATAGTGCTGGCTGTGTGGGGGAAGCACTAACAGTGCTGGCTGTGTGGGGGGTGCACTGACAGTGCTGGCTGTGTGGGGGGAGCACTGATAGTGCTGGCTGTGAGGGGGTGCACTGACAGTGCTGGCTGTGTGGTGGGAGCACTGACACGGTTGGCTGTGTGGTGGGAGCACTGACAGTGCTGGCTGTGTGAGGGGAGCACTGACAGTGCTGGCTGTGTGGGGGAGGAATGACAGTGCTGGCTGTGTGGGGGAGCACGGACAGTGCTGGCTCTGTGGTGGGAGCACTGACAGAGCTGGCTGTGTGGGGGAGCACTGGCAGTGCTGGCTGCGTGAGGGGAGCACTGACAGTGCTGGCTCTGTGGTGAGAGCACTGACAGTGCTGGCTGTGTGGGGGTAGCACTGACAGTGCTGGCTGTGTGGGGGAGCACTGACAGTGCTGGCTGTGTGGTGGGAGCACTGACAGTGCTGGCAGTGTGGTGTGAGCACTGACAGTGCTGGATATGTGGGGGAGAAATGACAGTGCTGGCTGTGTGAGTGGAGCACTGACAGTGCTGGCTGTGTGGGTGAGCACTGACACTGCTGGCAGTGTGGGGAGAGCACTGACAGTGCTGGCTGTGTGTTGGGAGCAATGACAGTGCAGGCTGTGTGGGAGGATCACTGAGAGTCTTGGCTGTGTGGGGGGAGCATTGACAGTGCTGGCTGTGTGGTGGGAGCACTGACAGTGCTGGCAGTGTGGGGGTGCAGTGACAGTGCTGGCTGTGTGGGGGAGCACTGACAGTGCTGGCTGTGTGGGGGCAGCACGGACAGTGCTGGCTGTGTTGGGGGATCACTGACAGTGCTGGCTGTGTGTGGAGCGCACTGACAGTGCTGGCTGCGTGGTGGGAGCACTGACAGTGCTGGCTGTGTGGGGGAGCACTGACAGTGCTGGCTGTGTGGGGGAGCACTGACAGTGCTGGCTGTGTGGGAGGAGCACTGACAATGCTAGCTGTGTGGTGGGAGCACTGACAGTGCTGGCTGTGTGGGGGAGCACTGACAGTGCTGGCTGTGTGGTGGGTGCACTGACAGTGCTGGCTGTGTGGGGGGAGCACTTACAGTGCTGGCTGTGTGGGGGAGAACTGACAGTGCTGGCTGTGTGGGGGAGCACTGGCAGTGCTGGCTGTGTGGAGGGAGCACTGACAGTGCTGGCTGTGTGGTGGTAGCACTGACAGTGCGGGGTGTGTTGTGGGTGCACTGACAGTGCTGGCTGCGTGAGGGGAGCACTGACAATGCTGGCTGTGTCGTGGGAGCACTGACAGTGCTGGCTGTGTGGTGGGAGCACTGACAGAGCTGGCTGTGTTGTGGGAGCACTGACAGGGCTGGCTGTGTGGTGGGAGCACTGACAGTGCTCGCTGTGTGGGGGGTGCACTGACACTGCTGGCTGTGTGGTCGGAGCACTGACAGTGCTGGCTGTGTGGGGGAGCACTGACAGTGCTGGCTGTGTGGTGGGAGAAATGACAGTGCTGGCTGTGTGGGGGAGCACTGACAGTGCTGGCTGTGTGGGGAGAGCACTGACAGTGCTGGCTGTGTGTGGGGAGCACTGACAGTGCTGGCTGTGTGGGGAGCACTGACAGTGCTGGCTGTGTGGGGGGAGCACTGACACTGCTGGCTGTGTGGTCGGAGCACTGACAGTGCTGGCTGTGTGGGGGAGCACTGACAGTGCTGGCTGTGTGGTGGGAGAAATGACAGTGCTGGCTGTGTGGGGAGCACTGACAGTGCTGGCTGTGTGGGGAAAGCACTGACAGTGCTGGCTGTGTGTGGGGAGCACTGACAGTGCTGGCTGTGTGGGGGAGAACTGACAGTGCTGGCTGTGTGGGTGGAGCACTGACAGTGCTGGCTGTGGGTTGGGAGCACTGACAGTGCTGGCTGTGTGGGGGGGGGAGCACTGAAAGTGCTGGCGTTGTGGGAGGAGCACTGACAATGCTGGCTGTGTGGTGGGAACACTGACAGTGCTGGCTGTTTGGGGGAGCACTGACAGTGCTGGCTCTGTGGTGGAGCACTGACAGTGCAGGCTGTGTGGGGGAGCACTGACAGTGCTGGCTGTGTGGTGGAAGCACTGACAGTGCTGGCTGTGTGGGTGAGCACTGATTTTGCTGGCTGTGTGGTGGGAGCACTGACAGTGTTGGCTGTGGGGGAGCACTGGCGGTACAGTCTCTGTGGTGGGAGCACTGACAGTGCTGGCTGCGTGAGGGGAGCACTGACAATGCTGGCTGTGTCGTGGGAGCACTGACAGTGCTGGCTGTGTGGTGGGAGCACTGGCAGTGCTGGCTGTGTTGTGGGAGCACTGACAGGGCTGGCTGTGTGGTGGGAGCACTGACAGTGCTGGCTGTGTGGGGGTTGCACTGACACTGCTGGCTGTGTGGTCGGAGCACTGACAGTGCTGGCTGTGTGGGGGAGCACTGACAGTGCTGGCTGTGTGGTGGGAGAAATGAGAGTGCTGGCAGTGTGGGGGAGCACTGACAGTGCTGGCTGTGTGGGAAGAACACTGACAGTGCTGGCTGTGTTTGGGGAGCACTGACAGTGCTGGCTGTGTGGGGAGCACTGACAGTGCTGGCTGTGTGGGGGGAGCACTGACAGTGCTGACTGTGTGTGGGGAGCACTGACAGTGCTGCCTGTGTGGGGGAGAACTGACAGTGCTGGCTGTGTGGGTGGAGCACTGACAGTGCTGGCTGTGGGTTGGGAGCACTGACAGTGCTGGCTGTGTGGGGGGGGGAGCACTGAAAGTGCTGGCTGTGTGGGAGGAGCACTGACAATGCTGGCTGTGTGGTGGGAACACTGACAGTGCTGGCTGTTTGGGGGAGCACTGACAGTGCTGGCTCTGTGGTGGAGCACTGACAGTGCAGGCTGTGTGGGGGAGCACTGACAGTGCTGGCTGTGTGGTGGAAGCACTGACAGTGCTGGCTGTGTGGGTGAGCACTGACAGTGCTGGCTGTGTGGTGGGAGCACTGACAGTGTTGGCTGTGGGGGAGCACTGACGGTACAGTCTCTGTGGTGGGAGCACTGACAGTGCTGGTTGTGTGAGGGAGCACTGACAGTGCTGGCTGTGTGGGGGGAGCACTGACCTTGCTGTCTGTGTGGTGGGAGCACTGACAGTGCTGGCTGTGTGAGGGAGCACTGACAGTGCTGGCTGTGTGGGGGAGCACTGACAGTGCTGGCTGTGTCGGGGAGCACTGACAGTGCTGGCTGTGTGGTGGGACCACTGACAGTGCTGGCTATGTAGGGGGAGCACTGACAGTGGTGGCTGTGTGGTGGGAGCACTGACAGTGCTAGCTGTATGGGTTGGCACTGACAGTGCTGGCTGTGTGGGGAGCACTGACAGTGCTGACTGTGTGGTGGAGCACTGACAGTGCTGGCTGTGTGGTGGGATTACTGACTGTGCTGGCTGTGTGGTGGGAGCACTGACAGTGCTGGCTGTGTGGGGGAGCACTGACAGTGCTGGCTGTGTCAGGAGACCACTGACAGTGCTGCTATGTGGGGGAGCACTGACAGTGCTGGCTGTGTGGGGGGAGCACTGACCTTGCTGGCTGTGTGGTGGGAGCACTGACAGTGCTGGCTGTGTGAGGGAGCACTGACAGTGCTGGCTGTGTGGGGGGAGCACTGACCTTGCTGGCTGTGTGGGAGGAGCACTGACAATGCTAGCTGTGTGGTGGGAGCACTGACAGTGCTTGCTGTGTCGGGGGAGCACTGACAGTGCTGGCTCTGTGTGGGGGGGGGGGCACTGACAGTGCTGGCTGTGTTGTGTGAGCACTGACAGTGCTGGCTGTGTGGGGGAGCACTGACAGTGCTGGCTGTGTGGTGGGAGCACTGACAGTGCTGGCTGTGTGGGGGGAGCACTGACAATGCTGGCTGTGTGGTGGGAGCACTGACAATGCTGGCTGTGTGGGGGCAGCACTGACAGTGCTTGATGTGTCGGGGAGCACTGACAGTGCTGGCTATGGGGGGGGGGGCACTGACAGTGCTGGCTGTGTGGTGTGAGCACTGACAGTGCTGGCTGTGGTGGGAGCACTGGCAGGGCTGGCTGTGTGGGGGAGCACTGACAGTGCTGGCTGTGTGGGGGTGCACTGACAGTGCTGGCTGTGTGGCGGAGCACTGACAGTGCTGGCTGTGTGAGGGAGCACTGACTGTGCTGGCTGTGTGGTGGGAGCACTGATAGTGCTGGCTGTGTGGGGGGAGCACTGACAGTGCTGGCTGTGTGGGGGGTGCACTGACAGTGCTGGCTGTGTGGGGGGAGCACTGATAGTGCTGGCTGTGAGGGGGTGCACTGACAGTGCTGGCTGTGTGGTGGGAGCACTGACACGGTTGGCTGTGTGGTGGGAGCACTGACAGTGCTGGCTGTGTGAGGGGAGCACTTACAGTGCTGGCTGTGTGGGGGAGGACTGACAGTGCTGGCTGTGTGGGGGAGCACTGACAGTGCTATCTCTGTGGTGGGAGCACTGACAGTGCTGGCTGTGTGGGGGAGCACTGGCAGTGCTGGCTGCGTGAGGGGAGCACTGACAGTGCTGGCTCTGTGGTGAGAGCACTGACAGTGCTGGCTGTGTGGGGGGAGCACTGACAGTGCTGGCTGTGTGGGGGAGCACTGACAGTGCTGGCTGTGTGGTGGGAGCACTGACAGTGCTGGCTGTGTGGTGTGAGCACTGACAGTGCTGGATATGTGGGGGAGAAATGACAGTGCTGGCTGTGTGAGTGGAGCACTGACAGTGCTGGCTGTGTGGGGGGAGCACTGACGCTGCTGGCAGTGTGGGGAGAGCACTGACAGTGCTGGCTGTGTGGTGGGAGCAATGACAGTGCAGGCTGTGTGGGAGGAGCACTGACAGTCTTGGCTGTGTGGGGGGAGCACTGACAGTGCTGGCTGTGTGGTGGGAGCACTGACAGTGCTGGCAGTGTGGGGGTGCACTGACAGTGCTGGCTGTGTGGGGGAGCACTGACAGTGCTAGCTGATTGGGGGGAGCACTGACAGTGCTGCCTGTGTGGAGGGAGCACTGACAGTGCTGGCTGTTTGGGGGAGCACGGGCAGTGCTGGCTGTGTGGTGGGAGCACTGACAGTGCTGACTGTGTGGGGGCAGCACGGACAGTGCTGGCTGTGTGGGGGAGCACTGACAGTGCTGGCTGTGTGGGGGCAGCACGGACAGTGCTGGCTGTGTGGGGAGATCACTGACAGTGCTGGCTGTGTGTGGAGCGCACTGACAGTGCTGGCTGTGTGGTGGGAGCACTGACAGTGCTGGCTGTGTGGTGGGAGCACTGACAGTGCTGGCTGTGTGGTGGGTGCACTGACAGTGCTGGCTGTGTGGGGGAGCACTGACAGTGCTGGCTGTGTGGTGGGTGCACTGACAGTGCTGGCTGTGTGGGGGGAGCACTTACAGTGCTGGCTGTGTGGGGGAGAACTGACAGTGCTGGCTGTGTGGGGGAGCACTGGCAGTGCTGGCTGTGTGGTGGGAGCACTGTCAGTGCTGGCTGTGTGGTGGGAGCACTGACAGTGCTGGCTGTGTGGTGTGAGCACTGACAGTGCTGGATATGTGGGGGAGAAATGACAGTGCTGGCTGTGTGAGTGGAGCGCTGACAGTGCTGGCTGTGTGGGGGAGCACTGACACTGCTGGCAGTGTGGGGAGAGCACTGACAGTGCTGGCTGTGTGGTGGGAGCAATGACAGTGCAGGCTGTGTGGGAGGAGCACTGACAGTCTTGGCTGTGTGGGGGGAGCACTGACAGTGCTGGCTGTGTGGTGGGAGCACTGACAGTGCTGGCAGTGTGGGGGTGCACTGACAGTGCTGGCTGTGTGGGGCAGCACTGACAGTGCTAGCTGATTGGGGGGAGCACTGACAGTGCTGCCTGTGTGGAGGGAGCACTGACAGTGCTGGCTGTGTGGGGCGAGCACGGACAGTGCTGGCTGTGTGGTGGGAGCACTGACAGTGCTAGCTGTGTGGGGGCAGCACGGACAGTGCTGGCTGTGTGGGGGAGCACTGACATTTGCTGGCTGTGTGGGGGAGCACTGACAGTGCTGGCTGTGTGGGGGTGCACTGACAGTGCTGGCTGTGTGGCGGAGCACTGACAGTGCTGGCTGTGTGGGGGGAGCACTGATATTGCTGGCTGTGAGGGGGTGCACTGACAGTGCTGGCTGTGTGGTGGGAGCACTGACACGGTTGGCTGTGTGGTGGGAGCACTGACAGTGCTGGCTGTGTGAGGGGAGCACTGACAGTGCTGGCTGCGTGGGGGAGCACTGGCAGTGCTGGCTGCGTGAGGGGAGCACTGACAGTGCTGGCTCTGTGGTGAGAGCACTGACAGTGCTGGCTGTGTGGGGGGAGCACTGACAGTGCTGGCTGTGTGGGGGAGCACTGACAGTGCTGGCTGTGTGGTGGGAGCACTGACAGTGCTGGCTGTGTGGTGTGAGCACTGACAGTGCTGGATATGTGGGGGAGAAATGACAGTGCTGGCTGTGTGAGTGGAGCACTGACAGTGCTGGCTGTGTGGGGGGAGCACTGACGCTGCTGGCAATGTGGGGAGAGCACTGACAGTGCTGGCTGTGTGGTGGGAGCACTGACAGTGCTGGCTGTGTGGGGGAGCACTGACAGTGCAGGCTGTGTGGGAGGAGCACTGACAGTCTTGGCTGTGTGGGGGGAGCACTGACAGTGCTGGCTGTGTGGTGGGAGCACTGACAGTGCTGGCTGTGTGGGGCGAGTACGGACAGTGCTGGCTGTGTGGTGGGAGCACTGACAGTGCTGGCTGTGTGGGGGCAGCATGGACAGTGCTGGCTGTGTGGGGGAGCACTGACAGTGCTGGCTGTGTGGGGGCAGCACTGACAGTGCTAGCTGTGTGGGGGGATCACTGACAGTGCTGGCTGTGTGTGGAGCGCACTGACTGTGCTGGCTGTGTGGTGGCAGCACTGACAGTGCTGGCTGTGTGGTGGGTGCACGGACAGTGCTGGCTCTGTGGGGGAGCACTGACAGTGCTGGCTGTGTGGTGGGTGCACTGACAGTGCTGGCTGTGTGGGGGGAGCACTTACAGTGCTGGCTGTGTGGGGGAGAACTGACAGTGCTGGCTGTGTGGGGGAGCACTGGCAGTGCTGGCTGTGTGGTGGGAGCACTGACAGTGCTGGCTGTGTGGTGGGAGCACTGACAGTGCTGGCTGTGTGGTGTGAGCACTGACAGTGCTGGATATGTGGGGGAGAAATGACAGTGCTGGCTGTGTGAGTGGAGCACTGACAGTGCTGGCTGTGTGGGGGGAGCACTGACACTCCTGGCAGTGTGGGGAGAGCACTGACAGTGCTGGCTGTGTGGTGGGAGCACTGACAGTGCTGGCTGTGTGGTGGGAGAACTGACAGTGCGGGCAGTGTGGGGGTGCACTGGCAGTGCTGGCTGTGTGGGGGACCACTGACTGTGCTAGCTGATTGGGGGGAGCACTGACAGTGCTGCCTGTGTGGAGGGAGCACTGACAGTGCTGGCTGTGTGGGGCGAGCACGGACAGTGCTGGCTGTGTGGTGGGAGCACTGACAGTGCTGGCTGTGTGGGGCCAGCACGGACAGTGCTGGCTGTGTGGGGGAGCACTGACAGTGCTGGCTGTGTGGGGGCAGCACGGACAGTGCTGGCTGTGTGGGGGGATCACTGACAGTGCTGGCTGTGTGTGGAGCGCACTGACAGTGCTGGCTGTGTGGTGGGAGCACTGACAGTGCTGGCTGTGTGGTGGGAGCACTGACAGTGCTGGCTGTGTGGTGGGTGCACTGACAGTGCTGGCTGTGTGGGGGAGCACTGACAGTGCTGGCTGTGTGGTGGGTGCACTGACAGTGCTGACTGTGTGGGGGGAGCACTTGCAGTGCTGGCTGTGTGGGGGAGAACTGACAGTGCTGGCTGTGTGGGGAGCACTGGCAGTGCTGGCTGTGTGGTGGGAGCACTGACAGTGCTGGCTGTGTGGTGGTAGCACTGACAGTGCGGGGTGTGTTGTGGGAGCACTGACAGTGCTGGCTTCGTGAGGGGAGCACTGACAATGCTGGCTGCGTCGTGGGAGCACTGACAGTGCTGGCTGTGTGGTGGGAGCACTGACAGTGCTGGCTGTGTTGTGGGAGCACTGACAGGGCTGGCTGTGTGGTGGGAGCACTGACAGTGCTGGCTGTGTGGGGGGAGCACTGACACTGCTGGCTGTGTGGTCGGAGCACTGACAGTGCTGGCTGTGTGGGGGAGCACTGACAGTGCTGGCTGTGTGGTGGGAGCACGGACAGTGCTGGCTGTGTGGGGGAGCACTGACAGTGCTGGCTGTGTGGGGAGAGCACTGACAGTGCTGGCTGTGTGTGGGGAGCACTGACAGTGCTGGCTGTGTGGGGAGCACTGACAGTGCTGGCTGTGTGGGGGGAGCACTGACACTGCTGGCTGTGTGGTCGGAGCACTGACAGTGCTGGCTGTTTGGGGGGAGCACTGACAGTGCAGGCTCTGTGGTGGAGCACTGACAGTGCTGGCTGTGTGGGGGAGCACTAACAGTGCTGGCTGTGTGGTGGAAGCACTGACAGTGCTGGCTGTGTGGGTGAGCACTGACAGTGCTGGCTGTGTGGTGGGAGCACTGACAGTGTTGGCTGTGGGGGAGCACAGACGGTGCAGTCTCTGTGGTGGGAGCACTGACAGTGCTGGCTGTGTGAGGGAGCACTGACAGTGCTGGCTGTGTGGGGGGAGCACTGAAAGTGCTGGCTGTGTGGTGGTAGCACTGACAGTGCGGGGTGTGTTGTGGGAGCACTGACAGTGCTGGCTGCGTGAGGGGAGCACTGGCAATGCTGGCTGTGTCGTGGGAGCACTGACAGTGCTGGCTGTGTGGTGGGAGCACTGACAGTGCTGGCTGTGTTGTGGGAGCACTGACAGTGCTGGCTGTGTGGTGGGTGCACTGACAGTGCTGGCTGTGTGGGGGAGCACTGACAGTGCTGGCTGTGTGGTGGGTGCACTGACAGTGCTGACTGTGTGGGGGGAGCACTTGCAGTGCTGGCTGTGTGGGGGAGAACTGACAGTGCTGGCTGTGTGGGGAGCACTGGCAGTGCTGGCTGTGTGGTGGGAGCACTGACAGTGCTGGCTGTGTGGTGGTAGCACTGACAGTGCGGGGTGTGTTGTGGGAGCACTGACAGTGCTGGCTTCGTGAGGGGAGCACTGACAATGCTGGCTGCGTCGTGGGAGCACTGACAGTGCTGGCTGTGTGGTGGGAGCACTGACAGTGCTGGCTGTGTTGTGGGAGCACTGACAGGGCTGGCTGTGTGGTGGGAGCACTGACAGTGCTGGCTGTGTGGGGGGAGCACTGACACTGCTGGCTGTGTGGTCGGAGCACTGACAGTGCTGGCTGTGTGGGGGAGCACTGACAGTGCTGGCTGTGTGGTGGGAGCACGGACAGTGCTGGCTGTGTGGGGGAGCACTGACAGTGCTGGCTGTGTGGGGAGAGCACTGACAGTGCTGGCTGTGTGTGGGGAGCACTGACAGTGCTGGCTGTGTGGGGAGCACTGACAGTGCTGGCTGTGTGGGGGGAGCACTGACACTGCTGGCTGTGTGGTCGGAGCACTGACAGTGCTGGCTGTTTGGGGGGAGCACTGACAGTGCAGGCTCTGTGGTGGAGCACTGACAGTGCTGGCTGTGTGGGGGAGCACTAACAGTGCTGGCTGTGTGGTGGAAGCACTGACAGTGCTGGCTGTGTGGGTGAGCACTGACAGTGCTGGCTGTGTGGTGGGAGCACTGACAGTGTTGGCTGTGGGGGAGCACAGACGGTGCAGTCTCTGTGGTGGGAGCACTGACAGTGCTGGCTGTGTGAGGGAGCACTGACAGTGCTGGCTGTGTGGGGGGAGCACTGAAAGTGCTGGCTGTGTGGTGGTAGCACTGACAGTGCGGGGTGTGTTGTGGGAGCACTGACAGTGCTGGCTGCGTGAGGGGAGCACTGACAATGCTGGCTGTGTCGTGGGAGCACTGACAGTGCTGGCTGTGTGGTGGGAGCACTGACAGTGCTGGCTGTGTTGTGGGAGCACTGACAGGGCTGGCTGTGTGGTGGGAGCACTGACAGTGCTGGCTGTGTGGGGGGAGCACTGACACTGCTGGCTGTGTGGTCGGAGCACTGACAGTGCTGGCTGTGTGGGGGAGCACTGACAGTGCTGGCTGTGTGGTGGGAGAAATGACAGTGCTGGCTGTGTGGGGGAGCACTGACAGTGCTGGCTGTGTGGGGAGAGCACTGACAGTGCTGGCTGTGTGTGGGGAGCACTGACAGTGCTGGCTGTGTGGGGAGCACTGACAGTGCTGGCTGTGTGCTGGGACCACTGACAGTGCTGGCTATGTGGTGGGAGCACTGACAGTGCTGGCTGTGTGGGGGGAGCACTGACAGTGCAGGCTCTGTGGTGGAGCACTGACAGTGCTGGCTGTGTGGGGGAGCACTAACAGTGCTGGCTGTGTGGTGGAAGCACTGACAGTGCTGGCTGTGTGGGTGAGCACTGACAGTGCTGGCTGTGTGGTGGGAGCACTGACAGTGTTGGCTGTGGGGGAGCACAGACGGTGCAGTCTCTGTGGTGGGAGCACTGACAGTGCTGGCTGTGTGAGGGAGCACTGACAGTGCTGGCTGTGTGGGGGGAGCACTGACAGTGCTGGCTGTGTGGGGGGAGCACTGACCTTGCTGGCTGTGTGGTGGGACCACTGACAGTGCTGGCTGTGTGGGGGAGCACTGACAGTGCTGGCTGTGTCGGGGAGCACTGACAGTGCTGGCTGTGTGGTGGGACCACTGACAGTGCTGGCTGTGTGAGGGAGCACTGACAGTGCTGGCTGTGTGGGGGGAGCACTGACCTTGCTGGCTGTGTCGTGGGACCACTGACAGTGCTGGCTGTGTGGGGGAGCACTGACAGTGCTGGCTGTGTCGGGGAGCACTGACAGTGCTGGCTGTGTGGTGGGACCACTGACAGTGCTGGCTATGTGGTGGGAGCACTGACAGTGTTGGCTGTGGGGGAGCACAGACGGTGCAGTCTCTGTGGTGGGAGCACTGACAGTGCTGGCTGTGTGAGGGAGCACTGACAGTGCTGGCTGTGTGGGGGGAGCACTGACAGTGCTGGCTGTGTGGGGGGAGCACTGACCTTGCTGGCTGTGTGGTGGGACCACTGACAGTGCTGGCTGTGTGGGGGAGCACTGACAGTGCTGGCTGTGTCGGGGAGCACTGACAGTGCTGGCTGTGTGGTGGGACCACTGACAGTGCTGGCTGTGTGAGGGAGCACTGACAGTGCTGGCTGTGTGGGGGGAGCACTGACCTTGCTGGCTGTGTCGTGGGACCACTGACAGTGCTGGCTGTGTGGGGGAGCACTGACAGTGCTGGCTGTGTCGGGGAGCACTGACAGTGCTGGCTGTGTGGTGGGACCACTGACAGTGCTGGCTATGTGGGGGGAGCACTGACAGTGCTGGCTGTGTGGTGGGAGCACTGACAGTGCTAGCTTTATGGGTTGGCACTGACAGTGCTGGCTGTGTGGGGGAGCATTGACAGTGCTGACTGTGTGGTGGATCACTGACAGTGCTGGCTGTGTGGTGGGAGCACTGACTGTGCTGGCTGTGTGGGGGAGCACTGACAGTGCTGGCTGTGTGGGGAGCACTGACAGTGCTGGCTGTGTGAGGAGAGCACTGACAGTGCTGCTATGTGGGGGAGCACTGACAGTGCTGGCTGTGCGATGGGAGCACTGACGGTGCTGGCTGTGTGGTGGGAGCACTGACAGTGCTGGTTGTGTGGTGGGAGCACGGACAGTGCTGGCTGTGTGGTGGGAGCACTGACAGTGCTGGCTGTGCGGGGGGTGCACTGACAGTGCTGGCTGTGTGGGGAGAGCACTGACAGTGCTGGCTGTGTGGTGGGAGCACTGACAGTGCTGGCTGTGTGGGGGGAGCACTGACAGTGCTGGCTCTGTGGTGGAGCACTGACAGTGCTGGCTGTGTGGGGGAACACTGACAGTACTGGCTGTGTGGTGGAAGCACTGACAGTGCTGGCTGTGTGGGGGAGCACTGACAGTGCTGGCTGTGTGGTGGGAGCACTGACAGTGTTGGCTGTGGGGGGAGCACTGACGGTGCAGTCTCTGTGGTGGGAGCACTGAAAGTGCTGGCTGTGTGAGGGAGCACTGACAGTGCTGGCTGTGTCGGGGGAGCACTGACCTTGCTGGCTGTGTGGTGGGAGCACTGACAGTGCTGGCTGTGTGATGGAGCACTGACAGTGCTGGCTGTGTGGGGGGAGCACTGACCTTGCTGGCTGTGTGGTGGGACCACTGACAGTGCTGGCTGTGTGGGGGAGCACTGACAGTGCTGGCTGTGTCGGGGAGCACTGACAGTGCTGGCTGTGTGGTGGGACCACTGACAGTGCTGGCTGTGTGGGGGGAGCACTGACAGCGTTGGCTGTGTGGTGGGAGCACTGACAGTGCTAGCTGCATGGGTTGGCACTGACAGTGCTGGCTGTGTGGGGTAGCACTGACAGTGCTGACTGTGTGGTGGAGCACTGACAGTGCTGGCTGTGTGGTGGGAGCACTGACTGTGCTGGCTGTGTGGTGGTAGCACTGACAGTGCGGGGTGTGTTGTGGGAGCACTGACAGTGCTGGCTGCGTGAGGGGAGCACTGACAATGCTGGCTGTGTCGTGGGAGCACTGACAGTGCTGGCTGTGTGGTGGGAGCACTGACAGTGCTGGCTGTGTTGTGGGAGCACTGACAGGGCTGGCTGTGTGGTGGGAGCACTGACAGTGCTGGCTGTGTGGGGGGAGCACTGACACTGCTGGCTGTGTGGTCGGAGCACTGACAGTGCTGGCTGTGTGGGGGAGCACTGACAGTGCTGGCTGTGTGGTGGGAGAAATGACAGTGCTGGCTGTGTGGGGGAGCACTGACAGTGCTGGCTGTGTTGGGAGAGCACTGACAGTGCTGGCTGTGTGTGGGGAGCACTGACAGTGCTGGCTGTGTGGGGAGCACTGACAGTGCTGGCTGTGTGCTGGGACCACTGACAGTGCTGGCTATGTGGTGGGAGCACTGACAGTGCTGGCTGTGTGGGGGGAGC
Organism: Scyliorhinus torazame; assembly: GCF_047496885.1. NCBI lineage: Eukaryota > Metazoa > Chordata > Chondrichthyes > Carcharhiniformes > Scyliorhinidae > Scyliorhinus > Scyliorhinus torazame. The sequence goes on from NC_092711.1 coordinate 22,995,912, forward strand.
ACTGACAGTGCAGGCTCTGTGGTGGAGCACTGACAGTGCTGGCTGTGTGGGGGAGCACTAACAGTGCTGGCTGTGTGGTGGAAGCACGGACAGTGCTGGCTGTGTGGGTGAGCACTGACAGTGCTGGCTGTGTGGTGGGAGCACTGACAGTTTTGGCTGTGGGGGAGCACAGACGGTGCAGTCTCTGTGGTGGGAGCACTGACAGTGCTGGCTGTGTGAGGGAGCACTGACAGTGCTGGCTGTGTGGGGGGAGCACTGACAGTGCTGGCTGTGTGGGGGTAGCACTGACCTTGCTGGCTGTGTGGTGGGACCACTGACAGTGCTGGCTGTGTGGGGGAGCACTGACAGTGCTGGCTGTGTCGGGGAGCACTGACAATGCTGGCTGTGTGGTGGGACCACTGACAGTGCTGGCTGTGTGAGGGAGCACTGACAGTGCTGGCTGTGTGGGGGGAGCACTGACCTTGCTGGCTGTGTCGTGGGACCACTGACAGTGCTGGCTGTGTGGGGGAGCACTGACAGTGCTGGCTGTGTCGGGGAGCACTGACAGTGCTGGCTGTGTGGTGGGACCACTGACAGTGCTGGCTATGTGGGGGGAGCACTGACAGTGCTGGCTGTGTGGTGGGAGCACTGACAGTGCTAGCTTTATGGGTTGGCACTGACAGTGCTGGCTGTGTGGGGGAGCACTGACAGTGCTGACTGTGTGGTGGAGCACTGACAGTGCTGGCTGTGTGGTGGGAGCACTGACTGTGCTGGCTGTGTGGTGGGAGCACTGACAGTGCTGGCTGTGTGGGGGAGCACTGACAGTGCTGGCTGTGTGGGGAGCACTGACAGTGCTGGCTGTGTGAGGAGAGCACTGACAGTGCTGCTATGTGGGGGAGCACTGACAGTGCTGGCTGTGCGATGGGAGCACTGACGGTGCTGGCTGTGTGGTGGGAGCACTGACAGTGCTGGTTGTGTGGTGGGAGCACGGACAGTGCTGGCTGTGTGGTGGGAGTACTGACAGTGCTGGCTGTGCGGGGGGTGCACTGACAGTGCTGGCTGTGTGGGGAGAGCACTGACAGTGCTGGCTGTGTGGTGGGAGCACTGACAGTGCTGGCTGTGTGGGGGGAGCACTGACAGTGCTGGCTCTGTGGTGGAGCACTGACAGTGCTGGCTGTGTGGGGGAACACTGACAGTACTGGCTGTGTGGTGGAAGCACTGACAGTGCTGGCTGTGTGGGGGAGCACTGACAGTGCTGGCTGTGTGGTGGGAGCACTGACAGTGTTGGCTGTGGGGGGAGCACTGACGGTGCAGTCTCTGTGGTGGGAGCACTGAAAGTGCTGGCTGTGTGAGGGAGCACTGACAGTGCTGGCTGTGTCGGGGGAGCACTGACCTTGCTGGCTGTGTGGTGGGAGCACTGACAGTGCTGGCTGTGTGATGGAGCACTGACAGTGCTGGCTGTGTGGGGGAAGCACTGACCTTGCTGGCTGTGTGGTGGGACCACTGACAGTGCTGGCTGTGTGGGGGAGCACTGACAGTGCTGGCTGTGTCGGGGAGCACTGACAGTGCTGGCTGTGTGGTGGGACCACTGACAGTGCTGGCTGTGTGGGGGGAGCACTGACAGCGCTGGCTGTGTGGTGGGAGCACTGACAGTGCTAGCTGCATGGGTTGGCACTGACAGTGCTGGCTGTGTGGGGTAGCACTGACAGTGCTGACTGTGTGGTGGAGCACTGACAGTGCTGGCTGTGTGGTGGGAGCACTGACTGTGCTGGCTGTGTGGTGGGAGCACTGACAGTGCTGGCTGTGTGGGGGAGCACTGGCAGTGCTGGCTGTGTGGGGGAGCACTGACAGTGCTGGCTGTGTGGTGGGTTCACTGACGGTGCTGCCTGTGTCGTGGGAGCACTGACAGTGCTGGCTGTATGGTGGGAGCACTGACAGTGCTGGCTGTGTGGTGGGAGTACTGACAGTGCTGGCTGTGCGGCGGGTGCACTGACAGTGCTGGCTGTGTGGGGGGAGCACTGACAGTGCTGGCTGTGTGGGGGGAGCACTGACAGTGCTGGCTGTGTGGTGGGAGCACTGGCAGTGCTGGCTGTGTGGGGGAGCACTGACAGTGCTGGCTGTGTGGTGGGAGCACTGACAGTGCTGGCTGTGTGGGGGAGCACTGACAGTGCTGGCTGTGTGCTGGGACCACTAACAGTGCTGGCTATGTGGTGGGAGCACTGACAGTGCTGGCTGTGTGGGGGGAGCACTGACAGTGCTGGCTGTGTGGGGGAGCACTGACTGTGCTGTCTGTGTGGTAGGAGCACTGACAGTGCTGGCTGTGTGGAGGGAGGACTGACACGGCTGGCTGTGTGGTGGGAGCACTGACAGTGCTGGCTGTAAGGGGGAGCACTGACAGTGCTGGCTGTGTCGGGGGAGCACTGACAGTGCTGGCTATGTGCGGGGGGGGGGGGGCACTGACAGTGCTGGCTCTGTGGTATGAGCACTGACAGTGCTGGCTTTGTGGTGGGAGAACTGACAGTGCTGGCTGTGTGGTGGGAGCACTGACAGTGCTGGCTGTGTGGGGGGAGCACTGACAGTGCTGGCTGTGTGTGGGAGCACTGACAGTGCTGGCAGTGTGGGGAGAGCACTGATAGTGCTGGCTGTGTGGTGGAAGCACTGACAGTGCTGGCTGTGTGAGGGGTAGCACTGACAATGCTGGCTGTGTTGTGGGAGCACTGACAGTGTTGGCTGTGTGGTGGGATCACTGACAGTGCTGGCTGTGTGGGGGGAGCACTGACAGTGTTGGCTGTGGGGGGGAGCACTGTCGGTGCAGTCTGTGTGGGGAGCACTGACAGTGCTGGCTGTGTGAGGGGAGCACTGACAGTGCTGGCAGTGTGGTGGGAGCACTGACAGTGCTGGCTGTGTGGCGGGAGCATTGACAGTGCTGGCTGTGTGGAGGAGCACTGACAGTGCTGGCTGTGTGGGGGAGCACTGACAGTGCTGGCTGTGTTGTGGGAGCACTGACATTGCAGGCTGCGTGAGGGGAGCACTGACAATGCTGGCTGTGTGGTGGGAGCACTGACAGTGCTGTCTGTGTGGGGAGAGCACTGACAGTGCTGGTTGTGTGTGGGGAGCACTGACAGTGCTGGCTGTGTGGGGGAGCACTGACAGTGCTGGCTGTGTGGGGGGAGCACTGACACTGCTGGCTGTGTGGTCGGAGCACTGACAGTGCTGGCTGTGTGGGGGAGCACTGACAGTGCTGGCTGTGTGGTGGGAGAAAGGTCAGTGCTGGCTGTGTGGGGGAGCACTGACAGTGCTGGCTGTGTGGGGAGCACTGACAGTGCTGGCTGTGTGGGGGAGCACTGACAGTGCTGGCTGTGTGGGGGAGCACTGACAGTGCTGGCTGTGTGTTGGGAGGACTGACAGTGCTGGCTGTGTGTGGGCGAGCACTGACAGTGCTGGCTGTGTGGGAGGAGCACTGACAATGCTGGCTGTGTGGTGGGAACACTGACAGTGCTGGCTGTTTGAGGGTAGCACTGACAGTGCTGGCTCTGTGGTGGAGCACTGACAGTGCTGGCTGTGTGGGGGAGCACTGACGGTGCTGGCTGTGTGGTGGAAGCACTGACAGTGCTGGCTGTGTGGGTGAGCACTGACAGTGCTGGCTGTGTGGTGGGAGCACTGACAGTGTTGGCTGTGGGGGGAGCACTGACGGTGCAGTCTCTGAGGTGGGAGCACTGACAGTGCTGGCTGTGTGAGGGAGCACTGACAGTGCTGGCTGTGTGGGGGGGAGCACTGACCTTGCTGGCTGTATGGTGGGAGCACTGACGGTGCTGGCTGTGTGGTGGGAGCACTGACAGTGCTGGCTGTGGGGGGGTGCACTGGCAGTTCTGGCTGTGTGGTGGGAGCACTGACAGTGCTGGCTGTGGGGGGGAGCACTGACAGTGCTGGCTGTGTGGGGGGAGCACTGACAGTGCTGGCTGTGTGGGGGGAGCACTGACAGTGCTGTCTGTGTGGTGGGAGCATTGACAGTGCTGGCCGTGTGGTGGGAGCACTGACAGTGCAGGCTCTGTGGGGGGGGGGGAGTGCACTGGCAGTGCTGGCTCTGTGGGGGGGGGGAGTGCACTGGCAGTGCTGGCTCTGTGGGGGGGAAGTGCACTGGCAGTGCTGGCTCTGTAGGGGGGAAGTGCACTGACAGTGCTGGCTCTGTGGTGGGAGCACTGACAGTGCTGGGTGTGTGATGGGAGCACTGACAGTGCTGGCTGTGTGGGGGGAACACTGACAGTGGTGGCTGTGTGGGGGGTGCACTGACAGTGCTGGCTGTGTGGGGGGAGCACTGACAATGCTGGCTGTGTGGTGGGAGCACTGACAGTGCTGGCTGTGTGGTGGGAGCACTGACAGTGCTAGCTCTGTGGGAGAGCACTGGCAGTGCTGGCTGTGGGGGGGGGGAAGTGCACTGGCAGAGCTGGCTGTGTGGGGGAGCACTGACAGTGCTGGCTGTGCGGGGGGTGCACAGACAGTGCTGCCTGTGTGGTGAGCACTGACAGTGCTGCCTGTGTGGGGGGAGCACTGACAGTGCTGGCTGTGGGGGGGGGGGGAAGTGCACTGGCAGTGCTGGCTGTGTGGGGGGAGCACTGACAGTCCTGGCTGTGTGGGTGAGCACTGACAGTGCTGGCTGTGTGGTGGGAGCACTGACAGTGCTGGCTGTGGGGGGCGGGTTGCACTGGCAGTTCTGGCTGTGTGGTGGGAGCACTGACAGTGCTGGCTGTGTGGGGGAGCACTGACAGTGCTGGCTGTGTGGGGGGTGCACTGGCAGTTCTGGCTGTGTGGTGGGAGCACTGACAGTGCTGGCTGTGTGGGGGAGCACTGACAGTTCTGGTTGTGTGGTGGGAGCACTGGCAGTGCTGGCAGTGTGGGGGGAGCACTGTCAGTGCTGGCTGTTGGGGGAGCACTGATATTGCTGGCTGTGTGGTGGGAGCACTGACAGTGCTGGCTGTGTGGGGGGGAAGTGCAATGGCAGTGCTGGGAGTGCTGGCTCTATGGGGGGGGAGTGCACTGGCAGTGCTGGCTCTGTGGGTGGGGTAAGTGCACTGGCAGTGCTGGCTCTGTGGGGGGAAGTGCACTGGCAGTGCTGGCTCTGTGGGGTGGGGAAGTGCACTGGCAGTGCTGGCTGTGGGGGAGCATTGACAGTGCTGCCTGAGTGGGGAGCACTGACAGTGCTGTCTGTGGGGGGGGGAAGTGCAATGGCAGTGCTGGCTCTGTGGGGGTGCACTGGCAGTTCTGGCTGTGTGGTGGGAGCACTGACAGTGCTGGCTGTGGGGGGGGGGCACTGACAGTGCTGCCTGTGTGGGGGAGCACTGACAGTTCTGGCTGTGTGGGGGCTGCACTGGCAGTTCTGGCTGTGTGGTGGGAGCACTGACAGGGCTAGCTGTGTGGGGGAGCACTGGCAGTGCTGGCTGTGTGTGGGGAGCACTGACAGTGCAGGCTGTGTGAGGGGTAGCACTGACAGTGCTGGCTGTGTGGTGGGAGCACTGGCAGTGCTGGCAGTGTGGGGAGAGCACTGTCAGTGCTGGCTGTGGGGGGAGCACTGACATTGCTGGCTGTGTGGTGGGAGCACTGACAGTGCTGGCTGTGTGGGGGGGAAGTGCAATGTCAGTGCTGGCAGTGCTGGCTCTGTGGGGGGGAGTGCACTGGCAGTGCTGGCACTGTGGGTGGGGTAACTGCACTGGCAGTGCTGGCTCTGTTGGGGGAAGTGCACTGGCAGTGCTGGCTCTGAAGGGGGGAAGTGCACTGGCAGTGCTGGCTGTGGGGGGAGCACTGACAGTGCTGCCTTTGTGGGGGGGGGAGTGCAATGGCAGTGCTGGCTCTGTGGGGAGGGGGGGGAAGTGCACTGGCAGTGCTGGCTCTGTGGGGGGGAAGTGCACTGACAGTGCTGGCTCTGTGGTGGGAGCACTGACAGTGCTGGCTGTGTGATGGGAGCACTGACAGTGCTGGCTGTGTGGCGGGAGCACGGGCAGTGCTGGCTGTGCGGGGTGGGCACTGACAGTGCTGGCTGTGTGGGGAGCACTGACAGTGCTGGCTGTGTGGTGGGAGCACTGACAGTGCTGGCTGTCTGGTGGGAGCACTGACAGTGCTAGCTCTGTGGGAGAGCACTGGCAGTGCTGGCTGTGGGGGGGGGGAAGTGCACTGGCAGTGCTGGCTGTGTGGGGAGCACTAACAGTGCTGGCTGTGTGGGGGAGCACTGGCAGTGCTGGCTGTGTGGGGGAGCACTGACAGTGCTGCCTGTGTGGGGAGCACTGACAGTGCTGCCTGTGTGGGGGAGCACTGACAGTGCTGGCTGTGTGGGGGGAGCACTGGCAGTGCTGGCTGTGTGGGGGAGCACTGACAGTGCTGGCTGTGTGGAGGGAGCACTGACAGTGCTGGCTGTGGGGGGGGGGGTGCACTGGCAGTTCTGGCTGTGTCGTGGGAGCACTGACAGTGATGGCTGTGTGGGGGAGCACTGACAGTGCTGGCTGTGTGGGGGGTGCACTGGCAGTTATGGCTGTGTGGTGGGAGCACTGACAGTGCTGGCTGTGTGGTGGGAGCACTAACAGTGCTAGCTGTGTGGGGGGGAAGTACAATGGCAGTGCTGGCAGTGCTGGCTCTGTGGGGGGGAGTGCACTGGCAGTGCTTGCTCTGTGGGTGGGGTAAGTGCACTGGCAGTGCTGGCTCTGTGGGGGGAAGTGTACTGGCAGTGCTTGCTCTGGGGGGGGGATGAGTGTACTGGCAGTGCTGGCTGTGTGGTGGGAGCACTGACAGTGCTGGCTGTGTGGGGGAGCACTGACAGTGCTGTCTGTGTGGGGGAGCACTGGCAGTCCTGGCTGTGGGGGCGGGGGGAAGTGCACTGGCAGTGCTGGCTGTGTGGGGGGAGCACTGACAGTGCTGACTGTGTGGGGGGGAGCACTGACAGTGCTGGCTGTGGGGGGGGGGAGTGCACTGGCAGTGCTGGCTGTGTGGGGGAGCACTGACTGTGCTGACTGTGTGGGGGAGCAGTGACAGTGCTGACTGTGTGGGGGAGCACTGACAAAGCTGGCTGTATGGCGGGAGCACTGACAGTGCGAGCTGTGTGGGGTGGGAGCACTGACAGTGCTGGCTGTGTTGGGGAGCACTGACAGTGCTGGCTGTGTGGTGGGAGCACTTACAGTGCTGGCTGTGTGGGAGAGCACTGACAGTGCTGGCTGTGTGGTGGGAGCACTGACAGTGCTGGCTGTGTGGGGGAGCACTGACAGTGCTGGCTGTGTGGGGGGGGAGCACTGACAGTGCTGGCTGTGTGGGGGGAGCACTGACAGTGCTGGCTGTGTGGGGGGAGCACTGACAGTGCTGGCTGTGTGGTGGGAGCACTGATAGTGCTGGCTGTGTGGGGGGAGCACTGACAGTGCTGGCTGTGTGGGGGGAGCACTGACATTGCTGGCTGAGTGGTGGGAGCACTGACAGTGCTGGCTGTGTGGGGAGCACTGACAGTGCTGGCTGTGTGGGGGAGCACTGATAGTGCTGGCTGTGTGGTGGGAGCACTGACAGTGCTGGCTGTGTGGGGGGAGCACTGACAGTGCTGTCTGTGGGTGGAGAACTGACAGTGCTGGCTGTGTGGGGGAGCAATGACAGTGCTGGCTGTGTGGGGGGGAGCACTGACAGTGCTGGCTGTGTGGGGGGAGCACTGACAGTGCTGGCTGTGTGGGGGGAGCACTGACAGTGCTGGCTGTGTGGTGGGAGCACTGATAGTGCTGGCTGTGTGGGGGAGCACTGACAGTGCTGGCTGTGTGGGGGGAGCACTGACATTGCTGGCTGTGTGGTGGGAGCACTGACAGTGCTGGCTGTGTGGGGGAGCACTGACAGTGCTGGCTGAGTGGGGGAGCACTGACAGTGCTGGCTGAATGGTGGGGAGCACTGACAGTGCTGGCTGTGTGGGGGGAGCACTGACAGTGCTGGCTGTGGGTGGAGAACTGACAGTGCTGGCTGTGTGGTGGGATCACTGACAGTGCTGGCTGTGTGGTGGGAGCACTGACAGTGCTGGCTGTGTAGTGGGAGCACTGACAGTGCTGGCTGTGTGGGGGCGCACTGACAGTGCTGGCTGTGTGGTGGGAGCACTGACAGTGCTGGCTGTGTGGTGGGAGCACTGACAGTGCTGGCTGTGTGGGGGAGCACTCGCAGTGCTGGCTGTGGGAGGAGAACTGGCAGTGCTGGCTGTGTGGTGGGAGCACTGCCAGTGTTGGCTGTGTGGGGGGAGCACTGACAGTGTTGACTGTGTGAGGGGAGCACTGACAGTGCTGGCTGTGTGGGGGAGCACTGACAGTGCCGACTGTGTGGTGGGAGCAATGACAGTGCTGGCTGTGTAGGATCAGCGCTGGCAGTGCTGATTGTGTGGGGGAGCCCTGACAGGGATGGCTGTATGGTGGGAGCACTGACAGTGCTGGCTGTGTGGTGGGAGCACTGACAGTGCTGGCTGTATGGTGGGAGCACTAACAGTGCTGGCTCTGTTGTGGGAGCACAGACAGTGCTGGCTGTGTGGGGGAGCCCTGACAGGGCTGGCTGTGTGGTGGGAGCACTGACAGTGCTGGCTGTGTGGTGGGAGCACTGACAGGGCTGGCTGTGTGGTGGGAGCACAGACAGTGCTGGCTGTGTGGTGGGAGCACAGACAGTGCTGGTTGTGTGGGGAGCACTGGCAGTGCTGGCTGTGTGGTCGGAGCACAGACAGTGCTGGCTGTGTGGTGGGAGCACAGACAGTGCTGGCTGTGTGATGGGAGCACAGACAGTGCTGGATGCGTGGTGGGGGCACTGACAGTGCTGGCTGTGTGCGTGGGAGCACTGAGAGTGCTGGCTGTGTGGCGGGAGCACTGACAGTGCTGGCTGTGTGGTGGGAGCACTGACAGTGCTGGCTGTGTGGGGGAGTATTGACAGTGCTGACTGTGTGGGGAGCACTGACAGCGCTGGCTGTGTGGTGGGAGCACTGACAGTGCTGGCTGTGTGGTGGGAGAACTGGCAGTGCTGGCTGTGTGAGTTTAGCACTGATAGCGCTGGCTGTGTGCGGGAGCACTGACAGTGCTGGCTGTGTTGTGGGCCACTGACAGTGCAGGCTGTGTGGTGGGAGCACTGACAGTGCTGGCTTTGTGGTGGGAGCACTGACAGTGCTGGCCTTGTGGGGGAGCATTGACAGTGCTGACTGTGTGGGTGGAGCACTGACAGTGCTGGCTGTGTGGTGGGAGCACTGACAGTGTGGGGTGGGAGCAGTGAGAGTGCTGGCTGTGTGGGGGGGAGCACTGTCAGTGCTGGCTGTGTGGGGGAGCACTGACAGTGTTGGGTGTGTGGGGGGAGCACTGACAGTGCTGGCTGCGTGGGGGAGCACTGACAGTGCTGGCTCTGTGGGGGAGCACTGACAGTGCTGGCTGTGTGGTGGGAGCACTGACAGTGCTGGCTGTGTGTGTGGGAGCACTGACAGTGCTGGCTGTGTGGTGGGAGCACTGACAGTGCTGGCTGTGTGGTGGGAGCACTGTCAGTGCTGGCTGTGTGCGGGGAGCACTGATAGTGCTGGCTGTGTGGGCGGATCACTGACAGTGCTGGCTGTGTGGTGGGAGCACTGGCAGTGCTGGCTGTGTGGGGGAGCACTGACAGTGCTAGCTGTGTGTGGGGAGCACTGACAGCGCTGGCTGTGTGGTGGGAGCAATGACAGTGCTGGCTGTGTGGCGGGAGCACTGACAGTGCTGGCTGCGTGGTGGGAGCACTGACAGTGCTGGCTGTGTGGGGGAGCATTGACAGTGCTGACTGTGTGGGGGGAGCACTGACAGCGCTGGCTGTGTGGTGGGAGCACTGACAGTGCTGGCTGTGTGAGTTTCGCACTAATAGCGCTGGCTGTGTGCGGGAACACTGACAGTGCTGGCTGTGTTGTGGGAGCACTGACAGTGCAGGCTGTGTGGTGGGAGCACTGACAGTGCTGGCTGTGTGGTGGGAGCACTGACAGTGCTGGCTGTGTGAGTTTCGCACTAATAGCGCTGGCTGTGTGCGGGAACACTGACAGTGCTGGCTGTGTTGTGGGAGCACTGACAGTGCAGGCTGTGTGGTGGGAGCACTGACAGTGCTGGCTGTGTGGTAGGAGCACTGACAGTGCTGACCTTGTGGGGGAGCATTGACAGTGCTGACTGTGTGGGGGGAGCACTGACAGCGCTGGCTGTGTGGTGGGAGCACTGACAGTGCCGGCTGTGTGGGGTGGGAGCAGTGAGAGTGCTGGATGTGTGGGGGGAACACTGTCAGTGCTGGCTGTGTGGGGGAGCACTGACAGTGTTGGCTGTGTGGGGGAGCACTGACAGTGCTGGCTGTGTGGGTTGAGCACTGACAGTGCTGGCTGTGTGGTGGGAGCACTGACAGTGCTGGCTGTGTGGGGGGAGCACTGACAGCGCTGGCTGTGTGGTGGGTGCACTGACAGTGCTGGCTGTGTGGGGGGAGCACTGACCGTGCTGGCTGTGTGGTGGGAGCACCGACAGTGCTGGCTGTGTGGGGGGAGCACTGACAGTGCTGGCTGTGTGGGGGGTGGGGTGCACTGACAGTGCTGGCTGCGTGGGGAGCACTGACAGTGCTGGCTGTGTGGGGAAGCACTGACAGTGCTGGCTGTGTGGTGGGAGCACTGACAGTGCTGGCTGTGTGGTGGGAGCACTGACAGTGCTGGCTGTGTGAGGGCAGCACTGACAGTGCTGGCTGTGTGGGGGGAGCACTGACAGTGCTGGCTGTGTGGGGAGAGCACTGACAGTGCTGGCTGTGTAGGAGCAGCGCTGGCAGTGCTGGCTCTGTGGTGGGAGCACTGACAGTGCTGGCTGTGTGGGGGGAGCACTGACAGTGCTGGCTGCGGGGGGGAACACTGACAGTGCTGGTTGTGTGGTGGGAGCACAGACGGTTCTGGCTCTGTGGGGAGCACTGGCAGTGCTGGCTGTGTGGGGGAGCACTGACAGTGTTGGCTGTGTAGGGGAGCACTGACAGTGCTGGCTGTGTGGTGGGAGCACTGACAGTGCTGGCTGTGTGGTGGGAGCACTGACAGTTCTGGCTGTGTGGGGGAGCACTGACAGTGCTGGCTGTGTGGTGGGAGCACAGACAGTGCTGGCTGTGTGGTGGGAGCACTGGCAGTGCTGGCTGTGTGAGTTTAGCACTGAAAGCGCTGGCTGTGTGCGGGAGCACTGACAGTGCTGGCTGTGTTGTGGGAGCACTGACAGTGCAGGCTGTGTGGTAGGAGCACTGACAGTGCTGGCTGTGTGGTGGGAGCACAGACAGTGCTGGCTGTGTGGGGGAGCCCTGACAGGGCTGGCTGTGTGGTGGGAGCACTGACAGTGCTGGCTGTGTGGTGGGAGCACTGACAGTGCTGGCTGTGTGGTGGGAGCACAGACAGTGCTGGCTGTGTGGTGGGAGCACAGACAGTGCTGGTTGTGTGGGGAGCACTGGCAGTGCTGGCTGTGTGGTCGGAGCACAGACAGTGCTGGCTGTGTGGTGGGAGCACAGACAGTGCTGGCTGTGTGGTGGGAGCACAGACAGTGCTGGATGCGTGGTGGGGGCACTGACAGTGCTGGCTGTGTGTGTGGGAGCACTGAGAGTGCTGGCTGTGTGGCGGGAGCACTGACAGTGCTGGCTGTGTGGTGGGAGCACTGACAGTGCTGGCTGTGTGGGGGAGTATTGACAGTGCTGACTGTGTGGGGGGAGCACTGACAGCGCTGGCTGTGTGGTGGGAGCACTGACAGTGCTGGCTGTGTGGTGGGAGAACTGGCAGTGCTGGCTGTGTGAGTTTAGCACTGATAGCGCTGGCTGTGTGCAGGAGCACTGACAGTGCTGGCTGTGTTGTGGGCCACTGACAGTGCAGGCTGTGTGGTGGGAGCACTGACAGTGCTGGCTTTGTGGTGGGAGCACTGACAGTGCTGGCCTTGTGGGGGAGCATTGACAGTGCTGACTGTGTGGGTGGAGCACTGACAGTGCTGGCTGTGTGGTGGGAGCACTGACAGTGTGGGGTGGGAGCAGTGAGAGTGCTGGCTGTGTGGGGGGAGCACTGTCAGTGCTGGCTGTGTGGGGGAGCACTGACAGTGCTGGCTGTGTGGTGGGAGCACTGACAGTGCTGGCTGTGTGTGTGGGAGCACTGACAGTGCTGGCCGTGTGGTGGGAGCACTGACAGTGCTGGCTGTGTGGTGGGAGCACTGTCAGTGCTGGCTGTGTGCGGGGAGCACTGATAGTGCTGGCTGTGTGGGCGGATCACTGACAGTGCTGGCTGTGTGGTGGGAGCACTGGCAGTGCTGGCTGTGTGGGGGAGCACTGACAGTGCTAGCTGTGTGTGGGGAGCACTGACAGCGCTGGCTGTGTGGTGGGAGCAATGACAGTGCTGGCTGTGTGGCGGGAGCACTGACAGTGCTGGCTGCGTGGTGGGAGCACTGACAGTGCTGGCTGTGTGGGGGAGCATTGACAGTGCTGACTGTGTGGGGGGAGCACTGACAGCGCTGGCTGTGTGGTGGGAGCACTGACAGTGCTGGCTGTGTGAGTTTCGCACGAATAGCGCTGGCTGTGTGCGGGAACACTGACAGTGCTGGCTGTGTTGTGGGAGCACTGACAGTGCAGGCTGTGTGGTGGGAGCACTGACAGTGCTGGCTGTGTGGTGGGAGCACTGACAGTGCTGACCTTGTGGGGGAGCATTGACAGTGCTGACTGTGTGGGGGGAGCACTGACAGCGCTGGCTGTGTGGTGGGAGCACTGACAGTGCCGGCTGTGTGGGGTGGGAGCAGTGAGAGTGCTGGATGTGTGGGGGGAACACTGTCAGTGCTGGCTGTGTGGGGGAGCACTGACAGTGCTGGATGCGTGGTGGGGGCACTGACAGTGCTGGCTGTGTGTGTGGGAGCACTGAGAGTGCTGGCTGTGTGGAGGGAGCACTGACAGTGCTGGCTGTGTGGTGGGAGCACTGACAGTGCTGGCTGTGTGGGGGAGTATTGACAGTGCTGACTGTGTGGGGGGAGCACTGACAGCGCTGGCTGTGTGCTGGGAGCACTGACAGTGCTGGCTGTGTGGTGGGAGAACTGGCAGTGCTGGCTGTGTGAGTTTAGCACTGATAGCGCTGGCTGTGTGCGGGAGCACTGACAGTGCTGGCTGTGTTGTGGGCCACTGACAGTGCAGGCTGTGTGGTGGGAGCACTGACAGTGCTGGCTTTGTGGTGGGAGCACTGACAGTGCTGGCCTTGTGGGGGAGCATTGACAGTGCTGACTGTGTGGGTGGAGCACTGACAGTGCTGGCTGTGTGGTGGGAGCACTGACAGTGTGGGGTGGGAGCAGTGAGAGTGCTGGCTGTGTGGGGGGAGCACTGTCAGTGCTGGCTGTGTGGGGGAGCACTGACAGTGTTGGGTGTGTGGGGGGAGCACTGACAGTGCTGGCTGCGTGGGGGAGCACTGACAGTGCTGGCTCTGTGGGGGAGCACTGACAGTGCTGGCTGTGTGGTGGGAGCACTGACAGTGCTGGCTGTGTGTGTGGGAGCACTGACAGTGCTGGCTGTGTGGTGGGAGCACTGACAGTGCTGGCTGTGTGGTGGGAGCACTGTCAGTGCTGGCTGTGTGCGGGGAGCACTGATAGTGCTGGCTGTGTGGGCGGATCACTGACAGTGCTGGCTGTGTGGTGGGAGCACTGGCAGTGCTGGCTGTGTGGGGGAGCACTGACAGTGCTAGCTGTGTGTGGGGAGCACTGACAGCGCTGGCTGTGTGGTGGGAGCAATGACAGTGCTGGCTGTGTGGCGGGAGCACTGACAGTGCTGGCTGCGTGGTGGGAGCACTGACAGTGCTGGCTGTGTGGGGGGGAGCACTGACAGTGCTGGCTCTGTGGTGGAGCACTGACAGTGCTGGCTGTGTGGGGGAACACTGACAGTACTGGCTGTGTGGTGGAAGCACTGACAGTGCTGGCTGTGTGGGGGAGCACTGACAGTGCTGGCTGTGTGGTGGGAGCACTGACAGTGTTGGCTGTGGGGGGAGCACTGACGGTGCAGTCTCTGTGGTGGGAGCACTGAAAGTGCTGGCTGTGTGAGGGAGCACTGACAGTGCTGGCTGTGTCGGGGGAGCACTGACCTTGCTGGCTGTGTGGTGGGAGCACTGACAGTGCTGGCTGTGTGATGGAGCACTGACAGTGCTGGCTGTGTGGGGGAAGCACTGACCTTGCTGGCTGTGTGGTGGGACCACTGACAGTGCTGGCTGTGTGGGGGAGCACTGACAGTGCTGGCTGTGTCGGGGAGCACTGACAGTGCTGGCTGTGTGGTGGGACCACTGACAGTGCTGGCTGTGTGGGGGGAGCACTGACAGCGCTGGCTGTGTGGTGGGAGCACTGACAGTGCTAGCTGCATGGGTTGGCACTGACAGTGCTGGCTGTGTGGGGTAGCACTGACAGTGCTGACTGTGTGGTGGAGCACTGACAGTGCTGGCTGTGTGGTGGGAGCACTGACTGTGCTGGCTGTGTGGTGGGAGCACTGACAGTGCTGGCTGTGTGGGGGAGCACTGGCAGTGCTGGCTGTGTGGGGGAGCACTGACAGTGCTGGCTGTGTGGTGGGTTCACTGACGGTGCTGGCTGTGTCGTGGGAGCACTGACAGTGCTGGCTGTATGGTGGGAGCACTGACAGTGCTGGCTGTGTGGTGGGAGTACTGACAGTGCTGGCTGTGCGGCGGGTGCACTGACAGTGCTGGCTGTGTGGGGGGAGCACTGACAGTGCTGGCTGTGTGGGGGGAGCACTGACAGTGCTGGCTGTGTGGTGGGAGCACTGGCAGTGCTGGCTGTGTGGGGGAGCACTGACAGTGCTGGCTGTGTGGTGGGAGCACTGACAGTGCTGGCTGTGTGGGGGAGCACTGACAGTGCTGGCTGTGTGCTGGGACCACTAACAGTGCTGGCTATGTGGTGGGAGCACTGACAGTGCTGGCTGTGTGGGGGGAGCACTGACAGTGCTGGCTGTGTGGGGGAGCACTGACTGTGCTGTCTGTGTGGTAGGAGCACTGACAGTGCTGGCTGTGTGGAGGGAGGACTGACACGGCTGGCTGTGTGGTGGGAGCACTGACAGTGCTGGCTGTAAGGGGGAGCACTGACAGTGCTGGCTGTGTCGGGGGAGCACTGACAGTGCTGGCTATGTGCGGGGGGGGGGGGCACTGACAGTGCTGGCTCTGTGGTATGAGCACTGACAGTGCTGGCTTTGTGGTGGGAGAACTGACAGTGCTGGCTGTGTGGTGGGAGCACTGACAGTGCTGGCTGTGTGGGGGGAGCACTGACAGTGCTGGCTGTGTGTGGGAGCACTGACAGTGCTGGCAGTGTGGGGAGAGCACTGATAGTGCTGGCTGTGTGGTGGAAGCACTGACAGTGCTGGCTGTGTGAGGGGTAGCACTGACAATGCTGGCTGTGTTGTGGGAGCACTGACAGTGTTGGCTGTGTGGTGGGATCACTGACAGTGCTGGCTGTGTGGGGGGAGCACTGACAGTGTTGGCTGTGGGGGGGAGCACTGTCGGTGCAGTCTGTGTGGGGAGCACTGACAGTGCTGGCTGTGTGAGGGGAGCACTGACAGTGCTGGCAGTGTGGTGGGAGCACTGACAGTGCTGGCTGTGTGGCGGGAGCATTGACAGTGCTGGCTGTGTGGAGGAGCACTGACAGTGCTGGCTGTGTGGGGGAGCACTGACAGTGCTGGCTGTGTTGTGGGAGCACTGACATTGCAGGCTGCGTGAGGGGAGCACTGACAATGCTGGCTGTGTGGTGGGAGCACTGACAGTGCTGGCTGTGTGGTGGGAGCACTGACAGTGCTGGCGGTGTTGTGGGAGCGCTGACAGGGCTGGCTGTGTGGTGGGAGCACTGACACTGCTGGCTGTGTGGGGGAGCACTGACACTGCTGGCTGTGTGGTCGGAGCACTGACAGTGCTGGCTGTGTGGGGGATCACTGACAGTGCTGGCTGTTTGGTGGGAGAAATGACAGTGCTGGCTGTGTGGGGGAGCACTGACAGTGCTGTCTGTGTGGGGAGAGCACTGACAGTGCTGGTTGTGTGTGGGGAGCACTGACAGTGCTGGCTGTGTGGGGGAGCACTGACAGTGCTGGCTGTGTGGGGGGAGCACTGACACTGCTGGCTGTGTGGTCGGAGCACTGACAGTGCTGGCTGTGTGGGGGAGCACTGACAGTGCTGGCTGTGTGGTGGGAGAAAGGTCAGTGCTGGCTGTGTGGGGGAGCACTGACAGTGCTGGCTGTGTGGGGAGCACTGACAGTGCTGGCTGTGTGGGGGAGCACTGACAGTGCTGGCTGTGTGGGGGAGCACTGACAGTGCTGGCTGTGTGTTGGGAGGACTGACAGTGCTGGCTGTGTGTGGGCGAGCACTGACAGTGCTGGCTGTGTGGGAGGAGCACTGACAATGCTGGCTGTGTGGTGGGAACACTGACAGTGCTGGCTGTTTGAGGGTAGCACTGACAGTGCTGGCTCTGTGGTGGAGCACTGACAGTGCTGGCTGTGTGGGGGAGCACTGACGGTGCTGGCTGTGTGGTGGAAGCACTGACAGTGCTGGCTGTGTGGGTGAGCACTGACAGTGCTGGCTGTGTGGTGGGAGCACTGACAGTGTTGGCTGTGGGGGGAGCACTGACGGTGCAGTCTCTGAGGTGGGAGCACTGACAGTGCTGGCTGTGTGAGGGAGCACTGACAGTGCTGGCTGTGTGGGGGGGAGCACTGACCTTGCTGGCTGTATGGTGGGAGCACTGACGGTGCTGGCTGTGTGGTGGGAGCACTGACAGTGCTGGCTGTGGGGGGGTGCACTGGCAGTTCTGGCTGTGTGGTGGGAGCACTGACAGTGCTGGCTGTGGGGGGGAGCACTGACAGTGCTGGCTGTGTGGGGGGAGCACTGACAGTGCTGGCTGTGTGGGGGGAGCACTGACAGTGCTGTCTGTGTGGTGGGAGCATTGACAGTGCTGGCCGTGTGGTGGGAGCACTGACAGTGCAGGCTCTGTGGGGGGGGGGGAGTGCACTGGCAGTGCTGGCTCTGTGGGGGGGGGGGGAGTGCACTGGCAGTGCTGGCTCTGTGGGGGGGAAGTGCACTGGCAGTGCTGGCTCTGTAGGGGGGAAGTGCACTGACAGTGCTGGCTCTGTGGTGGGAGCACTGACAGTGCTGGGTGTGTGATGGGAGCACTGACAGTGCTGGCTGTGTGGGGGGAACACTGACAGTGGTGGCTGTGTGGGGGGTGCACTGACAGTGCTGGCTGTGTGGGGGGAGCACTGACAATGCTGGCTGTGTGGTGGGAGCACTGACAGTGCTGGCTGTGTGGTGGGAGCACTGACAGTGCTAGCTCTGTGGGAGAGCACTGGCAGTGCTGGCTGTGGGGGGGGGGAAGTGCACTGGCAGAGCTGGCTGTGTGGGGGAGCACTGACAGTGCTGGCTGTGCGGGGGGTGCACAGACAGTGCTGCCTGTGTGGTGAGCACTGACAGTGCTGCCTGTGTGGGGGGAGCACTGACAGTGCTGGCTGTGGGGGGGGGGGGGGAAGTGCACTGGCAGTGCTGGCTGTGTGGGGGGAGCACTGACAGTCCTGGCTGTGTGGGTGAGCACTGACAGTGCTGGCTGTGTGGTGGGAGCACTGACAGTGCTGGCTGTGGGGGGCGGGTTGCACTGGCAGTTCTGGCTGTGTGGTGGGAGCACTGACAGTGCTGGCTGTGTGGGGGAGCACTGACAGTGCTGGCTGTGTGGGGGGTGCACTGGCAGTTCTGGCTGTGTGGTGGGAGCACTGACAGTGCTGGCTGTGTGGGGGAGCACTGACAGTTCTGGTTGTGTGGTGGGAGCACTGGCAGTGCTGGCAGTGTGGGGGGAGCACTGTCAGTGCTGGCTGTTGGGGGAGCACTGATATTGCTGGCTGTGTGGTGGGAGCACTGACAGTGCTGGCTGTGTGGGGGGGAAGTGCAATGGCAGTGCTGGGAGTGCTGGCTCTATGGGGGGGGAGTGCACTGGCAGTGCTGGCTCTGTGGGTGGGGTAAGTGCACTGGCAGTGCTGGCTCTGTGGGGGGAAGTGCACTGGCAGTGCTGGCTCTGTGGGGTGGGGAAGTGCACTGGCAGTGCTGGCTGTGGGGGAGCATTGACAGTGCTGCCTGAGTGGGGAGCACTGACAGTGCTGTCTGTGGGGGGGGGAAGTGCAATGGCAGTGCTGGCTCTGTGGGGGTGCACTGGCAGTTCTGGCTGTGTGGTGGGAGCACTGACAGTGCTGGCTGTGGGGGGGGGGCACTGACAGTGCTGCCTGTGTGGGGGAGCACTGACAGTTCTGGCTGTGTGGGGGCTGCACTGGCAGTTCTGGCTGTGTGGTGGGAGCACTGACAGGGCTAGCTGTGTGGGGGAGCACTGGCAGTGCTGGCTGTGTGTGGGGAGCACTGACAGTGCAGGCTGTGTGAGGGGTAGCACTGACAGTGCTGGCTGTGTGGGGGAGCACTGACAGTGCTGGCTGTGTGGTGGGAGCACTGGCAGTGCTGGCAGTGTGGGGAGAGCACTGTCAGTGCTGGCTGTGGGGGGAGCACTGACATTGCTGGCTGTGTGGTGGGAGCACTGACAGTGCTGGCTGTGTGGGGGGGAAGTGCAATGTCAGTGCTGGCAGTGCTGGCTCTGTGGGGGGGAGTGCACTGGCAGTGCTGGCACTGTGGGTGGGGTAACTGCACTGGCAGTGCTGGCTCTGTTGGGGGAAGTGCACTGGCAGTGCTGGCTCTGAAGGGGGGAAGTGCACTGGCAGTGCTGGCTGTGGGGGGAGCACTGACAGTGCTGCCTTTGTGGGGGGGGGAGTGCAATGGCAGTGCTGGCTCTGTGGGGAGGGGGGGGAAGTGCACTGGCAGTGCTGGCTCTGTGGGGGGGAAGTGCACTGACAGTGCTGGCTCTGTGGTGGGAGCACTGACAGTGCTGGCTGTGTGATGGGAGCACTGACAGTGCTGGCTGTGTGGCGGGAGCACGGGCAGTGCTGGCTGTGCGGGGTGGGCACTGACAGTGCTGGCTGTGTGGGGAGCACTGACAGTGCTGGCTGTGTGGTGGGAGCACTGACAGTGCTGGCTGTCTGGTGGGAGCACTGACAGTGCTAGCTCTGTGGGAGAGCACTGGCAGTGCTGGCTGTGGGGGGGGGAAGTGCACTGGCAGTGCTGGCTGTGTGGGGAGCACTAACAGTGCTGGCTGTGTGGGGGAGCACTGGCAGTGCTGGCTGTGTGGGGGAGCACTGACAGTGCTGCCTGTGTGGGGAGCACTGACAGTGCTGCCTGTGTGGGGGGCGCACTGACAGTGCTGGCTGTGGGGGGTGGGGAAGTGCACTGGCAGTGCTGGCTGTGTGGGGAGCACTGAGAGTGCTGCCTGTGTGGGGGAGCACTGACAGTGCTGGCTGTGTGGGGGGAGCACTGGCAGTGCTGGCTGTGTGGGGGAGCACTGACAGTGCTGGCTGTGTGGAGGGAGCACTGACAGTGCTGGCTGTGGGGGGGGGGGTGCACTGGCAGTTCTGGCTGTGTCGTGGGAGCACTGACAGTGATGGCTGTGTGGGGGAGCACTGACAGTGCTGGCTGTGTGGGGGGTGCACTGGCAGTTATGGCTGTGTGGTGGGAGCACTGACAGTGCTGGCTGTGTGGTGGGAGCACTAACAGTGCTAGCTGTGTGGGGGGGAAGTACAATGGCAGTGCTGGCAGTGCTGGCTCTGTGGGGGGGAGTGCACTGGCAGTGCTTGCTCTGTGGGTGGGGTAAGTGCACTGGCAGTGCTGGCTCTGTGGGGGGAAGTGTACTGGCAGTGCTTGCTCTGGGGGGGGGATGAGTGTACTGGCAGTGCTGGCTGTGTGGTGGGAGCACTGACAGTGCTGGCTGTGTGGGGGAGCACTGACAGTGCTGTCTGTGTGGGGGAGCACTGGCAGTCCTGGCTGTGGGGGCGGGGGGAAGTGCACTGGCAGTGCTGGCTGTGTGGGGGGAGCACTGACAGTGCTGACTGTGTGGGGGGGAGCACTGACAGTGCTGGCTGTGGGGGGGGGAGTGCACTGGCAGTGCTGGCTGTGTGGGGGAGCACTGACTGTGCTGACTGTGTGGGGGAGCAGTGACAGTGCTGACTGTGTGGGGGAGCACTGACAAAGCTGGCTGTATGGCGGGAGCACTGACAGTGCGAGCTGTGTGGGGTGGGAGCACTGACAGTGCTGGCTGTGTTGGGGAGCACTGACAGTGCTGGCTGTGTGGTGGGAGCACTTACAGTGCTGGCTGTGTGGGAGAGCACTGACAGTGCTGGCTGTGTGGTGGGAGCACTGACAGTGCTGGCTGTGTGGGGGAGCACTGACAGTGCTGGCTGTGTGGGGGGGGAGCACTGACAGTGCTGGCTGTGTGGGGGGAGCACTGACAGTGCTGGCTGTGTGGGGGGAGCACTGACAGTGCTGGCTGTGTGGTGGGAGCACTGATAGTGCTGGCTGTGTGGGGGGAGCACTGACAGTGCTGGCTGTGTGGGGGGAGCACTGACATTGCTGGCTGAGTGGTGGGAGCACTGACAGTGCTGGCTGTGTGGGGAGCACTGACAGTGCTGGCTGTGTGGGGGAGCACTGATAGTGCTGGCTGTGTGGTGGGAGCACTGACAGTGCTGGCTGTGTGGGGGGAGCACTGACAGTGCTGTCTGTGGGTGGAGAACTGACAGTGCTGGCTGTGTGGGGGAGCAATGACAGTGCTGGCTGTGTGGGGGGGAGCACTGACAGTGCTGGCTGTGTGGGGGGAGCACTGACAGTGCTGGCTGTGTGGGGGGAGCACTGACAGTGCTGGCTGTGTGGTGGGAGCACTGATAGTGCTGGCTGTGTGGGGGAGCACTGACAGTGCTGGCTGTGTGGGGGGAGCACTGACATTGCTGGCTGTGTGGTGGGAGCACTGACAGTGCTGGCTGTGTGGGGGAGCACTGACAGTGCTGGCTGAGTGGGGGAGCACTGACAGTGCTGGCTGAATGGTGGGGAGCACTGACAGTGCTGGCTGTGTGGGGGGAGCACTGACAGTGCTGGCTGTGGGTGGAGAACTGACAGTGCTGGCTGTGTGGTGGGATCACTGACAGTGCTGGCTGTGTGGTGGGAGCACTGACAGTGCTGGCTGTGTAGTGGGAGCACTGACAGTGCTGGCTGTGTGGGGGCGCACTGACAGTGCTGGCTGTGTGGTGGGAGCACTGACAGTGCTGGCTGTGTGGTGGGAGCACTGACAGTGCTGGCTGTGTGGGGGAGCACTCGCAGTGCTGGCTGTGGGAGGAGAACTGGCAGTGCTGGCTGTGTGGTGGGAGCACTGCCAGTGTTGGCTGTGTGGGGGGAGCACTGACAGTGTTGACTGTGTGAGGGGAGCACTGACAGTGCTGGCTGTGTGGGGGAGCACTGACAGTGCCGACTGTGTGGTGGGAGCAATGACAGTGCTGGCTGTGTAGGATCAGCGCTGGCAGTGCTGATTGTGTGGGGGAGCCCTGACAGGGATGGCTGTATGGTGGGAGCACTGACAGTGCTGGCTGTGTGGTGGGAGCACTGACAGTGCTGGCTGTATGGTGGGAGCACTAACAGTGCTGGCTCTGTTGTGGGAGCACAGACAGTGCTGGCTGTGTGGGGGAGCCCTGACAGGGCTGGCTGTGTGGTGGGAGCACTGACAGTGCTGGCTGTGTGGTGGGAGCACTGACAGGGCTGGCTGTGTGGTGGGAGCACAGACAGTGCTGGCTGTGTGGTGGGAGCACAGACAGTGCTGGTTGTGTGGGGAGCACTGGCAGTGCTGGCTGTGTGGTCGGAGCACAGACAGTGCTGGCTGTGTGGTGGGAGCACAGACAGTGCTGGCTGTGTGATGGGAGCACAGACAGTGCTGGATGCGTGGTGGGGGCACTGACAGTGCTGGCTGTGTGCGTGGGAGCACTGAGAGTGCTGGCTGTGTGGCGGGAGCACTGACAGTGCTGGCTGTGTGGTGGGAGCACTGACAGTGCTGGCTGTGTGGGGGAGTATTGACAGTGCTGACTGTGTGGGGAGCACTGACAGCGCTGGCTGTGTGGTGGGAGCACTGACAGTGCTGGCTGTGTGGTGGGAGAACTGGCAGTGCTGGCTGTGTGAGTTTAGCACTGATAGCGCTGGCTGTGTGCGGGAGCACTGACAGTGCTGGCTGTGTTGTGGGCCACTGACAGTGCAGGCTGTGTGGTGGGAGCACTGACAGTGCTGGCTTTGTGGTGGGAGCACTGACAGTGCTGGCCTTGTGGGGGAGCATTGACAGTGCTGACTGTGTGGGTGGAGCACTGACAGTGCTGGCTGTGTGGTGGGAGCACTGACAGTGTGGGGTGGGAGCAGTGAGAGTGCTGGCTGTGTGGGGGGGAGCACTGTCAGTGCTGGCTGTGTGGGGGAGCACTGACAGTGTTGGGTGTGTGGGGGGAGCACTGACAGTGCTGGCTGCGTGGGGGAGCACTGACAGTGCTGGCTCTGTGGGGGAGCACTGACAGTGCTGGCTGTGTGGTGGGAGCACTGACAGTGCTGGCTGTGTGTGTGGGAGCACTGACAGTGCTGGCTGTGTGGTGGGAGCACTGACAGTGCTGGCTGTGTGGTGGGAGCACTGTCAGTGCTGGCTGTGTGCGGGGAGCACTGATAGTGCTGGCTGTGTGGGCGGATCACTGACAGTGCTGGCTGTGTGGTGGGAGCACTGGCAGTGCTGGCTGTGTGGGGGAGCACTGACAGTGCTAGCTGTGTGTGGGGAGCACTGACAGCGCTGGCTGTGTGGTGGGAGCAATGACAGTGCTGGCTGTGTGGCGGGAGCACTGACAGTGCTGGCTGCGTGGTGGGAGCACTGACAGTGCTGGCTGTGTGGGGGAGCATTGACAGTGCTGACTGTGTGGGGGGAGCACTGACAGCGCTGGCTGTGTGGTGGGAGCACTGACAGTGCTGGCTGTGTGAGTTTCGCACTAATAGCGCTGGCTGTGTGCGGGAACACTGACAGTGCTGGCTGTGTTGTGGGAGCACTGACAGTGCAGGCTGTGTGGTGGGAGCACTGACAGTGCTGGCTGTGTGGTGGGAGCACTGACAGTGCTGGCTGTGTGAGTTTCGCACTAATAGCGCTGGCTGTGTGCGGGAACACTGACAGTGCTGGCTGTGTTGTGGGAGCACTGACAGTGCAGGCTGTGTGGTGGGAGCACTGACAGTGCTGGCTGTGTGGTAGGAGCACTGACAGTGCTGACCTTGTGGGGGAGCATTGACAGTGCTGACTGTGTGGGGGGAGCACTGACAGCGCTGGCTGTGTGGTGGGAGCACTGACAGTGCCGGCTGTGTGGGGTGGGAGCAGTGAGAGTGCTGGATGTGTGGGGGGAACACTGTCAGTGCTGGCTGTGTGGGGGAGCACTGACAGTGTTGGCTGTGTGGGGGAGCACTGACAGTGCTGGCTGTGTGGGTTGAGCACTGACAGTGCTGGCTGTGTGGTGGGAGCACTGACAGTGCTGGCTGTGTGGGGGGAGCACTGACAGCGCTGGCTGTGTGGTGGGTGCACTGACAGTGCTGGCTGTGTGGGGGGAGCACTGACCGTGCTGGCTGTGTGGTGGGAGCACCGACAGTGCTGGCTGTGTGGGGGGAGCACTGACAGTGCTGGCTGTGTGGGGGGTGGGGTGCACTGACAGTGCTGGCTGCGTGGGGAGCACTGACAGTGCTGGCTGTGTGGGGAAGCACTGACAGTGCTGGCTGTGTGGTGGGAGCACTGACAGTGCTGGCTGTGTGGTGGGAGCACTGACAGTGCTGGCTGTGTGAGGGCAGCACTGACAGTGCTGGCTGTGTGGGGGGAGCACTGACAGTGCTGGCTGTGTGGGGAGAGCACTGACAGTGCTGGCTGTGTAGGAGCAGCGCTGGCAGTGCTGGCTCTGTGGTGGGAGCACTGACAGTGCTGGCTGTGTGGGGGGAGCACTGACAGTGCTGGCTGCGGGGGGGAACACTGACAGTGCTGGTTGTGTGGTGGGAGCACAGACGGTTCTGGCTCTGTGGGGAGCACTGGCAGTGCTGGCTGTGTGGGGGAGCACTGACAGTGTTGGCTGTGTAGGGGAGCACTGACAGTGCTGGCTGTGTGGTGGGAGCACTGACAGTGCTGGCTGTGTGGTGGGAGCACTGACAGTTCTGGCTGTGTGGGGGAGCACTGACAGTGCTGGCTGTGTGGTGGGAGCACAGACAGTGCTGGCTGTGTGGTGGGAGCACTGGCAGTGCTGGCTGTGTGAGTTTAGCACTGAAAGCGCTGGCTGTGTGCGGGAGCACTGACAGTGCTGGCTGTGTTGTGGGAGCACTGACAGTGCAGGCTGTGTGGTAGGAGCACTGACAGTGCTGGCTGTGTGGTGGGAGCACAGACAGTGCTGGCTGTGTGGGGGAGCCCTGACAGGGCTGGCTGTGTGGTGGGAGCACTGACAGTGCTGGCTGTGTGGTGGGAGCACTGACAGTGCTGGCTGTGTGGTGGGAGCACAGACAGTGCTGGCTGTGTGGTGGGAGCACAGACAGTGCTGGTTGTGTGGGGAGCACTGGCAGTGCTGGCTGTGTGGTCGGAGCACAGACAGTGCTGGCTGTGTGGTGGGAGCACAGACAGTGCTGGCTGTGTGGTGGGAGCACAGACAGTGCTGGATGCGTGGTGGGGGCACTGACAGTGCTGGCTGTGTGTGTGGGAGCACTGAGAGTGCTGGCTGTGTGGCGGGAGCACTGACAGTGCTGGCTGTGTGGTGGGAGCACTGACAGTGCTGGCTGTGTGGGGGAGTATTGACAGTGCTGACTGTGTGGGGGGAGCACTGACAGCGCTGGCTGTGTGGTGGGAGCACTGACAGTGCTGGCTGTGTGGTGGGAGAACTGGCAGTGCTGGCTGTGTGAGTTTAGCACTGATAGCGCTGGCTGTGTGCGGGAGCACTGACAGTGCTGGCTGTGTTGTGGGCCACTGACAGTGCAGGCTGTGTGGTGGGAGCACTGACAGTGCTGGCTTTGTGGTGGGAGCACTGACAGTGCTGGCCTTGTGGGGGAGCATTGACAGTGCTGACTGTGTGGGTGGAGCACTGACAGTGCTGGCTGTGTGGTGGGAGCACTGACAGTGTGGGGTGGGAGCAGTGAGAGTGCTGGCTGTGTGGGGGGAGCACTGTCAGTGCTGGCTGTGTGGGGGAGCACTGACAGTGCTGGCTGTGTGGTGGGAGCACTGACAGTGCTGGCTGTGTGTGTGGGAGCACTGACAGTGCTGGCTGTGTGGTGGGAGCACTGACAGTGCTGGCTGTGTGGTGGGAGCACTGTCAGTGCTGGCTGTGTGCGGGGAGCACTGATAGTGCTGGCTGTGTGGGCGGATCACTGACAGTGCTGGCTGTGTGGTGGGAGCACTGGCAGTGCTGGCTGTGTGGGGGAGCACTGACAGTGCTAGCTGTGTGTGGGGAGCACTGACAGCGCTGGCTGTGTGGTGGGAGCAATGACAGTGCTGGCTGTGTGGCGGGAGCACTGACAGTGCTGGCTGCGTGGTGGGAGCACTGACAGTGCTGGCTGTGTGGGGGAGCATTGACAGTGCTGACTGTGTGGGGGGAGCACTGACAGCGCTGGCTGTGTGGTGGGAGCACTGACAGTGCTGGCTGTGTGAGTTTCGCACGAATAGCGCTGGCTGTGTGCGGGAACACTGACAGTGCTGGCTGTGTTGTGGGAGCACTGACAGTGCAGGCTGTGTGGTGGGAGCACTGACAGTGCTGGCTGTGTGGTGGGAGCACTGACAGTGCTGGCCTTGTGGGGGAGCATTGACAGTGCTGACTGTGTGGGGGGAGCACTGACAGCGCTGGCTGTGTGGTGGGAGCACTGACAGTGCCGGCTGTGTGGGGTGGGAGCAGTGAGAGTGCTGGATGTGTGGGGGGAACACTGTCAGTGCTGGCTGTGTGGGGGAGCACTGACAGTGCTGGATGCGTGGTGGGGGCACTGACAGTGCTGGCTGTGTGTGTGGGAGCACTGAGAGTGCTGGCTGTGTGGAGGGAGCACTGACAGTGCTGGCTGTGTGGTGGGAGCACTGACAGTGCTGGCTGTGTGGGGGAGTATTGACAGTGCTGACTGTGTGGGGGGAGCACTGACAGCGCTGGCTGTGTGCTGGGAGCACTGACAGTGCTGGCTGTGTGGTGGGAGAACTGGCAGTGCTGGCTGTGTGAGTTTAGCACTGATAGCGCTGGCTGTGTGCGGGAGCACTGACAGTGCTGGCTGTGTTGTGGGCCACTGACAGTGCAGGCTGTGTGGTGGGAGCACTGACAGTGCTGGCTTTGTGGTGGGAGCACTGACAGTGCTGGCCTTGTGGGGGAGCATTGACAGTGCTGACTGTGTGGGTGGAGCACTGACAGTGCTGGCTGTGTGGTGGGAGCACTGACAGTGTGGGGTGGGAGCAGTGAGAGTGCTGGCTGTGTGGGGGGAGCACTGTCAGTGCTGGCTGTGTGGGGGAGCACTGACAGTGTTGGGTGTGTGGGGGGAGCACTGACAGTGCTGGCTGCGTGGGGGAGCACTGACAGTGCTGGCTCTGTGGGGGAGCACTGACAGTGCTGGCTGTGTGGTGGGAGCACTGACAGTGCTGGCTGTGTGTGTGGGAGCACTGACAGTGCTGGCTGTGTGGTGGGAGCACTGACAGTGCTGGCTGTGTGGTGGGAGCACTGTCAGTGCTGGCTGTGTGCGGGGAGCACTGATAGTGCTGGCTGTGTGGGCGGATCACTGACAGTGCTGGCTGTGTGGTGGGAGCACTGGCAGTGCTGGCTGTGTGGGGGAGCACTGACAGTGCTAGCTGTGTGTGGGGAGCACTGACAGCGCTGGCTGTGTGGTGGGAGCAATGACAGTGCTGGCTGTGTGGCGGGAGCACTGACAGTGCTGGCTGCGTGGTGGGAGCACTGACAGTGCTGGCTGTGTGGGGGAGCATTGACAGTGCTGACTGTGTGGGGGGAGCACTGACAGCGCTGGCTGTGTGGTGGGAGCACTGAAAGTGCTGGCTGTGTGAGTTTCGCACTAATAGCGCTGGCTGTGTGCGGGAACACTGACAGTGCTGGCTGTGTTGTGGGAGCACTGACAGTGCAGGCTGTGTGGTGGGAGCACTGACAGTGCTGGCTGTGTGGTGGGAGCACTGACAGTGCTGGCCTTGTGGGGGAGCATTGACAGTGCTGACTGTGTGGGGGGAGCACTGACAGTGCTGGCTGTGTGGTGGGAGCACTGACAGTGCTGGCTGTGTGAGTTTCGCACTAATAGCGCTGGCTGTGTGCGGGAACACTGACAGTGCTGGCTGTGTTGTGGGAGCACTGACAGTGCAGGCTGTGTGGTGGGAGCACTGACAGTGCTGGCTGTGTGGTGGGAGCACTGACAGTGCTGGCCTTGTGGGGGAGCATTGACAGTGCTGACTGTGTGGGGGGAGCACTGACAGCGCTGGCTGTGTGGTGGGAGCACTGACAGTGCCGGCTGTGTGGGGTGGGAGCAGTGAGAGTGCTGGATGTGTGGGGGGAACACTGTCAGTGCTGGCTGTGTGGGGGAGCACTGACAGTGTTGGCTGTGTGGGGGAGCACTGACAGTGCTGGCTGTGTGGGTTGAGCACTGACAGTGCTGGCTGTGTGGTGGGAGCACTGACAGTGCTGGCTGTGTGGGGGGAGCACTGACAGCGCTGGCTGTGTGGTGGGTGCACTGACAGTGCTGGCTGTGTGGGGGGAGCACTGACCGTGCTGGCTGTGTGGTGGGAGCACCGACAGTGCTGGCTGTGTGGGGGGAGCACTGACAGTGCTGGCTGTGTGGGGGGGGTGGGGTGCACTGACAGTGCTGGCTGCGTGGGGAGCACTGACAGTGCTGGCTGTGTGGGGAAGCACTGACAGTGCTGGCTGTGTGGTGGGAGCACTGACAGTGCTGGCTGTGTGGTGGGAGCACTGACAGTGCTGGCTGTGTGAGGGCAGCACTGACAGTGCTGGCTGTGTGGGGGGAGCACTGACAGTGCTGGCTGTGTGGGGAGAGCACTGACAGTGCTGGCTGTGTAGGAGCAGCGCTGGCAGTGCTGGCTCTGTGGTGGGAGCACTGACAGTGCTGGCTGTGTGGCGGGAGCACTGACAGTGCTGGCTGTGTGGTGGGAGCACTGACAGTGCTGGCTGTGTGGGGGAGTATTGACAGTGCTGACTGTGTGGGGGGAGCACTGACAGCGCTGGCTGTGTGGTGGGAGCACTGACAGTGCTGGCTGTGTGGTGGGAGAACTGGCAGTGCTGGCTGTGTGAGTTTAGCACTGATAGCGCTGGCTGTGTGCGGGAGCACTGACAGTGCTGGCTGTGTTGTGGGCCACTGACAGTGCAGGCTGTGTGGTGGGAGCACTGACAGTGCTGGCTTTGTGGTGGGAGCACTGACACTGCTGGCCTTGTGGGGGAGCATTGACAGTGCTGACTGTGTGGGTGGAGCACTGACAGTGCTGGCTGTGTGGTGGGAGCACTGACAGTGTGGGGTGGGAGCAGTGAGAGTGCTGGCTGTGTGGGGGGAGCACTGTCAGTGCTGGCTGTGTGGGGGAGCACTGACAGTGCTGGCTGTGTGGTGGGAGCACTGACAGTGCTGGCTGTGTGTGTGGGAGCACTGACAGTGCTGGCTGTGTGGTGGGAGCACTGACAGTGCTGGCTGTGTGGTGGGAGCACTGTCAGTGCTGGCTGTGTGCGGGGAGCACTGATAGTGCTGGCTGTGTGGGCGGATCACTGACAGTGCTGGCTGTGTGGTGGGAGCACTGGCAGTGCTGGCTGTGTGGGGGAGCACTGACAGTGCTAGCTGTGTGTGGGGAGCACTGACAGCGCTGGCTGTGTGGTGGGAGCAATGACAGTGCTGGCTGTGTGGCGGGAGCACTGACAGTGCTGGCTGCGTGGTGGGAGCACTGACAGTGCTGGCTTTGTGGGGGAGCATTGACAGTGCTGACTGTGTGGGGGGAGCACTGACAGCGCTGGCTGTGTGGTGGGAGCACTGACAGTGCTGGCTGTGTGAGTTTCGCACTAATAGCGCTGGCTGTGTGCGGGAACACTGACAGTGCTGGCTGTGTTGTGGGAGCACTGACAGTGCAGGCTGTGTGGTGGGAGCACTGACAGTGCTGGCTGTGTGGTGGGAGCACTGACAGTGCTGGCCTTGTGGGGGAGCATTGACAGTGCTGACTGTGTGGGGGGAGCACTGACAGCGCTGGCTGTGTGGTGGGAGCACTGACAGTGCCGGCTGTGTGGGGTGGGAGCAGTGAGAGTGCTGGATGTGTGGGGGGAACACTGTCAGTGCTGGCTGTGTGGGGGAGCACTGACAGTGCTGGATGCGTGGTGGGGGCACTGACAGTGCTGGCTGTGTGTGTGGGAGCACTGAGAGTGCTGGCTGTGTGGAGGGAGCACTGACAGTGCTGGCTGTGTGGTGGGAGCACTGACAGTGCTGGCTGTGTGGGGGAGTATTGACAGTGCTGACTGTGTGGGGGGAGCACTGACAGCGCTGGCTGTGTGGTGGGAGCACTGACTGTGCTGGCTGTGTGGTGGGAGAACTGGCAGTGCTGGCTGTGTGAGTTTAGCACTGATAGCGCTGGCTGTGTGCGGGAGCACTGACAGTGCTGGCTGTGTTGTGGGCCACTGACAGTGCAGGCTGTGTGGTGGGAGCACTGACAGTGCTGGCTTTGTGGTGGGAGCACTGACAGTGCTGGCCTTGTGGGGGAGCATTGACAGTGCTGACTGTGTGGGTGGAGCACTGACAGTGCTGGCTGTGTGGTGGGAGCACTGACAGTGTGGGGTGGGAGCAGTGAGAGTGCTGGCTGTGTGGGGGGAGCACTGTCAGTGCTGGCTGTGTGGGGGAGCACTGACAGTGTTGGGTGTGTGGGGGGAGCACTGACAGTGCTGGCTGCGTGGGGGAGCACTGACAGTGCTGGCTCTGTGGGGGAGCACTGACAGTGCTGGCTGTGTGGTGGGAGCACTGTCAGTGCTGGCTGTGTGCGGGGAGCACTGATAGTGCTGGCTGTGTGGGCGGATCACTGACAGTGCTGGCTGTGTGGTGGGAGCACTGGCAGTGCTGGCTGTGTGGGGGAGCACTGACAGTGCTAGCTGTGTGTGGGGAGCACTGACAGCGCTGGCTGTGTGGTGGGAGCAATGACAGTGCTGGCTGTGTGGCGGGAGCACTGACAGTGCTGGCTGCGTGGTGGGAGCACTGACAGTGCTGGCTGTGTGGGGGAGCATTGACAGTGCTGACTGTGTGGGGGGAGCACTGACAGCGCTGGCTGTGTGGTGGGAGCACTGAAAGTGCTGGCTGTGTGAGTTTCGCACTAATAGCGCTGGCTGTGTGCGGGAACACTGACAGTGCTGGCTGTGTTGTGGGAGCACTGACAGTGCAGGCTGTGTGGTGGGAGCACTGACCGTGCTGGCTGTGTGGTGGGAGCACTGACAGTGCTGGCCTTGTGGGGGAGCATTGACAGTGCTGACTGTGTGGGGGGAGCACTGACAGCGCTGGCTGTGTGGTGGGAGCACTGACAGTGCCGGCTGTGTGGGGTGGGAGCAGTGAGAGTGCTGGATGTGTGGGGGGAACACTGTCAGTGCTGGCTGTGTGGGGGAGCACTGACAGTGTCGGCTGTGTGGGGGAGCACTGACAGTGCTGGCTGTGTGGGTGGAGCACTGACAGTGCTGGCTGTGTGGTGGGAGCACTGACAGTGCTGGCTGTGTGGGGGGAGCACTGACAGCGCTGGCTGTGTGGTGGGTGCACTGACAGTGCTGGCTGTGTGGGGGGAGCACTGACCGTGCTGGCTGTGTGGTGGGAGCACTGACAGTGCTGGCTGTGTGGTGGGAGCACTGACAGTGCTGGCTGTGTGAGGGCAGCACTGACAGTGCTGGCTGTGTGGGGGGAGCACTGACAGTGCTGGCTGTGTGGGGAGAGCACTGACAGTGCTGGCTGTGTAGGAGCAGCGCTGGCAGTGCTGGCTCTGTGGTGGGAGCACTGACAGTGCTGGCTGTGTGGGGGGAGCACTGACAGTGCTGGCTGCGTGGGGGAACACTGACAGTGCTGGTTGTGTGGTGGGAGCACAGACGGTGCTGGCTCTGTGGGGAGCACTGGCAGTGCTGGCTGTGTGGGGGAGCACTGACAGTGTTGGCTGTGTAGGGGAGCACTGACAGTGCTGGCTGTGTGGTGGGAGCACTGACAGTGCTGGCTGTGTGGTGGGAGCACTGACAGTTCTGGCTGTGTGGGGGGAGCACTGACAGTGCTGGCTGTGTGGTGGGAGCACAGACAGTGCTGGCTGTGTGGTGGGAGCACTGGCAGTGCAGGCTGTGTGGTAGGAGCACTGACAGTGCTGGCTGTGTGGTGGGAGCACTGACAGTGCTGGCTGTGTGGTGGGAGCACTGACAGTGCTGGCCTTGTGGGCGAGCATTGACAGTGCTGACTGGGTGGGGGAGCACTGACAGCGCTGGCTGTGTGGTGGGAGCACTGACAGTGCTGGCTGTGAGGGGTGGGAGCAGTGAGAGTGCTGGCTGTGTGGGGGGAGCACTGTCAGTGCTGGCTGTGTGGGGGAGCACTGACAGTGTTGGCTGTGTGGGGGGAGCACTGACAGTGCTGGCTGTGTGGGTGGACCACTGGCAGTGCTGGCTGTGTGGGGAGCACTGGCAGTGCTGGCTGTGTGGGGGAGCACTGACAGTGCTGGCTGTGTGGTGGGAGCACTGACAGTGCTGGCCTTGGGAGGGTGGAGCACAGACAGTGCTGGCTGTGTGTGGGGAGCACTGGCAGTGCTGGCTGTTTGGGGGAGCACTGACAGTGCTGTCTGTGTGTGGGGAGCACTGGCAGTGCTGGCTGTGTGGGGGAGCGCTGACAGTGCTGGCTGTGTGGGGGAGCACTGGCAGTGCTGGCTGTGTGGGGAGCGCTGACAGTGCTGGCTGTGTGGGGGAGCACTGGCAGTGCTGGCTGTGGGATGGCTGAAAATTGCCAGAAATGCTTGCCGTGTACTGACATAAAAAGGCTGCCGTGAACTGATGTAAAATGGCCACCGTGAACTGACATATAATGGCCACAGTGCTGGCTGTGTTGTGGGAGCACTGACAGTGCAGGCTGACATAAAATGGCCACCGTGAACTGACATATAATGGCCACCGTGAACTGACATAAAATGGCTGCCGTGAACTGACATAAAATGGCCAACGTGAACTTACATAAAATGGCCACCGAGAACTGACTTAAAATGGCCACCGTGAACTGACATAAAATGGATCCCTTCAACCGACATACAATGGCCACCATGAACTGACATAAAATGGCCATTGTGAACAGACATAAAATGGCCATTGTGAACAGACATAAAATGACTATTGTGAACTGACATACAATGGCCACTGTGAACTGACATAAAATGGCCATTGTGAACTGACATAAAATGGCCACCGTGAACTGACATTAAATGGACCCCGTGAACTGACATAAAATGGACATTGTGAACCGACATACAATGGCCTCCATGAACTGACATAAAATGGCCATGTGAACTGATATACAATGGCTACCGTGAATTGACATAAAATGTCCACTGTGAACTGACATAAAATGGCTATTGAGAACTGACATACAATGGCCATTGTGAACTGACATACAATGGCCCCCGTGAACTGACATAAACTGTCCATTGTGAACTGACATACAATGGACGCCATGAACTGACATACAATGGCCACCGTGAACTGACATAAAATGGCCATTGCGAGCTGTCATAAAATGTCCGTCAACCGACATAAAATGGCCACCGTGAACTGACATAACATGGCCCTCGTGAACTGACATAACATGGCCCCCGTGAACCAACATGAACTGTCCACCGCAACTGAGATAAAATGGTCATTGCAAACTGACATAAAATGGCCATTGTGAACTCACATACAATGGCCACGGTGAACTGACACAAAATGGCCACCGTCAACTGAGAAAAAATGGCCATTGCAAACTGACATAAAATGGCCATTGTGAACTGACAAACAATGGCTATTGTGAACTGACATAAAAGGGCCCCCGTGAACTGACATAAACTGTCCATTGTGAACTGACATAAAATGGCCATTGTGAACTGACATAAAATGGCCATTGTGAACTGACATAAAATGGACCCCGTGAACTGACATAAAATGGCCACTGTGAACTGACATAACATGGCCCCTGTGAACCAAACATGAACTGGCAACCGCAACTGAGATAAAATGGCCATTGCAAACTGACATAAAATGGCCATTGTGAAATGACATATAATGGACACCGTGAACTGACACAAAATGGCCACCGTCAACTGAGAAAAAATGTTCATTGCAAACTGACATAAAATGGCCATTGTGAACTGACATACAATGGCCACCATGAACTGACATAAAATGGCCATTGTGAACTCACATAAAATGGCCATTGTGAACTGACTTACAATGGCCACCGTGAACTGGCATAAAATGGCCATTGAGAACTGACATAAAATGGCCATTGTGAACTGACATAAAATGCACTCCGTGAACTGACATAAAATGGCCATTGTGAACTGACATACAATGGCCCCCGTGAACTGACATAAAATGGCCAATGTGAACTGACATAGAATGGCCCCCGTGAACTGACATAAAATGGCCATTGCGACCTGACATAAAATGGCCATTGCGACCTGACATAAAAAGGCCCCCGTGAACTGACATAAAATGGCCATTGAGAACTGACATACAATGGCCATTGTGAACTGACATACAATGGCCCCCGTGAACTGACATAGAATGGCCCCCGTGAACTGACATAAAATGGCCATTGCGACCTGACATAAAATGGCCATTGCGACCTGACATAAAAAGGCCCCCGTGAACTGACATAAAATGGCCATTGAGAACTGACATACAATGGCCATTGTGAACTGACATACAATGGCCCCCGTGAACTGACATAAACTGTCCATTGTGAACTGACATACAATGGACGCCATGAACTGACATACAATGGCCACCGTGAACTGACATAAAATGGCCATTGCGAGCTGACATAAAATGGCCCACGTCAACCGACATAAAATGACCACCGTGAACTGACATAAAATGGCCACCATGTACTGACATAAAATGGCCCCCATCGACTGTATAAAAAGGCCCCCGTGAACTGACATAAAATGGCCACTGTGAACTGAGATAAAATGGCCACCGTGAACTGACATAAAATGACAATTGTGTACTGACATACAATAGCCACCATGAACTGACATAAAATGGCCCCCGTGAACTGACATAAAATGGCCACCGTGAACTGACATAACATGGCCCCCGTGAACAAACATTAACTGGTCACCGCAACTGAGATAAAATGGCCATTGCAAACTGACATAAAATGGCCATTGTGAACTCACATACAATGGCCACCGTGAACTGACACAAAATGGCCTCCGTCAACTGAGAAAAAATGGCCATTGCAAACTGACATAAAATGGCCATTGTGAACTGACATAAAATGGCCATTGTGAACTGACATAAAAGGGCCCCCGTGAACTGACATAAACTGTCCATTGTGAACTGACATAAAATGGCCATTGTGAACTGACAAAAAATGGCCATTGTGAACTGACATAAAATGGACCCCGTGAACTGACATAAAATGGCCACTGTGAACTGACATAACATGGCCCCCGTGAACCAAACATGAACTGCCACCGCAACTGAGATAAAATGGCCTTTGCAAACTGACATACAATGGCCACCGTGAACTGAGAAAAAATGGCCATTGCAAACTGACATAAGTTGGCCATTGTGAACTGACATACAATGGCCAATGTGAACTGACATACAATGGCCGCCATGAACTGACATAAAATGGCCATTGTGAACTGACATAAAATGGCCATTGTGAACTGACTTACAATGGCCACCGTGAGAGATGGTGAGGCGGTAACACCCCACCCACCGAGAGAGATGGGGAGGGGGGACCCTTCCCCCCCCCCACCCCCACCGAGACGGAGAGGAAAACTGCAGGGGATGGGCACAATGGAAATGTGGAGCTTGTTCAAGGAACAGCTACTGTGCGTCCTTGATAAGTATGTACCTGTCAGGCAGGGAGGAAGTGGTCGAGCAAGGGAACCGTGATTTACTAAGGCAGTTGAAACACTTGTCTAGAGGAAGAAGGAAGGAGGCGTATGTAAAGATGAGACATGAAGGTTCAGTAAGGGCGCACGAGAGTTACAAGTTAGCTAGGAAGGACCTAAAGAGAGAGCTAAGAAGAGCCAGGAGGGGACATGAGAAGTCTTTGGAAGGTAGGATCAAGGATAACCCTAAAGCTTTCTATAGATATGTCTGGAATAAAAGAATGACTAGGGTAAGAGTAGGGCCAGTCAAGGACAGTAGTGGGAAGTTGTGCTTGGAGTCCGAGGAGATAGGCGAGGTGCTATTTGAATACTTTTCATCACTATTCGCACAGCAAAAAGACAATGTTGACGAGGAGAATACTGAGATTCAGGCTACTATACTAGAAGGGCTTGAGGTTCATAAGGAGGAGGTGTTAACTATTCTGGAAAGGGTGAAAATTGATAAGTCCCCTGGGCCGGATACGATTTATCCTAGGATTCTCTGGGAAGCTAGGGAGGAGATTACAGAGCCTTTGGCTTTGATCTTTAAGTCATCTTTGTCAACAGGAATAGTGCCAGAAGACTGGAGGATAGCAAATGTTGTCCCCTTGTTCAAGAAGGAGAGTAGAGACAACCCCGGTAAATATAGCCCAGTGAGCCTAACTTCTGTTGTGGGCAAAATCTTGGAAAGGTTTATAAGAGATAGGATGTATAATCATCTGGAAAGGAATAATTTGATTAGACATAGTCAACACGGTTTCGTGAAGGGTCGGTTGTGCCTCACAAACCATATAGGGTTCTTTGAGAAGGTGAGAAACAGATGGATGAGGGTAAAGCAGTTGATGTGGTGTATATGGATTTCAGTAAAGCATTTGACAAGGTTCCCCACGGTAGGCTACTGCAGAAAATACGGAAGCATGGGATTCAGGGAGATTTAGCAGTTTGGATCAGAAATTGGCTAGCTGGAAGAAGACAAAGGGTGGTGGTTGATGGGAAGTGTTCAGACTGGAGTCCAGTTACTAGTGGTGTACCACAAGGATCTGTTTTGGGTCCACTGCTGTTTGTCATTTTTATAAATGACCTGGAGGAGGGCGTAGAAGGATGGGTGAGTAAATTTGCAGATGACACTAAAGTCGGTGGAGTTGTGGACAGTGCGGAAGGATGTTACAAGTTACAGAGGGACAAAGATAAGCTGCAGCGCTGGGCTGAGAGGTGGCAAATGGAGTTTAATGCAGAAAATTGTGAGGTGATTCATTTAGGAAGGAATAACAGGAAGACAGAGTACTGGGCTAATGGTAAGATTCTTGGCAGTGTGGATGAGCAGAGAGATCTCGGTGTCCATATACATAGATCCCTGAAAGTTGCCACTCAGGTTGAGAGGGTTGATAAGAAGGCGTACGGTGTGTTAGCTTTTATTGGTAGAGTGTCTGAGTTTCGGAGCCATGAGGTCATGTTGCAGCTGTACAAAACTCTGGTGCGGCCGCATTTGGAGAATTGCGTACAGTTCTGGTTGCCGCATTATAGGAAGGATGTGGAAGCATTGGAAAGGGTGCAGAGGAGATTTACTAGAATGTTGCCTGGTATGGAGGGAAGATCTTATGAGGAAAGGCTGAGGGACTTGAGGCTGTTTTCGATAGAGAGAAGAAGGTTAAGAGGTGACTTAATTGAGGCGTACAAGATGATCAGAGGATTGGAAAGGGTGGACAGTGAGAGCCTTTTTCCTCGGATGGTGATGTCTAGCACGAGGGGACATAGCTTTCAATTGAGGGGAGATAGATATAGGACAGATGTCAGGGGTACGTTCTTTACTCAGAGAGTAGTAAGGGCGTGGAATGCCCTGCTGCAACAGTAGTGGACTCGCCAACACTAAGGGCATTCAAATGGTCATTGGATAGACATATGGGCGATAAGGGAATAGTGTAGATGGGCTTTAGAGTGGTTTCACAGGTCGGCGCAACATCGAGGGCCGAAGGGCCTGTAATGCGCTGTAATGTTCTATGAGAGAGATGGAGAGGGGGTAACACCCCCCCCACCGAGAGTGATGGAGAGGGGGGGACCCCCCACCGAGAGGGATGGAGAGGGGGGAACCCCCACCCCACCGAGAGATATGGAGAGGGGGGAACCCCCCCCCACCGAGATAGATGGAGAGGGGGAATCCCCCCCCCACCGAGAGAGATGGAGGGGGGGAATTCCCCCCCCCCACCGAGAGAGATGGAGAGGGGGAATCCCCCCACACCGAGAGAGATGGAGGGGGAATTCCCCCCCCCCCACCGAGAGTTGTGGAGAGGGGGCAACCAAACCCCACCGAGAGGGATGGAGAGGGGGGACCCCCCTCCACCGAGAGAGATTAAGAGGGGGACCACCCCCCCCACCGAGAGGAAAGGAGAGGGGGAAGCCTCCCCCACCGAGAGAGATGGAGAGGGGGGAACCCCCCCCCCACCGAGAGGGATGGAGAGGGGGGAACCCCCACCCCCATCGAGAGAGATGGAGAGGGGGAACCCCCCCACCGAGAGAGATGGAGAGGGGGAAGCCTCCCCCACCGAGAGAGATGGAGAGGGGGGAACCCCCCCCCTACCGAGAGGGATGGAGAGGGGGGAACCCCCACCCCCATCGAGAGAGATGAGGGGGAACCCCCCCCACCGAGAGAGATGGAGAGGTGGGACCCCCCCACCGAGAGGGATGGAGAGGGGGGACCCCCCACCGAGAGAGATGGAGAGGGGGGAACCCCCCCACCGAGAGAGATGGAGATGGGGGAACCCCCCACCCCACCGAGAGGGATGGAGAGGTGGGAACCCCCCCACCGAGAGAGATGGAGAGGGGGGAACCCCCCCCCCACCGAGAGAGATGGAGAGGGGGGAAAACCCCCAACGAGAGAGATGGAGAGGGGGACCCCCCACCGAGAGTGATGGAGAGGGGGGACGCCCCCCACCGAGAGAGATGGAGAGGGGGACCCCCCACCGAGAGAGATGGAGAGGGGGAACCCCCACCGAGTGATGGAGAGGGGGGACCCCCCACCGAGAGGTACGGGGAGGGGGACCCCCCATCGAGAGGGATGGAGAGGGGGGATCCCCCACCGAGAGTGATGGAGAGGGGGGACCCCCCACCGAGAGAGACGGGGAGGGGGGACCCCCCATCGAGAGGGATGGAGAGGGGGGACCCCCCACCGAGAGAGATGGAGAGGGGGGACCCCCAATCCACTGAAAGAACACGGCTGAAACCGATCGAGGGAGAAAAGAAAGGGGGGGGGGGTAAGGGGGTAAACAAGGAGCAGGGGGTCACACACCAGGTCGGCCCGGAAGGGCATCACGGAGGCTCTGCGGGGGAGAGAGGGGAAGGGTTAGGGAAAGGGGGGGTTGGGGGGGGGGGGGCAGACACGCCGAACTGAACGGCAACAGTTTGTAACGATAGAAACGTAAGAGAAAGCCTTTTCACTCTCTGAGAAATGTAAACAAGCCGCAATGCACAGAATTGTGGAAACGGCAATAAAAAGATTTTTTCAATAAATTCAGAGCCCAGTTCAGTTTTTCCAATTCAGGGACAATTTAGCGCGGCCCATCCACCTGCCCTGCACATCTTTGGGTTGTGGGGGTGAGACCCACGCAGACACGGGGAGAATGTGCAAACTCCACACGGACAGTGACCCAGAGCCGGGACTGAACAGTGGTTAGCACTGCTGCCTCACAGCTACAGGGTCCCAGGTTCGATTCCCGGCTTATGTCACTGTCTGTGCGGAGTCTGGACGTCCTCCCCGTGTCTGCGTGGGCTTCCTCCGGGTGCTCCGGTTTCCTCCCACCGTCCAAAGATGTTCAGGTTAGGTGGGTTGGCAGCGACGTGGTAGGGGAGTGGGCCCAGGTATGTCGCTCTCTTCAGGGTTCACACTGCCTCTGTCATTATTGTTTACACCTACAATGCTGCCAAACTTTCTATCAAACTTTCTATCTCATTATCTTCAATCAGTACTAAACAAAGTCAAACTGAGACACACAGACACACACACACACACACACACACACACACAGGCACACACACACACACACACACACAGGCATACACACACACACAGGCACACACACACTCAACGGCAACAGTTTGTAACGATAGAAACGTAAGAGAAAGCCTTTTCACTCTCTGAGAAATGTAAACAAGCCGCAATGCACAGAATTGTGGAAATGGCAATAAAAAGATTTTTACAATAAATTCAGAGCCCAGTTCAATTTTTCCAATTCAGGGGCAACTTAGTGTGGCCAATCCACCTGCCCTGCACATCTTTGGGTTGTGGGGGTGAAACCCAAACAAACACGGGGAGAACGTGCAGACTCCGCACAGACTGCGACCCAAGCCGGGATTCGAACCTGGGACTCTGGAGCTGTGAGGCCGCAGTGCTAACCACTGTGCTACCGTGTAACTTCCAGTGCCGCGTAAAGAATGCCACACATAACCCCCCCCCCCCCCCCAACACACACACACGTGTACAGAAACACAGATACTCAAACTCAGACAGACTGGGTCAATTCATCTTTCAAATGGAGCGAGATCCATTCTCCACCTTTAACTTGGAGAGCTGTATCTGGCCTGTGTGTGACCCAAGTCACACACTGACTCTGAACATCCTCACAGCAGCTTGGGGATAGACTTTTCGAAAGCACATTTCATAACCTTTGGGTATCACAAACTGCTTCACAGGCAATGGAGCCCTTTTGAAATCTAGTCAGGAGTAATTTAGGAAATGGACCAGCTAATTTCAGAGAGAGACACTGAAACAGGATGAGATTGTGATGTACACGTTTCACAGCTGACACTGAGACACACAAGAGATGTACAATATCAATTATTATTCTGAAGCATTTTGATTAAACCACCCCTGAGACTGAATTCCAGTGTTTCAGAGTAAAGCTTCATCTACACTGCCCATCAAACACTCACAACACAAATACTGCCAGGGGTTAAATACAGAGTCAAAATCCCTCTAGCCTGTCCAAGGAATTTTTCATTGCAGACAGATATTTTTATTTTTTGGAAAAGCAGAACTTAAATTGCACAGAATCCCAGGGTGGACTCTTGTTTATTTCAGCCCTTCACATTTAAACGTGAAGTTTAAGCTCCGATTACAGGTGTCTGCTTGTCTCTGTCTGTGTATTCAATGTTCCTGTAGCTTTTTCACTTGTCTGAAGTATTTGAATAATAGGCCTTGGTTAATCAATCCTTTCTCACAGCACATGGAAGTTGTGAATCTTCAAGGCTCTCAGTCTAATGTAGTTAAAAAACAACTGCTTCCTTTGATCATCAATCCATTTCCCAACCCTAAATAGATCTCACAAATTTCCATAATGCAGGAATATCTCCATCAAAACTTCCAATCAGTTCCCCATACACTTGTTAAACTTGCCTGTGTGAAGTAAATTCTACTGACAGATTCCGAAAGCTGCACAGAAAAATGACTGCTTATTTTAAACTTTGAAACGGAACTATTTTAACTTGTCCATCAGTCCTTTTAAACAGAAATGTTGTCCCTGTGGGCTGACAGTTTCTCAGCAAGATTGAAACATTGAGGGACCCCACGTACTACATTTGACAACATTTGTGGCACTTCCAAAATCTCCAATATATTGCTGTCTGTATTGTGTGAATCCAGCTGTGAAATATCTGTCCAGTTTAAACTTCCACTGTTTCTGTATTCTCATCATTTATAAAGATCACGGTTCTATCCTTTTTCAGTCTAAAGTACATCATCTTACATTTCCCTGCACTGGAATGCGTCCACCAGCTCAGTCTTCAGCCAAACTATTAATATCTCTCTGCAATTTATTTTCAGCAATGTTGCTTACAATGCTGTCTAATGTTTGGTGTCATTGGCAAAATAGGATGTGTAGCATTCTATCAAATTGCCTGAAAGGGCTAATGTACACAGCAAAACTGTGTGTGTGTGTGCGCATGCACACATGTGTCTATGTAGGAGTGGATGTGTGTGTACGCATGGATCTGGACACGTGTATGTATCTGTCAATGTGTGCATACGTATGTGTTTGTGTGTGGCAAACTAATCCCACTGCCCCACTCTCTCCGCATAGCCTTGTGTCAATCCAAACATATCCTACTGCCCCAATATGTCCCCAGAGCCATGTGTCAATCCAAATTTATCCCACTGCCCCACTCCCTCCACATAACCCTGGATTAATACAAACTAATCCCACTGACCCGTCCTCTCCACATAGCCCTGTATCAATCCCAAACTAATCCCACTGCCCCGTCAACTCCCTATAGTCCTGTATCAATCCCAAACTAATCCCACTGCGCCGTCCTCTCCCCATAGCCCTGTATCAATCCCAAACTAATCCCACTGTCCCGCTCTATCCCCAGAGTCCTGTATCAATCCCAAACTAATACAACTGCCCCGTCCTCTCCACATAGCCCTGTACAAATCCCAAACTAATCCCACTGCCAACTCTACCCTCATTGCGCTCTATCAATCCCAAACGAATCTCACTACCTCACAATCTCCCCGTAGCCCTGTATCAATCCCAAACTAATCCCACTGCCACGTTCGGGATCCTCTTGGAAGGAGCGACCACAATATGGTGGAATTTCAAATGCAGTTGGAGGATGACAAGGTAAAATCAAACACTCGTGTTTTGTGCTTAAGCAAAGGCGATTACAATGGGATGAGAGAAGAACTAGCTGAGGTCGACTGGGAGCAAAGACTTCATGGTGAAGCAGTTGAGGCACAGTGGAGAACCTTCCGAGCGATCTTTCACAGTGTTCAGAAAAGGTTCATACCGACAAAAAAGAAAGACGGTAGAAAGGGGAAAAATCGACCGTGGATATCTAAGGAGGTGAGGGAGAGTATCAAATTGAAGGAAAAATCATACAAAGTGGCAAAAATTAGTGGGAGACTAGGGGACTGGGAAGTCTTCAGGGGACAACAGAAAGCTACTAAAAAAGCCATAATGAAGAATAAGGTAGACTATGAAAGTAAACTGGCTCAGAACATAAAAGCAGATAGTAAAAGCTTCTCCAAATATATAAGACTAAAAAGAGTGGCTAAGGTAAATATTGGTCCTTTGGAAGATGAGAAGGGAGATTTAATAA
Organism: Scyliorhinus torazame; assembly: GCF_047496885.1. Lineage (NCBI taxonomy): Eukaryota > Metazoa > Chordata > Chondrichthyes > Carcharhiniformes > Scyliorhinidae > Scyliorhinus > Scyliorhinus torazame. The sequence goes on from NC_092711.1 coordinate 23,037,959, forward strand.
TAGGAGACGGGGAAATGGCTGAGGAGCTGAACAGATTTTTTGGGTCAGTCTTCACAGTGGAGGACACAAATAACATGCCAGTGACTGATGGAAATAAGGATATGATAGGTGAGGACCTTGAGATGAGTGTAATCACTAAGGAGGCAGTATTGGGCAAGCTAATGGGGCTAAAGTTAGACAAATCTCCTGGCCCTGATGGGATGCATCCCAGAGTGTTAAAAGAGATGGCTAGGGAAATTGTAAACGCACTAGTGATAATTTATCAAAATTCACTAGACTCTGGGGTGGTCCCTGAGGATTGGAAAGTAGCAAACGTGACACCACTGTTTAAAAAAGGAGGTCGGCAGAAAGCGGGTAATTATAGGCCGGTAAGCTTAACTTCGGTTGTAGGGAAAATTCTGGAATCTATCATTAAGGAGGAAATAGCGGGGCACCTGGAGGGAAATTGTCACATTGGGCAGACGTAGCATGGGTTCACAAAGGGTAGGTCGTGTCTGACTAATTTGGTAGAATTTTTTGAGGACGTTACCAGTGCAGTAGATAACGGGGAGCCAATGGATGTGGTATATGTGGATTTCCAGAAATCGTTTGACAAGGTGGCATACAAAAGGTTGCTGCATAAACTAAAGATGCATGGTATTGAGGGTAAAGTGGTAGCATGGGAAGAGGATTGGTTAACTAACAGAAAGCAGAGAGTGGGGATAAATGGGTCTTTCTCTGGTTGGCAACCTGTAACTAGTGGGGTCCCTCAAGGATCAGTGTTGGGCCCGCAGTTGGTCACAATTTACATAGACGATTTGGAGTTGGGGACCAAGTGCAATGTGTCAAAGTTTGCAGACGACACTAAGATGAGTGGGTAAAGCAAAAAGGGCAGAGGATACTGAAAGTCTGCAGAAGGATTTGGATAGGTTAGGTGAATGGGCTAGGGTCTGGCAGATGGAATTCAATGTGTGAGACTATCCATTTTGGGAGGACTAACAGCAGAATGGTTTATTATTTAAACGGTAAGATGTTAAAACATGCTGCTGTGCAGAGGGACCTGGGTGTGCTGGTGCACGAGTCGCAAAAAGTTGGTGTGCAGGTGCAACAGGTGATTAAGAAGGCTAATCGAGTTTTGTCTTTCATTGCTGGAGGGATGGAGTTCAAGACTAGGGAGGTTACGCTGCAATTGTATAGGGTGTTGGTGAGGCCGCATCTGGAGTATTGTGTTCAGTTTTGGTCTCCTTACCTGAGAAAGGACATATTGGCACTGGAGGGAGTGCAGAGGAGATTCACTAGGTTGATCCCAGAGTTGAGGGGATTAGATTATGACGAGAGGTTGAGTAGACTGGGACTGTACTCATTGGAGTTTAGAAGGATGCGGGGGTGATCTTATTGAAACATATAAAATTATGAAGGGAATAGATAGGATCGACGCGGGAAGGTTGTTTCCACTGGTCGGAGAAAGCAAAACTAGGGGGCATAGCCTCAAAATAAGGGGAAGTAGATTTAGGACGGAGTGTAGGAGGAACTTCTTCACCCAAAGGGTTGTGAATCTCTGGAACTCCTTGCCCAGTGAAGCAGTTGAGGCTCCTTCTTTAAACGTTTTTAAGAAAAAGATGGATACTTTTCTAAAGAATAAAGGGATTCGGGGATATGGTGTACGGGCCGGAGAGTGGAGCTGAATCCACAAAGATCAGCCATGATCTCATTAAATGGCGGAGCAGGCTCGAGGGGCCAGGTGGCCTACTCCTCTTCCTAGTTCTTATTTACAGAGGTCCCTGGGTAGTATATCATTACTGACAGTGGTCCCTGGGTGGAATATCATTATTTGCAGTAGTGCCTGGGTAGTATATAATTAGTTACAGTGGTCCATATGTAGTATATTATTACTTACATTGGTCCCTGTTTAGGATATCATTGTTTACACTGGTCACTGGGGAGTATATGATTCTTTACAGTGGTCCCTGCATAGTATCTCATTATTTTCAGTGGTCACTGGATAGCATATCTTTATTTACAGTTGTCACTGGACAGTGTATCATTATTTACAGTTGTCACTGGACAGTGTATTATTATTTACAGTGGTCCCAGGGCAGTAAATCATTAATTGCAGTGGTCACTGTGCAGAATATCATTCTTTACAGTGGCCTCTGGGCAAAATGTCATTATTTACAGTGGTCTCTGGGTAGTACATCATTAGTAACAGTGGTCCCTGGGTAGAATATCATTATTTACAGTGGACCCTGTGTAATATATCATTATTTACACTGGACCCTGAGTAGTATACCATTATTTACAGTGGCCCTGGGTAGGTATCATCATTTACAGTGGTCACTTTATAGTATTTCATTATTTACAATGGTCTCTGGGCAGTAGGTCTTTATTTACAGTGGCCCCTGTGTATTTACAGTCGTCTCTGAGTAGTATATCATTATTTAGAGTTGTCCCTGCGCAGTATGTCATTATTTACAGTGGTTCTTGGGTAGTCTATCATTATTTGGGGCAGCACGGTAGCACAGTGGTTAGCACAATTGCTTCACAGCTCCAGGGTCCCAGGTTCAATTCCGGCTTGGGTCACTGTCTGTGCGGAGTCTGCACATCCTCCCCGTGTGTTCGTGGGTTTCCTCCGGGTGCTCCGGTTTCCTCCCACAGTCCAAAGATGTGCAGGTTAGGTGGATTGGCCATGATAAATTGTTCTTAGTGTCCAAAATTGCACTTAGTGTTGTGTGGGGTTACTGGGTTATGGGGATGGGGTGGAGTTATTAACCTTGGGTAGGGTGCTCTTTCCAAGAGCCAATGCAGACTCGATGGGATGAATGGCCTCCTTCTGCACTGTAAATTATACCTGGTTGGTATAGCTTTACTTTCAGTGGTCCTTGGGTAGTATAACATTATTTACAGTGGTCCCTGGTGAGTATATAAATATTTACAGTGGTCCATGGGCAGTATATCTGTATTTACAGTGGTCCCTGGGCAGTATGTCTTTATTTACAATGTTCCCTGGGTAGTATAACATTATTTACAGGGGTCCCTGGTGAGTATATAAGTATTTACAGTGGTCCTTGGGCGGTATATCTTTATTTACAGTGGTCCCTGGTGAGTATATAAGTATTTACAGTGGTCCTTGGGCAGTATATCTTTATTTACAGTGGTCCCTAGCCAATATATCTTTATTTACAGTGGCCCCTGGGTAGTATAACATTATTTAAAATTGTCCCTGTTGAGTATATCATTATTTACAGTGGACCCTGAGTAGTATACCTTTATTTACAGTGGTCCCTGGGCAGTATATCTTTATTTACAGTGGTCCCTGGGCAGTATATCTTTATTTACAGTGGTCTCTGGACAGTATACCATTATTTACAGTAGTCCCAGGTGAGTATTTCGTTATTTACAGTGGTCACTGGGTAGTATAGCTTTATTTACAGTGGTCCCTGGGCAGTATATCTTTATTTACAGTGGTCCCTGGGCAGTATAACATTATTTACAGTGGTCTCTGGGTAGTATATCATTATTTACAGTGGTCCCTGGGTAGTATATCTTTACTTACAGTGGTCCCTGGGTAGTATAACATTATTTAAAGTTGTCCCTGGTGAGTATCTCATTATTTACAGTGGTCCCTGGGCAGTATATCATTATTTGCAGTGGGGCCTGGGCATGATACCTTTAGTTCCAATGGTCCCTCATTAGTATATCGTTATTTACAGTCGACCTTTGGTAGTAAATCGTTATTTACAGTGGCCCCTGGGCAGTATATCTTTATTTACAGTGGTCCCTGGGCAGTATAACATTATTTACAGTAGTCCCAGGTGAGTATATCATTATTTACAGTGGTCCCTGGGTAGTATATCTTTATTTACAGTGGTCCCTGGGCAGTATATCTTTATTTACAGTGGTCCCTGGGCAGTATAACATTATTTACAGTGGTCCCTGGGTAGTCTATCATTATTTACAGTGGTCCCTGGGTAGTATATCTTTACTTACCGTGGTCCCTGGGTAGTGTAACATTATTTAAAGTTGGCCTGGTGAGTATCTCATTGTTTACAGTGGTCCCTGGGCACTATATCATTATTAGCAGTGGGGCCTGGGCATGATACCTTTAGTTCCAATGGTCCCTCATTAGTATATCGTTATTTACAGTCGACCTTGGGTAGTAAATCGTTATTTACAGTGGTCCCTGGGCAGTATATCTTTATTTACAGTGGTCCCTGAGCAGCATATCTTTATTTACAGTGGTCCCTGGGTAGTATATCATTATTTACAGTAGTCCCTGGTGAGTATATCATTATTTACAGTGGTCCCTGGGTAGTATATCTTTATTTACAGTGGTCCCTGGAAAGCATATCTTTATTTACAGTGGTCCCTGGGTAGTTTAACATTATTTACAGTGGTCCTTGGGTAGTATATCATTAATTACAGTGGTCCCTGGGTAGTTTAACATTATTTACAGTGGTTCTTGGGTAGTATATCATTATTTACAGTGATTCGTGCGTAGTATATCATTATTTACAGTGGTCACTGTGTAGTATTTCATTATTTACAGTGGTCCCTGGGATGTGTATCATTATTTACAGTGATCCCTCGGCAGTATTTCATTATTTACAGTTGTCTCTGTGTGAAAGTCAATATTTTCGCTTCTGTGAGAGAAAAATTCAGTACACTCGTTCAGACAGAATAACAAGCTTTATTGTCAAAAACAGCTGCTTGCAGTAATGGCTGAAACTTGAAGCAAGAGAGCAGTCAACAAAACTGCTCAGTCTTTCACAAGTTCCGTGCTTTGTGGAGAATTAAGTAAATATTTATACATTAACATTATCAAGATTATGTAACAACAGCATGGTCAGTAGTTTAATCGGAAATACAAACGGAAGCAAAGACCAGACCATGTTTGGTCATATCACTCAAACCATTATTTAGTCCTCGGAGGGATCATTGAAAGGTCAGAATACATTTGTTTCTCCCTGAACCAATCTTTGTTTTAAATTCCTACGGCCCTGGGTTATGACGAGTTAGTTTTATCAGGAGTTGCCGAGGTCCGGTGTTTTGGAATGGCTCGACCTTCGCTGATCTTTTCAGACTTCAAGTTATGCAGAGTTGGCCTACGGCCATACAGCTCTGAAAATGGTTTGGGCAGCATTCTCTACCTGGGCCTGGGGAGCTGGAATGAGTAGTTTCAGTCTATCTGGTATCGTCTCAAACCTTTTGACCCGTCTTCCCATTTACCAGTTTTCCCATCATGCCATTACTTAATTCGTACCATATCACATTCCCTCCTTTTGTCATATCATGACAACTAGTTAAATAGGTATGTACATGACTCGTTTGAAAATGCATTTACACAAGCAACCAAGCAATCCTATCCCTATTAGAATTAGGAGTAGTAGAATGAAGGCCTTAAAGATCCAATCAAATAATCCGTAACCAAGCCATCCTAGCCAACCCGGCGGGTTATAGTCATGAAATTCACTGCCAATCTCTTGAATTTGAGCATCCTGTCTCTTAATATGGTCGGCCAGGTTAGTGATATTTTCAGAGCCATCTGGAATATAAGTACAGCACTCCTGACCTACGATAGCGCACGTTCCTCCCTGCGAGGCTAACAGATAATCCAAAGCCAGTCGACTTTGTAATGCCACGGTCCGGACAACCACTAGCTCAGCTGAGACCTCAGCCAGTGCCTGTCCAGTTTCCCTGGCTTCTACTGCCGTTACGTTCGCCAGTTGTTCCAATGCTGTGGCCATGTTCCTTGCCCGTTCCGTACAAGGGAAAGGCCATCATAAAGAACTGTTCCGTTTTAGAAATAGTCCTTTCTGCTCGCGAGGGGGAGTGCTTCAGGGTGGGTAGGTGACGCATTTGAGGTACAACATATCCCAAAAAGCAGGATCCTGTCTAATCAATGGGGAGCCATGGATATGCTTTAGTGCCGCATATGAAATAGGTTCCATGATAGGCCGTAAAATCATCAGCTAATGTCATCCAGGGGATTGCGAATGTCTGTCCCCATGAAATGTTAGAGGTTATATTCCATACCCTGGACCAATCACAGTTAAACATGCCCTTGTTGGATATGCCTGGTACCGGTCCTTGCTAGTCAACTGTAAGGTTGCACCTACTTTGCCCCATTAACTTTCCTTTCCCTGATTTATTAAAACACATGGAACCTTGAACATTATACGAGTGGACAGTGAGGGAGGGTGGAGTCAAGGCATGATTATAGGTCGGTTGATACGAAGCTGAAAATTTAGTCATGTCATAGCCAGCAGATTTCCATATTTCCATATCCGCCCTATCCTCCCTGCTCCCTGTTTGATTTTGTCGTAAAATCCATTCAACCGTCTCTGCGATATGAAAGGGGAGGGATTGGAGAGGTATTCCTTCCCTCGAATGGACGGGGATGTGGGTATAAACCCAACACTTGCTTACGTTCAATTTGTCGGCATAAAGATATGACATATATAAATAGGTATTGGAAGGCAGGTCTCGTTTAGGTCGTTTTTTTACTACCGAGTGGCCATTAAGGCTAAATAGTCCAGAGTGTCCAAAAATTATAATGAAGATCTTCATCCTGTGTTCTCGTCTGGGGAGGAGACTATCTTCTTGCAATCGGATAGATGTATCCAACTTGAACGTCCTTCAAGTTTGATGGAAGTTGGTGTAGTCAGCAGTACGCTCCAGCGTTGTCCTAGTTTCTTTCTGTCCCAGTTTTTCACCAACACGTGGTCTCCGGGTTTGATCACTGGATATAGAGGGACGGCTGTCCCTGCCGCTACAGGGAGGTGTGCCTGTTTTACCTGTGAGTGGAGAAACTTCCGAGAAAGTTTTAATTGCTTCAAATAGTTCTGCATTTGTTCCCCCATCACGTGGAGGTCTACTCCTCCAGGGGGTTTTCATGGGCATCCCAGGGTGTCCTCATTGGCCGACCATAGACTATCTCGGCAGCTGACAGTCCGGTCCGCGAATGTGGAGTCACTCGCATGTGTAACAGTGCCAAGGGTAATACTTTTAGCCAATTTAACCCAGTGTCTTCAGTTAATTTAGATAATTTTTCTTTTAAAGTCCCGTTGGCTCTTTCCACAATTCCTGCAGCCTGCGGGTGATACGCGCAGTGCAGTTGCTGTTTAATTACGAGTGCTTCGCACAATTCAGCATTGATCCGAGCTACAAAATGTGGTCTGTTGTCTGAGCTCACCATTTTGGGTACCCCAAAACGAGGAATGACTTCCGTTAACAACAACTTCACCACTGTATGTGCCGTACAATTAGTGGTGGGGAAGGGTTCAATCCATTTACTAAACACATCGATTATTACTAAACAATATTTATAGCACTGTGCTTTTGGCAATTCGATAAAATCAAGCTGTACGCAGGCAAAAGGGACATCTGGCAAGGGAGTGGTTCCTGGAGGGCATTTAATGCCTTTACCCTTATTATGTTTCATGCAAATGAGGCATCGATCCAGCGGCGTTTGTGCTGCTGTATTCAAATCTGGGTGTCACCAAGTTTTCAGGAGTAGCTGTACTATTACCCCCTTGCCAAGATGGGTCCAAGAATCCAAATAATCAATAAGTACCGGCAATAAAGAATTCGGAATACAAACTTGACCAACGGGGGTAAGCCAGAGGTCTCGTGTCAAGGAGTGTGAACACCCCATTGACCTCCATAGTGTGCGCTCCGAATCAGAGGCGTCCCTTTGTAAATTATGAACTTCAGTTATCTCTGGCATGCCCTTCGTTCCTAATGCAGGTACCTGGTTTAGAGCCTGATTAGCCCCACTGGGAACAATCAGAGAGGCTGATATAGCCGCAGCCTTAGCAGCTGAATCAGCACGGGCATTCCCTAATTGAACAGGAATGTCCCCCTTTGTGTGCGCAGCACATTTAATAATTGCCAATTGATGGGGAAGCTGAATAGCATCGAGGAGATTTTTAACCCAAAGAACATTTTGAATGGGAACTCCCGCAGAGGTGAGAAAGCCTCGCTGTTGCCAGAGGCGACCGAAATCGTGGGTCACGCCAAAGGCATACCTAGAATCAGTGTAAACATTAGTACTTTTGTCTGTGGCCAAAATACATGCTTGAGTAAGGGCAAATAGCTCGGCTTTTTGTGCAGACAGGGGTCTCGGAGGCTGCTGCTTCCTGCACGTCAGTGTCTGTTACCACGGTATATCCCGACTGTGGGATGCCAGTGAGAGAAATGGAGGAACTGCCATCAACATAAAAAATTAGACCTGGATTATCAATAGGCCGGTCCGTTAAATCCGGGCGAGGCGCGGTAAGGAAGTGATTCCGAAGCAAACAATCGTGTGGCGGGTCCGCAAGGTTATCGGGGGGGGGGGGGGGGGGGCTGCTCGAGGAACACAGCAGGATTTAAGGTAGAACAGTAATGAAAAGAGAGGTAGGGGTTTTGCAACAGTGAAACCTCACAGCGGCTCAAGCGGGCTTGAGTCAGATGCTGGGTTTGCTGAGACGTTAGGAGAGCCACAATAGAGTGCGAGGTATGCACTTGTACTGGCTGGTGAAGGGTCAGATTAGAGGCTGCCTGCACTAACAAATGGACAGCTGTAAGAATGTGGGTGCAGGGAGGTAGACCGCAAGCTACAGGATCCAATTTTGTAGAATAGTAGGCGGCCGGGCGACGCCGGTCACTGTGCTCTTGTATAAGAACACCAGTGGCACATTCATCAAGAACATTAACGTACAACTGAAAGGGTCTGTCATACATAGGTCGTCCAAACGCTTGGGGCGGTAGCCAGGGCGTTTTTGAGAGTAACAAAAAATTATTTTGCTGAATCAGGAAGTTCAAACTTAGGAGGAGCATTTTGAGAGGAGTACGGAGTTAAATCTTGAGTATGGACAGTAACATTCGGAATCCATTGCCTGCAAATGTTCACCAAACCTAAAAAGGCTCTCACCTGCCTGGGCAATGTCGGAAATGGAGTCTGCGGTATCGGAGTAATGCGTTCCTGAGTAAGGGAGCGATCCATAACACTTATCAGGACACCAAAAAATTTGACCTGCCGTTGACCTTTGTGAACTTTAGTGGACGGGATCACATATCCCCATGAATGGAGACGGATGAGCAGGTAAACGGTGTCACGCTGGTTAGCGATGAAGTCAGGGCTGGCAAGGAGTAAGTCATATTGGATGATGGTGGAGCCACCAGGAGTTGATAATGTTGCTAACTGGGAGTGCACTGCTTGTGAGAAAAGGGTTGGAGAATGAATGAAGCTCTGTGGGAGCCTAGTCCAAGTGTATTGGTTGCACTTAAATGTAAAGGCAAACAAATACTGTGATTCAGGGGCGAGGGGTATCGCAAAAAAGGCATGTTGTAAATCAACAAGGGTGAAAACAGTCGCTTCCGGTGGGACATTACTAAGGATTGTCGCCGGGTTTGGGGCAATAGGATGTAAGGGTTCCACTATCTGATTAATACGTCGGAGGTCTTGGACCAAACGCCATTCGGATGGTTTTCCTATCTTAGAAACTGGAAGAATCGGGGTTTTACAGGGCGATTGGCATGGTACCACAATTCCCTGTTGAAGGAACGATTGAAACATGACCGAGACTCCTTCTTCAGCTTCCTCCTTCTTTATCAATGACCTAGAGGAAGGCGCAGAAGGGTGGGTGAGTAAATTTGCAGACGATACTAAAGTCAGTGGTGTTGTCGATAGTGTGGAAGGATGTAGCAGGTTACAGAGGGATATAGATAAGCTGCAGTGCTGGCCTGAGAGGTGCCAAATGGAGTTTAATGTAGAGAAGTGTGAGGTGATTCACTTTGGAAGGAATAACAGGAATGCGGAATATTTGGTTAATGGTAAAGTTCTTGAAAGTGTGGATGAGCAGAGGGATCTAGGTGTCCATGTACATAGATCCCTGAAAGTTGCCACCCAGGTTGATAGGGTTGTGAAGAAGGCCTATAGAGTGTTGGCCTTTATTGGTAGAGGGATTGAGTTCCGGAGTCAGGAGGTCATGTTGCAGCTGTACAGAACTCTGGTACGGCCGCATTTGGAGTATTGCGTACAGTTCTGGTCACCGCATTATAGGAAGGATGTGGAGGCTTTGGAGCGGGTGCAGAGGAGATTTACCAGGATGTTGCCTGGTATGGGGGGAAAGTCTTATGAGGAAAGGCTGATGGACTTGAGGTTGTTTTCGTTGGAGAGAAGAAGGTTAAGAGGAGACTTAATAGAGGCATACAAAAAGATCAGGGGGTTGGATAGGGTGGACAGTGAGAGCCTTCTCCCGCGGATGGAAATGGCTGGCATGAGGGGACATAGCTTTAAACTGAGGGGTAATAGATATAGGACAGAGGTCAGAGGTAGGTTCTTTACGCAAAGAGTAGTGAGGCCGTGGAATTCCCTACCTGCTACAGTAGTGAACTCGCCAACATTGAGGGCATTTAAAAGTTTATTAGATAAACATATGGATGATAATGGCATAGTGTAGGTTAGATGGCTTTTGTTTCGGTGCAACATCGTGGGCCGAAGGGCCTGTACTACGCTGTATAGTTCTATGTTCTAGGTTCTATGTTCAGCCTCGGGGTGCAAAGGGTACTGTGAAATCGAGGGCAAGGACATGTTAGGTTTAACTTTAATAACAACGGGATGGACATTAGTGAGACCAACCTCGTGTTTGGAGGCCGCCCATAAATCTGCGGGTAGTTCAGAAGTCGTTGATTGGACTGAACGACGGTGTTGCAGTGTGCCAATAAGGACAAATGGGCGTTGAAAATATTCTAAAGTGCCTGCGGGTAGGATTTGACTTCCATTAAAGAAAGGATCAGCTTGTCCTCGCAGTGCAGCTGCCAGAAATCCCAAGGACTTGGCACTGTAGCCTTCGTTGACGGAAAGGGTCACGTGGGGTGACACAAGTCCCGACTGACGCCAGAGGCCATGGGGTAAATTGACAAGAAAGGCAGACCCTTCTTTTTCCTTAGCGACACTAACAAAGGTGAAAAGTGTGAGGGGTCAAAATCAACAGACCACCACTGTGGAGTAGTGAAAAGGGGAAGATTTCGATGCTGGGCCTGCGGGATAGCTGATATAGTAATGCCGTTATCAAGGCAAACAGTTTCCACCTGCAAGGGACACAGCAAGTCACGTCCGGCCAGGTTGACACTGAGGACGCGGGTAACTGTGAAAGGGATGCAACATTCCCACCCCTCAAATTGAACAGAGAGCGGCTTCATAAGCGGATAAACAAAACCTTCCCTCATGAAACAAGCAAGTTCCACATGCTTATCAGAAAGGGGAAAGCAGTGTTTCTGAATTAATGTCCAGTCTAGCATAGAATGCGTCGCGCCGGTGTCAATCAGGAAGGGGATAGACACGCCCTCTATGTACATCGCAGTGTTTGGCTAGTCAGAGTGGTCTGTTAAGAGGACCGGAAAGTTCGATCGGGCTAGTCAGTAGGGGTTAGAGGTAGTAAAGGGTGTCAGCCGAATGTGTTGAAATCTACCTTGTCGTCGGGGTGCTGGACAATCGCTAGCGTAGTGCCCTGTCCATTGACAGTTGAAGCAAGTGACATTATACTTGGCAGGAGGACGACGCGGAGGAGCGCTGTCGAAATCCTCCATGTGTGGAGTGAAGGGGTAAGCAGCCTGTCAGCGGTAACCAAATTCAGGAGGGTCCGTGCAATCTGGGCGATAGTAACGTGAATCTGTCTGACAGTTCTGACCTTTAGGAACTCTTCTTTGAGAGGGACGTTGGATGGATTCGGATTTAATTCTGGGCGAAGTGTCTTTGTAACAGGTCTCACGGTTGCGGCCATTGCTCAAATAATAAGACACAGCCGTTTCATTTGATGTTTAGAATTGTCAGACCAGTCCATGTTATTAGTTTTAATACTGGATGCTACGCGGTCAGGCAAAACCTGCATTAATAGTGCATTAAATTGGGGAGACTGTGTGCCTGCATTGAAAGCAATGTCCCCGGAGTGTACACGCCACAAAAGCGATCAAAAAATTCTGTACCATCTTCCTTCGAAGTGGAGGTACATTTAAGGAGATTGGCGATGTCAACGGGTTTACGGAGAGCCCGTTTTAGTGCGGGGAACATTAACGTACGCTGATCGTCCTCCGTTTGGTGTGCGGCGCTGAAGGCCGTCCACGTGTCCCATGAAGTCTTAATTCATTTTTCCATTTTTCCCCTAATTCTGGGGAAGGGATGAATGAATCAGAGAATATTGATCACGTGCGGTAGCACCGTACCTGGTTGCAGTTCCCCTCAAAAACTCAGTGAACCCCTCTGGGTCATCTTTGCAGGAGGGCCATTGGGCCATGATCAAACATAGCTCATGGGGTTTAAAAGCCTCAATGAATATGCAGGTACCACCCACACCTCAATGAATGGGTCGTCATTATCAGCAGCGTGGGGATTAATAACACTCCTAATGGGATAATTTGCGAGGGGTGGTGGTGGCGTAAAAGTTTCCTCCTCCTTAGGTTGGATTGATAAATCAAGAAAAGCCTGATTAACAGGGGTGAAGGGTTGTTCCATATTGTAGGGGCAGGGTGTGCAGGATGAGGGTGGGGTCCAGGGGTTAAATCCTCCTCCTCTTCCGTATCGCCTGAATAGGGAAACATTGGCATGCCAGAGCAACTGGGAGGATCCTCCTTTCGTTTAATCTGCTTGGCTAGTCCTCTCTGCCTATTGGTTGGAGAATATTGTTTATTTTCGCCTTGTTGTTTATGCTTTCTATCCCAAAGTTCACATTCCAATTTTATAGTCTCCCAATTCTTTGCTTTACCATCCACACAATTATCAATCCCTTTTCTACGGGCATTATCTCTCCAACTCATTAATAGTGATTGTTCGTGGAGCTCAGTGGACTGCTTCCTCCACTCTGAGATTTTAAACTTCCACTTAAATCCTGCATTTCTCTGCCAAATGATTTTCTCAGCATAAATGCAATTGTCGTAGTTCCAGGTACCCCATGGTGGCCAAATATCGTTACCCAATTTATTGTCCAGCGCTGCAGATCATTTTCGGAAATTACGTTCATGGGAAGGGTTATCAGAACACATGCAAAATAGAGGGACTTGCCCCTGGTTTTGACTAAACTCTGTCCCATAATGTCAATAAAATGGGCCCCTGGCAATCAAAAAAAATCCCTGGTACCAAATCAGATTTCAGGGTCCCTGCCCCAAATTGTATAGAGGTTCCTGACCCAAATTTAAACCTGTAAAACAAGCAAGAGGTCCCTGACCTAATTGGGGTCCCTGACCCGCTGTACTCTACTAACAATTTAATAAGTACAATTTAGATTCGAGTACCGTCACCTGTTTAGTTACTTCCATCAGGGATGAGGGGTCGAACCACTAATCCGAGAGAGAGACCAAGGTTAATCTTACCTTGTGCCGGCGTCTGTCTCTTTCCTCCGGGTGTGGCTCGATCACTTCTTCAGTCCCCCACGGAATTCACTCAGGATATTGGTAACTGCTCGCTTGCGCCAAATTGTGAAAGTCAATATTTTCGCTTCTGTGAGAGAAAAATTCAACACACTCGTTAAGACAGAATAACAAGCTTTATTTTCGAAAACAACTGCTTGCAGTAATGGCTGAAACTTGAAGTCAGAGGGCAGTCAACAAAACTGCTCAGTCTGTCACAAGTTCCGTGCTTTGTGGACAATTAAGTTAAGATGTATACATTAACTTTATCAAGATTATGTGACAACAGTATAGTCAGTAGTTTAATCGGAAATACAAACGGAAGCAAAGACCAGACCATGTTTGGTCATATCACTCAAACCATTATTTAGTCCTCGGAGGGAACATTGAAAGGTCAGAATAGACTTGTTTCTTCCTGAACTTATCTTTGTTTTAAATTCCTACGGCCCTGGGTTCTGACGAGTTAGTTTTATCAGGAGTTGCCGAGGTCCGGTGTTTTGGAATGGCTCGACCTTCGCTGATCGTTTCAGACTTCAAGTTATGCAGAGTTGGCCCATCGCCATACAGCTCTGAAAATGGTTAGGGCAGCATTCTTTACCTGGGCCTGGGGAGCTGGAATGAGTAGTTTCCGTCTATCTGGTATCGTCTCAAACCTTTTGACCAGTCTTCCCATTGACCAGTTTTCCCATCATGCCATTACTTAATTCGTACCATATCACACAGGGATAGTATATCATTATTTGCAGTGGTCCCTGTGTAGTACATCATTATTTACAACTGTCCCAATGTGGAAGTTCATTATTCACAGAGGTCCCTTGAAAGTATATCATTATTTAGAGTGGACCCTGGGTAGTATATCATTATTTAGAGTGGTCCCTGGGCAGTACATCATTATTTACAGTGGTCCCTGGGCAGTATATCATTATTTAGAGTGGGCCCTGGGTAGTATATCATTATTTACAATAGTCTCTGGGCAGTATATCATTATTTACAGTGGTCCCTGGGCAGTATATCATTATTTCCAGTGGTCTCTGTGTAGTACATCATTATTTACAGTGGTCCCTGGGCAGTATATCATTATTCACCGTGGTCTCTGTGTAGTACATCATTATTTACAGTGGTCACTGTGTGGAATATCATTATTTACAGTGGTCCCTGTGCAGTATATCATTATTTCCAGTGGTCCCTGTGTAGTACATCATTATTCACAGTGGTCCCTGGGCAGTATATCATTATTTCCAGTGGTCTCTGTGTAGTACATCATTATTCACAGTGGTCCCTGGGCAGTATATCATTATTTCCAGTGGTCTCTGTGTAGTATATCATTATTTACAGTGGTGCCTGGGCAGTATATCATTATTTACTGTGGTTTCTGTGCAGCACATCATTATTTCCAGTGGTCACTGCTTACGATATCATTATTTACAGTGGTCCCTGGGCAGTATATCATTATTCACAGTGATCCCTGGGCAGAATGTCATTATTTATATTGGTATCTGTGTAGTACATTATTATTTGCAGTGGTCCCTGTGGAGTACTTCATTATTTACAACGGTTCCAGCGTGGAATGTCATTATTTACAGTGGCCCCTTGATAGTATATCATTCTTTCCATCGATTCCTGGTAAGTATATCATTATTTACAGTGGTCCCTGTGTGGAATATCATTATTTACACTCATTCGTTGGTCGTATATCATTATTTACAGTAATCTCTGTGTGGTACATCATAATTTACATGGTCCCTGGGTAGTATATCAAAATTTACAGTTGTCTCTGAGCAATATATCATGATTTACAGTGGTCGCGGTGTAGTCTAGCATTATTTACAGTGGTCCCTGTGTAGTACATCATTGTTTACAACGGTCCCAGGTTGGAATGTCATTACGTACATGGTCCCTGGTTAGTATATCATTATTTACTGTCGTCTCGAGGTAGTATATCATTATTTACAGTGGTTCCTGGGTAGTATATCTTTATTCACAGTGGTCCCTGGATAGTATGTCATTATTTACAATGGTCCTTCGGTAATATGTCATTATTTTCAGTGGTCCCTGGGCAGTATATCATTATTCACCGTGGTCCCTGGGCAGTATATCATTATTTACAGTGGTCCCTGGGCAGTATATCATTATTCACCGTGGTCCCTGGGTAGTATATCATCATTTACAGTGGTCCCTGGGTAGTATGTCGTTATTTGCAGTCTTCCCTGGGTAGTATATCATGATGTACAGTTGTCCCTGGGCAGTATATCATTATTCACACTTGTCCCTGGGTATTTTATCATTATATACGGCGGTCTCTGTCCGGTATATCATTATTTGCAGTGATCCATGGGCAGTGTCACATTCTTTACTGTGGTTCCTGGGCAGAATATCATTATTCACAGTGGCTCCTGCGTAGTATATCCGTATCTACAATGGTCTCTGGGTGTTATATCATTATTTACAGCGGTCCCTGGGTAGTATATCATTATTTACAGTGGTCCCAGGGTAGTATATCCGTATCTACAATGGTCCCTGGGTCGATTATCATTATTTACTGTGGACCCGGGGTTGTATGTCATTATTTACAGTGGTCCCTAAGTAGTATCTCATTGTTTACAGTGGTTCCTGTGTAGTATATCCGTATCTACAATGGTCACTGGGTAGTATCACATTATTTACAGTGGTCCCTGGGTAGTACATCCGTAGTTACAATGGTCCCTGGGTAGTATCACATTATTTACAGTAGACTCTGGATAGTATCTCATTATTCCCTGGGTAGTATATCATTATTTATAGTGGTCCCTGAGTAGTATATCACCATTTACAGTGGTCACTGGATAGTATTTCATTATTCACAATGGTCCCTGATTATAATATCATTATTTACAGTGGTCCCTATGTAGTATATCGTTATTTACAGTGGTCCCTGGGTAGTATATAATTACTAACAGTGGTTCCTGGTTAGTATATCATTTTTACAGTGGTTCCTGGGTAGTATATCATTATTTTCAGTGGTTCCTGGGTAGTATATCATTATTTCCAGTGGTCCCTGGGTAGTTTCTCCGTATCTACAATGGTCCCTGGGTAGTATCTCATTATCTACAGTGGTCCCTGGGTAGAATATCATTATTTACAGTGGTCCCTGGGCAGTATATCATTATTTACAGTTGTCTCTGGGCAGCATATAATTATTTACAGTGATCCCTGGGCAGTATATAATTATTTACAGTGGTCCCTGGGTAGTATATAATTATTTACAGTGGTCCCTGGGCAGTATATCATTATTTACAGTTGTCCCTGGGCAGTATATAATTATTTACAGTGGTCCCTGGGTAGAATATAATTATTTACAGTGGTCCCTGGGCAGTATATAATTATTTACAGTGGCCCCTGGGCAGTATATCATTATTTACAGTGGTCCGTGGGTAGAATATCATTATTTACAGTGGTCCCTGGGTAGAATACCATTATTTACAGTGGACCCTGGTCAATATATCATGATTTGCAGTGGTCGCAGTGTAGTGCATCATTGTTTACAACGGTCCCAGGGTGGAATGTCATTATTTACACTGGTCCCTGGATAGTATATCATCATTTAGTGTGGTCCATAGGTAGTATATCTTTATTCACAGTGGTCCCTGGGTAGTATGTCATTATTTACAAAGGTCCTTTTGTAATATGTCATTATTTACAGTGGTCCCTGGGTAGAATATCGTTATTTACTGTGGTCCCTGGGTAGTATATCATTATTTACAGTGGACCCTGGTCATTATATCATGTTTTGCAGTGGTCCCTGTGTAGTGCATCATTGTTTACAACGGTCCCAGGGTGGAATGTCATTATTTACACTGGTCCCTGGATAGTATATCATCATTTAGTGTGGTCCTTAGGTAGTATATCTTTATTCACAGTGGTCCCTGGGTAGTATGTCATTATTTACAATGGTCCTTAGGTACTATGTCATTATTTACAGTGGTCCCTGGGTGGAATATCGTTATTTACTGTGGTCCCTGTGTAGTGTATGATTATTTACAATGGCTCCTGGGTAGTAATTCATTCTGTACTTTGTTCCTTTGTCGCTTATCAGTATTTACAGAGGTCCCTGGGTAGTATTTCATTATTTGCAGTGGTCCCTGAGCAGTACATCATTACTTACAGTCTTCCTGGGTCGTCTCTCACAATGTGCAACATTCCCTGTGTAGTATATCATTACTTACAGTGGGTCTTTTATGTTATATTATTATTTACATTAGTCCATGTGTTGTATATCATTATTTACCGTAGTCCTGGATAGAATATCATTATTTACAGTGGTCCCAGGATAGTATATCGTTATTTACAGTGGTCCCTTTGCAGTATATCATTATTTATAGTGTTTCCTTGGTACTATTTCATTACTTACAGTAGTGCCTGGGCAATGGATTTTTATTTACAGTGGTTCCTAAACTGTATAGCATCATTTTCAATGGTCTCTGTCTAGTGTAATCATTACTTACAGTGTTCCCTCTGTAGTAAATCATTATTTACAGTGGTCCCTCGTAGTATATCATTATTCACAGTGGTTCCTGGATTGTATATGAATATTTACAGGGGTGCCTAGGCAGTATATTACTAGTTATAGTGGTCCTGGATCGTATATCATTATTTACAATGTTCCCTCGATAGAATATCGTTATTTACTGTAGTCCCTGGGCAGTATACCATTATTTCCAGTTGTCCCTCTGTCGCATATCATTTTTACAGTGGTTCCTCGGTAGTATATTATTATAATACACGTCCCTGAGCAGTATACCATTATTTCTGCTTGTCCCTTTGTAGTAAAAAAAAATTTCTGTGGTTCCTGGGTATTATATTATTATAATACACTGGTCCCTGGGCAGTATATTGTCTTGTGAGAGCACCTTTAAGAAATGGGTATTCATAAATGGGTTTGTATATCATATCTGTAGTGAGAGTATCTTTAAGAAATGGGTGTTTAATACTGCAGTGATGTCAGAGAGTGGGTGGAGCTCGGCTGTCTGTCAGCGTTTCACTTTCATTTTAGGCTGTTTGCTGCACGATGGGTTTTAGTTTTGTTTTGAGTGTTGGAGCTGAAGCCAGACAGTGCAGGTGACCTGCTGTTGTCTCTGCCATCAAAAGACTATCTCTTGATCATTTGGTGAATTCAGAATTATAAATGTTCTCAGTAGTGAATGTGAACCTAATGTACTTCTCGTAAAAGTTGGCTTAAGTCTTCTGGATGTTAAAAGGACAGCTTAAGGATTCTTTGAATACTTTTGAATTTCTGCTGTCCACACTTGTAGAGGGGGCCGTGTGCTCCCCATACCACAATCTAGTAAACGTTGTGGGTCAGGTGAACTCCATGATAAACTTTAGCATTCTCTATACCCTGGCCCAGAACAAATCGGGGGCTCGTCCTGGAAAAACGTCCATCTATTTTATTGGCTTAGTGAACTTAAACACAGTGAGGGGTGAGAATATTGGGGTTGCTTATCAGGTGTGTTTTGCTAGTCTAAGTGGGGAGCTTGTTGTGGACAATGGCTCTTTAAGAGGCTCTGAGGTTTTTGGGGGTGGGGACGGTCACACGCCGCACCTTACGGACACAGACTAAAAGCAGACTGTTAGATTTGGAAAAAACATTGCAGAAAACATTCCTGACAAAATGCGAAAAGCTGAGGTACTTATGGCGGTGGCTGAGCATTTAAAGTTGCCTGAGATACAGTTTCATTCATTGGAAATGGCAAATATTCAGTTACAACTTAAACAAATAGAACATGAGAAAGAATTAAAACAGCTTGAATACGAAAGAGATAGAGAGGAAAATGAAAGAGAAAGGGAGATACAGATCAGGGAAAAAGATAAAGAGAGAGTGTTTGAACTTCAGAAAATGGCCATGAAACATGACAGTCAGTAAAAATTGGCAGCCGCAAAGGGAAACGAACAGTTGAATGATAGTGCTGAGGATAGTGAGAAAGAGCGTCATAGTCGAAGGCTTGGTGGGGATATATTTAAATATGTCCAAGCATTGCCAAGGCTTGAGGAGAAGGAGGTAGAAGCCTTTTTCAGTTAATTTGAGAAGGTGGTTAAACAAATGAAATAGCCACAGAACATGTGGGTGTTACTGATTCAAACAAAGCTGGTAGGTAGAGCTAGTGAAGTGTTTGCATCACTACCGGAGGGGGTATCTGGGACGTATGAGGAGGTGAAAAAATCCATCTTGGGTGCATATGAACTAGTGCCTGAAGCCGACAGACAAAGGTTTCGAAATTTAAGGAAAGAATTTGGTCAAACATGCATGGAGTTTGAAAGGCTCAAACAGAGTAATTTTGATAGGTGGATAAGGGCTTTGAAAATAGACCAAACGTATGAAGCTCTCAGAGAAATTATACTTTTGGAGGTGTTTCAAAATTCAATTCCTGATGTAATGAGAACTCACGTGGAAGAACAGAGGTTTAAAACTGCGAGTTTAGCAGCAGAAATGGCAGGTGATTATGAATTAGTTCATAAATCAAAGCTTTGTTTCCGACATCAGTTTCAGCCGGTGAGGGATAGAAACTGGGGACATGAGAAACACTCAAGTGGTAAAGGTAAAGGTGATCTGATGGGAGATAATAAGGAGAGTGCACTTCAGATTTAAGAAAGAAATCCAGGAGGGTGGAAAAGAAATGAAAATATTCATATGTTTTCACTGTAATAAACTCGCCATGTAAAGTCACAGTGTTGGTGGTTGAAGAAAAGCACTAGGAAGGCTGATGTGGTAAAACAGGATAAGACAGTGGGGTGTGTTAATGTGGTAAAGGAAAGCCCAAGTGAAGCGAAGGAGGTGCAAAAGATTGTGCAGACTGATCAAAGGTGATTGATAAGAAGGTGCCAGATCTCTGTAAACAGAGATGGGTACAGTTTACTCATGTGTATCAGGAGGAGTAGGTAAAGAAGTCACAATTTTCAGAGATACGGGAGATACGCATGTAGTTTGGGAACAATTTTGCCAGTAAAGGTGGTAATATGTGGAATTCAGTGTGAGAGGAGTAGAGTTCAATTTTATAAGGTAAGCTTGGAAAGTCCAGTGAAGAGTGCTGAATTGGTAGTAGGAGTAATAGAGAAACGATCTTGTCCAGGAATACAGTTTATCTTGGGTAATGACCTAGCTATATCGCAGGTGAGAGTGATGCCTACTGTGGTTGACAAGCCAGTTAAAAACCAGACAACTGAAATGTTGAAGGACGAATATCCTTGGATTTTACCGTATTGTGTAGTAACAAGGTCGCAAAGTCACAGGTTAAAACAAGAGGTGAAATCAAAGAGTGAAGCGCAATTAGCAGAAACAATTTTTGATCAGATTGTTGAAAATGACCAAGAACAGGTGGAGGATGAGACGGGTATTTTTAGTTCAGGAAAATTGGCGGAGTTACAACAGAAAGACACAGAAATAAACGGGTGTATCAGAAAGCATACAGGGAAGAGGAATCTGCGTGTATACCAGAGTGTTATTGCCGCAAAATGAGAAAATGGGCAGGTTCATCAAGTAGTATTGCCGGTAGGGTACCGAAAGGAGGTTTTGCGAGTTGCACATGAGGTACCAGTGGGATGGCATTTGGGAATAAGGAAAACTCAAGCTAAAATGTAAAAACATTTTTATTGGCCTGGACTACATAAAAATGTAGTTAAATGTTGTCAATCAAGTCACACAAGTCAAGTGATAGGGAAACCTCAAGCAGTGATAAAATCAGCGTCCTTAATACCCATACCAGCATTTGAGGAACTTTTGACAAGGATCCTAATTGATTGCGTAGGATCGCATCGTAAAACAAAAAGTGGGAATCATTATCTTTTGACTATAATGGATGTATCTATTATGTTTCCAGCGGCCATTCCACTACGTACTATTATAGCTAAAAAGATTGTGGAGGAGTTACTTAAATTCTTTACTGGATATGGACTACCCACAGAAATACTATCGGATCAAGGATCAAATTGTACCTCAAGGTTATACAAACAAGTTATGGATGGTTCAGGAATAAAACAATTTAAATCAACTGCGTACCATCCAGAATCGCAGGGAGCGTTAGAAAGGTGGCATCAGACATTAAAGACAATGTTGCGGGTGTATTGTCAAGATCATCCAGAGGATTGGGAGAAAGGAATTCCATTCGTGCTGTTTGCAATTAGGGATGCACCTAATGAGTCTACCAAATTCAGTCCTTTTGAATTAATTCTTGGTCATGAGGTAATAGGACCACTTAAATTCATTATCGATAAATTGTTGAGTGAGAAATCGGAAATTACATGATTGGATTACGTGTCAAATTTTAGGGAAGGATTTAATAGAGCAGGTTAATTGGCTGGACAACATTAAGAACTTGCACAAAATGTGATGAAACGGGTAGCAGAATAGAAATTCAAACTTCGTAGTTTTGCCAGTGGAGATAACGTTTTAGTGTTGTTACCAGTGGTAGGTGAACCTTTAAAAGCAAGGTTTTGTGGACCGTATCAGATTGAAAGGAAATTAAGTGAGGTGAATTATGTGGTAAACACACCAGATAGAAGGAAGACTCACCGAGTGTGTCATGCGAATATGCTTAAAGGTACTTTGAAAGGGAAGGAGAGAAAAAGGAGGTTTTAATGATTCTAACTCAAAGTGACGAACCAAATCCAGATGACTGTGAATGTGATATACCTCAAATTTCATTGGAAAACGAGGATGTTCTTAAAAATTGGGTAAATTGTTGAGTTACCTTCTAGCGGAAAATGAACTGGCCTAAGAGAGTTATTGATATCACATGGGCATATTTGTGGAGATAAATTGGGAAGTACTAAAATGGCTATACATGATGTAGATGTGGGAAAGCCTGTTCCAATCAAACAACATCCATCCAGACGTAAACCTTTAAAATTGGCACAGGGTAAAAAAGGGATTGAGAGTGTGCTTAAAAATGGCATAATTGAAGTGGGTTGCAGCCAATGGAGCTCACCCACAGTGATGGTACCTAAACCAGACGGTACCCAACGGTTGTTTGTGGACTATAGAAAGGTAAATGCAGTTACAAGAGCGGACTCTTATCCCACCCCAAATTTCGAGGATTGCATTGAGAAATGAGACAATCAGCTTTTATTTCCAAATTGGATTTACTAAAAGGTTACTGGCAGGTACATTTATCCGAAAGGGTGATGGAGATTTCAGCTTTTGTGAGTCCAGATGGTATACACCAATTCAAAGTTATGCCATTTGGCATGAAAAACGCCCCAGCCACATTTCAACGGTTAACTAACAAAGTTGTTTCAGGATTACCCAATTGTGCGGTATAAATCGACGATCTGGTAATTTTCAGCCAGTCATGGAAAGAGCATTTAAAACATCTGATGGAGTTACTCGATCGACTTCAGGAGGCAGGTTTGGCGATAAACTTAGCCAAAAGTGAATTTGGAAAAACGCAAGTTACTTTCCTTGAGGAGTTTCCGATACCCTCAAGACGAAGCGACATAATGCGATTTCTTGCCATGAATGGATTTGATCGAACATTTCTGCAACATTTTTGCAGTGTTGTGGCTCCGCTGATGGACTTTCTCAAGAAAAGTAACAAATTCCAATGGACAGCGGAGTGTTAACAGGCATTTGACTGCCTGAAAGCTGTGATAACCAATGCTCCTGTGTTGGAGAATTACAAGGGACTCTGTGATCAGATTGAAATAAAGTATCTGACTTTAAAGAGAAATGCCGAGACGTAGAGAAACGGACGGATCGTGCAGGGACCTACTTGTTCAAAGAGACTGTCAATCAGGAAGGATTTCAGTTGTAGAAAGAAGAACAAAAATTGACGATATTACTGTACCTGTTTGCACGTGTTGATTTTTTTGAAACACAAAAGCATATTTACTGTGTGCATTTCTTTAAGTATAGTGAAAAGGTGAGCAATGAAACCATCTTGAAGTTGATGATTTTTTTTTCTTGGGGCGGGGGGGAGGTGTCATATGAGAGTCCCTTTAAGAAATGGGTGTTTATAAATGGGTATGTATATAAATATTTGTACTGAGAGTACATTTAAGAAATGGGTGTTTACTAATGCAGTGATGTCAGAGAGTGGGTGGAAATGGGCTGTCTCTCAGCGTTTTACTTTCGTTTTAGGCTGTTTGCTGCACGGTGTGTTTTAGTTTCGTTTTCAGTGTTGGAGCTGAAGACAGGCCAAGCAGGTGTACTGCTGTTCTCTCTGCCATTAAAAACGATCTCTGGATCATTTGGTGAATTCAGAATTATAAATGTTCTCAGTCGTGAATGTAAACCTAATGTGCTTCAGGTAAAAGGTGTTTTAAGTCTTCTGGATGTTAAAAGGACAGCTTACGTATGACTCAGTGTTGTTATCTTTGGGGGTTGTATTTGAATTAATGGTTACTAACTTGTTCACTGTTTGTTTCAAAGAGGTCAACTTGAGTTCATAGAATAAACATTGTTTTGCTTTTAAAAATACTTTTCCATTTCTGCTCTACCACATCTGTAGACTAGGCCTAGTGCTCTATATACCACAATCTACTAAACTTGTGGATCAGGTGAACTCCATGATACACTCTGGGGTTCCCTAATCCCTGACCATAGCAATATCATTAGTTACAGTGTTCCCTATGTAGTCTGTAATTATTTACAGTGGTTCCTGTGCAGTACATCATTAAAATACACTGGTCCCTGGGCAGTATATCATTATTTACAGGTCCCCTGTGTAGTATGTAATTATTTACAGTGATCACTGTGCATAATCACATTCTTTACCGTGACCCTTGGTGGTATATCGTGATTTACAGTGGTTCCTGGTTAGTATACCATTATTTAGAGTGGTCTCTACGTAGTATATCGTTATTTACAGTGGCCCTGGGTAGTATATCGTTATTTACATTGGTTCCTATGTCGCATATCATTATTTACATTGGTCTCTATGTAGAAGATCATTATTTACAGCGGTTCCTGGATAGTATATCATTATTTATAATGGGCTCTGGGTAGTATATCATTGTTTACAGTGCTTCCTGAGTTTTTTATCATTATTTACAGTGGTCCCTGTGTGGTATATACATGGAATCATGGGTAGTATATCATTATGTACGGTGCCCCTGGGCAGTATATCAATATTTACAGTGGTCCCTCTATAGTGTATCGTTATTCACAGTGTTCCCTTGGCTTTATAACATTATTTACCGTGGTCCTGGGTAGTATATCTTGATTTACACTGGTCGCTGACTAGTATATCGTTGTTTACAATCTAGCCTGTTACAGGGAGGTAGCCATACCCAAGGTGCTGGACAAGAGTAGCTAAAACAAACATTACACAACCAATTATTATTTGTGCAACATTGATAGAAAATACCAAATTAGTTTTCAGTCCATTAAACACAGCAAATAACTAAAAACATTGCATTGCATCTTTCACTGTGATTGTCAAAGGATTGTTCATTGCAATAATCAAAGGCGGTTTCTAATTACTGTTCAGACCATAATCAAATGAAGATTGTTAATCAGTGGAATAGAATCTGTAATTCCTGACCACACAACAATAATAGCATCAATTAAAAATGCATTTGCTCAGGTCACAATCCCAATCAATGGGATTCTCCCGCGGCAGCATCCTCCAATCCCGCCGGCAGCGCTCCCATGTCGGCGGGTTTCTCGATGGCGTGGGGTGGTCACAATGGTAAACCTCATTGACCGGCTGCGGGAACGGAGAATCCCGTTGTGGCGGTGGAGCGCCGCGCTGGATAACGGGGCTGGCCGGACCGAGAACAGGGTACAGGACATTAAACCGATGGTCATTTTCCAAGAGAATTATCATGGCAAGAAACTGATTAATTCATTGATCACTAACGGTATGAATAAATCTTTTAACTTCCCACAATAATATGTATTGGGAAATATTCCCCATGTCTATGATACCAGCAATTATATCTCAGGGTTTAATTCCATTAATCATAGTTGTGCCATGACTGAATAGTGTGAGAATTCTCTCTGTCTGTTTCTACCAAAGAAAACTGAGCAAATCGGGCAGCACGGTAGCATAGTGGTTACCACTATGACGTCACAGCGCCAGGGTCCCAGGTTCGATTCCAGGCTTGGGTCACTGTCTGTGCAGAGTCTGCACGTTCTCCCCGTGTCTGCGTGGGTTTCCTCCGGGTGCTCTGAGGATTACTCTCAGGATTACTCCCTGTGCCACGTGACAGTGAGGCCAGAAATAAGAGGATAGTGCAGCTACACACGTGGCTAAACTGGTGGTGTAGGAGGGAGGGTTTCAGATTTCTGGGCCATTGGGCTATCTTCCAAGACAGGTGGGACCTGGACAAGAAGGGCGGGCAGCATCTGAACTGGAGGGGCATCACTATCCTCGCTGGGAGGTTTGTTAGTGTCACCCGGGAGAATTGAAACTAATATGGAAGGGGGTGGGAACCAGAGCGGTAGCTCAGAAGGTGTAATAACTGAAGGGGAAATGGAGAACACAAATACCTGAACAACATCACCCTCAGGCAGAGCAAACAATTTTATAAGTGTGAGAAGGGAGGTGCTCAATGCAGGATTGAGGGTGATGGACCTACATGTGCGCAGTATAGTGGACTCGCCAACACGAAGGACATTCAAATGGTCATTGGATAGACATATTGACAATAAGGGAATAGTGTAGATGGGCTTTAGAGTGGTTTCACAGGTCGGCGCAACATCGAGGGCCGAAGGGCCTGTACTGCGCTGTAATGTTCTATGTATACGGAACAAGGTAAATTTGCATGTTGCGCACATTGATATTGGCTGGTACGATTTGGTGGGAATCACAGGGACGTGATCAGGGCTGGGTTCAAAATATGTAAGTGTTCTATCGAAAGGAAAATCAGATGGGCAAAGGGGGCAGCACGGCAGCATTGTGGATAGCACAATTGCTTCACAGCTCCAGGGTCCCAAGTTCGATTCCGGCTTGGGTCACTGTCTGTGTGGAGTCTACACATCCTCCCCGTGTGTGCGGGGGTTTCCTCCGGGTGCTCCGGTTTCCTCCCACAGTCCAAAGATGTGCAGGTTAGGTGGATTGGCTATGATAAATTGCCCTCAGGTTAGGTGCGGTTACTGGGTTATGGGGATAGGGTGGAGGTGTGGGCTTGGGTAGGGTGCTCTTTCCAAGAGCCGGTACAGACTCGATGGTCCGAATGACCTCCTTTTGCACTGTAAATTCTATGATCTCTGAAATCCAATTACGGAAGGCAGGATGACATATATTGCACCATCATGTTTGCACAACATTGATAGAAAGCATCACGTTCGTTTTCAGTCCATTGAACACAGTAAACAACGAAAAACATTTAATTGCAACTTTGAATGTGAGTATTGAAGGATAGATTCTTCCAGTAATCAGAGGCGTAACTAAATATTGTTCAGACAATAATCAAAATAGGATTGTTCTTTCAAATAGAGTCAGTAATTCCTGACCATCCTGTAATAACACAATAAATTGAACAGGCACATTTCTGCTCACAATTAACTAAACTGTGATTAACGTTCTATAGAATCATCATGCCAGGAATATGATTATTTTCAGTCCAATGATTAGTGAATATATCTAGAAATCTTTGTACTTTTCACAATAATATGCATTTGAAAATTTATATGAATATCAGAAATTATCTTTCACGTTTTAATTCCATTAATTACTAGAAATATCGCTGCTATGTGGTGGAATTCCATGTGACATCTCTGCATGTTTCTACTGAAGACGTCTCAGCAATTTGAATGATGGAAGCCGGGAAGTAATGGGCTGAGAAACTATTATATATTGTGTCACTTATTTATTTAAATTATTGAGGCTACCTGACTGCTGGAACTGGATAACCACAAGCTCCCGCTGGTGTTGTTGGGGAGACTGGTCCTTTTGGTTCCCTTCTGTTCCTCTAGTGTTCTCCTCGGGAAAATACTGACTGTTTCACAATAAGAGAGTGATCAACCATTGTTTCCATTCATTATTCATCAATTAGAGTCTGTTCCCCAGGTTTAATGGACTGATCAATGCCGGGGTCTAATGCGATGGTTAAGATTGGAGCTGGCGGATTGTGGGAGAATCAAACCCTGCCATGGCCTTGGTGATTTATTTCTCAGTATTACACAGCAGATCCACAGCTCTCCGTGATACCGACACTCTCCCAATTCTTCAGGATTCCTGATCTGAAGGCCGGCACTGTAGCACAGAGGCGTGAAGCCTGTTGCTTCACAGCACCAAGGTCCCAGGTTCGATTCCCGGCTTGGGTCACTGTCTGTGCGGAGTCTGCACGTTCTGCCCGTGTCTGCGTGCGTTTCCTCCCGGTGCTCTGAGGATTACTCTCAGGATTACTCCCTGTGCCACGTGACAGTGAGGCCAGAAATAAGAGGATAGTGCAGCTACACACGTGGCTAAACTGGTGGTGTAGGAGGGAGGGTTTCAGATTTCTGGGCCATTGGGCTATCTTCCAAGACAGGTGGGACCTGGACAAGAAGGGCGGGCAGCATCTGAACTGGAGGGGCATCACTATCCTCGCTGGGAGGTTTGTTAGTGTCACCCGGGAGAATTGAAACTAATATGGAAGGGGGTGGGAACCAGAGCGGTAGCTCAGAAGGTGTAATAACTGAAGGGGAAATGGAGAACACAAATACCTGAACAACATCACCCTCAGGCAGAGCAAACAAGGTGATAAGTGTGAGAAGGGAGGTGCTCACTGCAGGATTGAGGGTGATGGACCTAAATGTGCGCAGTATAGTGGACTCGCCAACACGAAGGACATTCAAATGGTCATTGGATAGACATATTGACAATAAGGGAATAGTGTAGATGGGCTTTAGAGTGGTTTCACAGGTCGGCGCAACATCGAGGGCCGAAGGGCCTGTACTGCGCTGTAATGTTCTATGTATACGGAACAAGGTAAATTTGCATGTTGCGCACATTGATATTGGCTGGTACGATTTGGTGGGAATCACAGGGACGTGATCAGGGCTGGGTTCAAAATATGCAAGTGTTCTATCGAAAGGAAAATCAGATGGGCAAAGGGGGCAGCACGGCAGCATTGTGGATAGCACAATTGCTTCACAGCTCCAGGGTCCCAAGTTCGATTCCGGCTTGGGTCACTGTCTGTGTGGAGTCTACACATCCTCCCCGTGTGTGCGGGGGTTTCCTCCGGGTGCTCCGGTTTCCTCCCACAGTCCAAAGATGTGCAGGTTAGGTGGATTGGCCATGATAAAGTGCCCTTCGTGTCCAAAATTGCCCTTAGTGTTGGGTGGGGATAGGGTGCAGGTGTTGACCTTGGGTTGGGTGCTCTTTCCAAGAGCTGGTGCAGTCTCGGTGGGCCGAATGGCCTCCTTCTGCACTGTACATTCTACGTTAGTATGGAATTAAGTTAAATCGATAGCGAGGAGCGATATAGGATCAGAAGGCATAGATTCTCTGTGGACAGAGTTGAAGAATGGAGTAGATAAAACGACCCTGATGGGAGTTATTTGTAGGATCCCGAGCAGTAAATAAATCAGGAGATAGAAAAGGCATGTAAAAAAGGCAATGTTACAATAATCATGGGGGACTTCAATATGCAGGTGGACTGGGAAAATCAGATTGGTCGTGGATCTCAAGAAAAGGAATATGAGGAAAGTCTCAGAGATTTTCTTTGGAGCAGCTTGTGACAGAGCCGACTGGGGAACAGGCAATTCTGGATTTGGTGATGTGTAATGAAGCAGACTTGATTAGTGAACATAAGGTGAAGTAATAATAGGCAACAAAGAAATGGCAGGCCAACTAAGGAGAAGGTTCTGGGGAAACTGAAAGGTCTGAAGGTGGATGAATGACCTGGACGGATGGACTACATCCCAGGGTTCTAAAAGAGATAGCTGAGGAGATTGTGGAGGGAGTGGTGGTGATCTTTCAGGAATCACTGGAGGCAGAAAGGGTCCCAGAGGACTGGAAAGTGGCTAATGTAGCACCGCTGGTTAAGAAGGGAGGGAGGCAGAAGACGGGAAATTATCGGCCGGTTAGCCTGACTTCGGTCATTGGTAAGATTTTAGATCCATTATTAAAGATGAGATTGCGGAGTACTTGGAAGTGCAGGATAAAATAGGACTGAGTCAGCACAGATTCGTCAAGGGGAGGTCATGTCTGACAAATCTGTTAGAGTTCTTTGAGGAAGTGACAAGGAAGTTAGACAAGGGAGAACCAGTGGATGCGATTTATGTAGATTTCCAGAAGGCCTTTGACACAGTGCCGCATTCCAGTCTGTTAAATTGGTTAAGAGCCCATGGTGTTCAGGGCAAGATCCTGGGATGGAAAAAGAATTGGCTGACTGGCAGAGGCAGAGAGTGGGGATAAAGGGGTCTTTTTCAGGATGACAGCCGGTGTCTCGTCGTGTGCCTCAGGGGTCAGTGCTGGGACCACAACTTTCCACAATATACATTAATGATCTGGAAGAAGGAGCCGAAGGCTCTGTTGCTGAGTTTGCAGATGATACAAAGATCTGGACAGGTGGTATTGAGGAAGCGGTGGGGGTGGGGGGGGGGGGGGGGGGCTGCAGAAGGACTTTGAGACTCGGAGATTCTGCAAAGACGTGGCAGATGGAATACAATGTGGAAAAGTGTGAGGTTATGCACTTTAGAAGGAGGAATTGACTATTCTCTAAATGGGGAAATGTTTCGGAAATCAGAAGCACAAAGGGGCTTGGGAGTCCTTGTTCACGATTCTCTTACGGTTAACGTGCAGGTTCAGTCGGCAGTTAGGAAGGCAATTGCAATGTTAGCATTCATGTCGAGAGGGCGAGAGTACAAGAGCAGGGATGTATTTCTGAGGCTGTATAAGGCTCTGGTTAGACCCATTTGGAGTATTGTGAGCAGTTTTGGGCCCCGTATCTGAAGAAGGGCATGCTTCCCTTGGAAAGGGTCCACGGGAGGTTCAGTGGAACGATCCCTGGTATGAAGAGCTTGTCGTATGAGGAACGGTTGAGGACTCTGGGTCTGTACTCGTGGAGTTTCGAAGGATGAGGGGGGATCTTATTGAAACTTCCAGGATACTGTGAGTCCTGGACAGAGTGGACGTGGAGAGGATGTTTCCACTTGTAGGAAAAACTAGAAGCAGAGGACACAATCTCAGACTAAAGGCACAATGCTTTAAAACAGAGCTGAGGAGGAATTTATTCAGCCAGAGGTTGGTGAATCTGTGGAACTCTTTGCCGCAGAAGGCTGTGGAGGCCAAATCACTGAGCGTCTTTAAGACAGAGATAGATAGGTTCTTGGTTAATAAGGAGGTCAGGGGTTCTGGGGAGAAGGTAGGAGAATGAGGGTGAGAAACATATCAGCCATGATTGAATGAGCAGGCTCGCCTGGCCGAGTGACCAAGTTCAGCTCCTGTGTCTTATGGTCTTATGGCCGTAAATGTCCAACTCGGTTTGAAATGTTGCTTTGGGTGTCAGCCTCCATTATTCTTACAGAACATAGAACATACAACATAGAACAATACAGCGCAGTACAGGCCCTTCGGCCCACGATGTTGCACCGAAACAAAAGCCATCTAACCTACACTATACCATTATCATCCATATGTTTATCCAATAAACTTTTAAATGCCCTCAATGTTGGCGAGTTCACTACTGTAGCAGGTAGGGCATTCCACGGCCTCACTACTCTTTGCGTAAAGAACCTACCTCTGACCTCTGTCCTATATCTATTACCCCTCAGTTTAAGGCTATGTCCCCTCGTGCTAGCCATTTCCATCCGCGGGAGAGGGCTCTCACTGTCCACCCTATCTAACCCACTGATCATTTTGTATGCCTCTATTAAGTCTCCTCTTAACCTTCTTCTCTCTAACGAAAACAACCTCAAGTCCATCAGCCTTTCCTCATAAGACTTTCCCCCCATACCAGGCAACATCCTGGTAAATCTCCTCTGCACCCGCTCCAAAGCCTCCACATCCTTCCTATAATGCGGTGACCAGAACTGTACGCAATACTCCAAATGCGGCCGTACCAGAGTTCTGTACAGGTGCAACATGACCTCCTGACTCCGGAACTCAATCCCTCTACCAATAAAGGCCAACACTCCATAGGCCTTCTTCACAACCCTATCAACCTGGGTGGCAACTTTCAGGGATCTATGTACATGGACACCTAGATCCCTCTGCTCATCCACACTTTCAAGAACTTTACCATTAGCCAAATATTCCGCATTCCTGTTATTCCTTCCAAAGTGAATCACCTCACACTTCTCTACATTAAACTCCATTTGCCCCCTCTCAGCCCAGCTCTGCAGCTTATCTATATCCCTCTGTAACCTGCTACATCCTTCCACACTATCGACAACACCACTGACTTTAGTATCGTCTGCAAATTTACTCACCCACCCTTCTGCGCCTTCCTCTAGGTCATTGATAAAGAAGGAGGAAGCTGAAGAAGGAGTCTCGGTCATGTTTCAATCGTTCCTTCAACAGGGAATTGTGGTACCATGCCAATCGCCCTGTAAAACCCCGATTCTTCCAGTTTCTAAGATAGGAAAACCATCCGAATGGCGTTTGGTCCAAGACCTCCGACGTATTAATCAGATAGTGCAACCCTTACATCCTATTGCCCCAAACCCGGCGACAATCCTTAGTAATGTCCCACCGGAAGCGACTGTTTTCACCCTTGTTGATTTACAACATGCCTTTTTTGCGATACCCCTCGCCCCTGAATCACAGTATTTGTTTGCCTTTACATTTAAGTGCAACCAATACACTTGGACTAGGCTCCCACAGAGCTTCATTCATTCTCCAACCCTTTTCTCACAAGCAGTGCACTCCCAGTTAGCAACATTATCAACTCCTGGTGGCTCCACCATCATCCAATATGTTGATGACTTACTCCTTGCCAGCCCTGACTTCATCGCTAACCAGCGTGACACCGTTTACCTGCTCATCCGTCTCCATTCATGGGGATATGTGATCCCGTCCACTAAAGTTCACAAAGGTCAACGGCAGGTCAAATTTTTTGGTGTCCTGATAAGTGTTATGGATCGCTCCCTTACTCAGGAACGCATTACTCCGATACCGCAGACTCCATTTCCGACATCGCCCAAGCAGGTGAGAGCCTTTTTAGCATTGGTAAACTTTTGCAGACAATGGATTCCGAATGTTACTGTCCATACTCAAGATTTAACTCCGTACTCCTCTCAAAATGCTCCTCCTAAGTTTGAACTTCCTGATTCAGCAAAATAATTTTTTGTTACTCTCAAAAACGCCCTGGCTACCGCCCCAAGCGTTTGGACGACCTATGTATGACAGACCCTTTCAGTTGTACGTTAATGTTCTTGATAAATGTGCCACTGGTGTTCTTATACAAGAGCACAGT
This sequence comes from Scyliorhinus torazame, assembly GCF_047496885.1. Taxonomy (NCBI): domain Eukaryota; kingdom Metazoa; phylum Chordata; class Chondrichthyes; order Carcharhiniformes; family Scyliorhinidae; genus Scyliorhinus; species Scyliorhinus torazame. Next base: position 23,070,644 of record NC_092711.1, read on the forward strand.
GACCGGCGTCGCCCGGTCGCCTACTTTTCTACAAAATTGGATCCTGTAGCTTGCGGTCTACCTCCCTGCACCCAAATTCTTACAGCTGTCCATTTGTTAGTGCAGGCAGCCTCTAATCTGACCCTTCACCAGCCAGTACAAGTGCATACCTCGCACTCTATTGTGGCTCTCCTAACGTCTCAGCAAACCCAGCATCTGACTCAAGCCCGCTTGAGCCGCTGTGAGGTTTCACTATTGCAAAACCCCTACCTCTCTTTTCATTACTGTTCTACCTTAAATCCTGCTGTGTTCCTCGAGCAGCCCCCCCCGATAACCTTGCGGACCCGCCACACGATTGTTTGCTTCGGAATCACTTCCTTACCGCGCCTCGCCCGGATTTAACGGACCGGCCTATTGATAATCCAGGTCTAATTTTTTATGTTGATGGCAGTTCCTCCATTTCACTCACTGGCATCCCACGGTCGGGATATACCGTGGTAACAGACACTGACGTGCAGGAAGCAGCAGCCTCCGAGACCCCTGTCTGCACAAAAAGCCGAGCTATTTGCCCTTACTCAAGCATGTATTTTGGCCACAGACAAAAGTACTAATGTTTACACTGATTCTAGGTATGCCTTTGGCGTGACCCACGATTTCGGTCGCCTCTGGCAACAGCGAGGCTTTCTCACCTCTGCGGGAGTTCCCATTCAAAATGTTCTTTGGGTTAAAAATCTCCTCGATGCTATTCAGCTTCCCCATCAATTGGCAATTATTAAATGTGCTGCGCACACAAAGGGGGACATTCCTGTTCAATTAGGGAATGCCCGTGCTGATTCAGCTGCTAAGGCTGCGGCTATATCAGCCTCTCTGATTGTTCCCAGTGGGGCTAATCAGGCTCTAAACCAGGTACCTGCATTAGGAACGAAGGGCATGCCAGACATAACTGAAGTTCATAATTTACAGAGGGATGCCTCTGATTCCGAGCGCACACTATGGAAGTCAATGGGGTGTTCACACTCCTTGACACGAGACCTCTGGCTTACCCCCGTTGGTCAAGTTTGTATTCCGAATTCTTTATTGCCGGTACTTATTGATTATTTGCATTCTTGGACCCATCTTGGCAAGGAGGTAATAGTACAGCTACTCCTGAACGCTTGGTGACACCCAGATTTGAATACAGCAGCACAAACGCGGCTGGATCGATGCCTCATTTGCATGAAACATAATAAGGGTAAAGGCATCAAATGCCCTCCAGGAACCACTCCCTTGCCAGATGGCCCTTTTGCCTGTGTACAGCTTGATTTTATCGAATTGCCAAAAGCACAGTGCTATAAATATTGTTTAGTAATAATCGATGTGTTTAGTAAATGGATTGAAGCCTTTCCCACCACTAATTGTACGGCACATACAGTGGTGAAGTTGTTGTTAACGGAAGTCATTCCTCGTTTTGGGGTACCCAAAATGGTGAGCTCAGACAACAGACCACATTTTGTAGCTCGGATCAATGCTGAATTGTGCGAAGCACTCGTAATTAAACAGCAACTGCACTGCGCATATCACCCGCAGGCTGCAGGAATTGTGGAAAGAGCCAACGGGACTTTAAAAGAAAAATTATCTAAATTAACTGAAGACACTGGGTTAAATTGGCTAAAAGTATTACCCTTGGCACTGTTTCACATGCGAGTGACTCCACATTCGCGGACCGGACTGTCAGCTGCCGAGATAGTCTATGGTCGGCCAATGAGGACACCCTGGGATGCCCATGAAAACCCCCTGGAGGAGTAGACCTCCACGTGATGGGGGAACAAATGCAGAACTATTTGAAGCAATTAACACTTTCTCGGAAGTTTCTCCACTCACAGGTAAAACAGGCACACCTCCCTGTAACGGCAGGGACAGCCGTCCCTCTATATCCAGTGATCAAACCCGGAGACCACGTGTTGGTGAAAAACTGGGACAGAAAGAAACTAGGACAACGCTGGAGCATACTGCTGACTACACCAACTTCCATCAAACTTGAAGGACGTTCAAGTTGGATACATCTATCCGATTGCAAGAAGATAGTCTCCTCCCCAGACGAGATCACAGGATGAAGATCTTCATTATAATTTTTGGACACTCTGGACTATTTAGCCTTAATGGCCACTCGGTAGTAAAAAAACGACCTAAACGAGACCTGCCTTCCAATACCTATTTATATATGTCATATCTTTATGCCGACAAATTGAACGTAAGCAAGTGTTGGGTTTGTACCCACATCCCCGTCCATTCGAGGGAAGGAATACCTCTCCAATCCCTCCCCTTTCATATCGCAGAGACGGTTGAATGGATTTTACGACAAAATCAAACAGGGAGCAGGGAGGATAGGGCGGATATGGAAATATGGAAATCTGCTGGCTATGACATGACTAAATTTTCAGCTTCGTATCAACCGACCTATAATCATGCCTTGACTCCACCCTCCCTCACTGTCCACTCGTATAATGTTCAAGGTTCCATGTGTTTTAATAAATCAGGGAAAGGAAAGTTAATGGGGCAAAGTAGGTGCAACCTTACAGTTGACTGGCAAGGACCGGTACCAGGCATATCCAACAAGGGCATGTTTAACTGTGATTGGTCCAGGGTATGGAATATAACCTCTAACATTTCATGGGGACAGACATCCACAATCCCCTGGATGACATTAGCTGATGATTTTACGGCCTATCATGGAACCTATTTCATATGCGGCACTAAAGCATATCCATGGCTCCCCATTGATTGGACAGGATCCTGCTTTTTGGGATATGTTGTACCTCAAATGCGTCACCTACCCACCCTTAAGCACTCCCCTTCGCGAGCAGAAAGGACTATTTCTAAAACGGAACAGTTCTTTATGATGGCCTTTCCCTTGTACGGAACGGGCAAGGAACATGGCCACAGCATTGGAACAACTGGCGAACGTAACGGCAGTAGAAGCCAGGGAAACTGGACAGGCACTGGCTGAGGTCTCAGCTGAGCTAGTGGTTGTCCGGACCGTGGCATTACAAAGTCGACTGGCTTTGGATTATCTGTTAGCCTCGCAGGGAGGAACGTGCGCTATCGTAGGTCAGGAGTGCTGTACTTATATTCCAGATGGCTCTGAAAATATCACTAACCTGGCCGACCATATTAAGAGACAGGATGCTCAAATTCAAGAGATTGGCAGTGAATTTCATGACTATAACCCGCCGGGTTGGCTAGGATGGCTTGGTTACGGATTATTTGATTGGATCTTTAAGGCCTTCATTCTACTACTCCTAATTCTAATAGGGATAGGATTGCTTGGTTGCTTGTGTAAATGCATTTTCAAACGAGTCATGTACATAACTATTTAACTAGTTGTCATGATATGACAAAAGGAGGGAATGTGATATGGTACGAATTAAGATATGGCATGATGGGAAAACTGGTCAATGGGAAGACGGGTCAAAAGGTTTGAGACGATACCAGATAGACTGAAACTACTCATTCCAGCTCCCCAGGCCCAGGTAGAGAATGCTGCCCAAACCATTTTTAGAGCTGTATGGCCGTAGGCCAACTCTGCATAACTTGAAGTCTGAAAAGATTAGCAAAGGTCGAGCCATTCCAAAACACCGGACCTCGGCAACTCCTGATAAAACTAACTCGTCATAACCCAGGGCCGTAGGAATTTAAAACAAAGATTGGTTCAGGGAGAAACAAATGTATTCTGACCTTTCAATGATCCCTCCGAGGACTAAATAATGGTTTGAGTGATATGACCAAACATGGTCTGGTCTTTGCTTCCGTTTGTATTTCCGATTAAACTACTGACCATGCTGTTGTCACATAATCTTGATAAAGTTAATGTATAAATATTTACTTAATTCTCCACAAAGCACGGAACTTGTGAAAGACTGAGCAGTTTTGTTGACTGCTCTCTTGCTTCAAGTTTCAGCCATTACTGCAAGCAGCTGTTTTTGACAATAAGGCTTGTTATTCTGTCTGAACGAGTGTATTGAATTTTTCTCACACAGAAGCGAAAATATTGACTTTCACACAGAGACAACTGTAAATAATGAAATACTACACAGTGACCACTGTAAATAATGATATACTGCGCACGAATCACTGTAAATAATGATATACTACCCAAGAACCACTGTAAATAATGTTAAACTACCCAGGTACCACTGTAATTAATGATATACTACCCAAGGACCACTGTAAATAATGTTAAACTACCCAGGGACCACTGTAAATAAAGATATGCTTTCCAGGGACCACTGTAAATAAAGATATGCAACCCAGGGACCACTGTAAATAATGATATACTCACCAGGGACTACTGTAAATAATGATATACTACCCAGGGACCACTGTAAATAAAGATATGCTGCCCAGGGACCACTGTAAATAACGATTTACTACCCAAGGTCGACTGTAAATAACGATATACTAATGAGGGACCATTGGAACTAAAGGTATCATGCCCAGGCCCCACTGCAAATAATGATATACTGCCCAGGGACCACTGTAAATAATGAGATACTCACCAGGGACAACTTTAAATAATGTTATACTACCCAGGGACCACTGTAAGTAAAGATATACTACCCAGGGACCACTGTAAATAATGATATACTACCCAGAGACCACTGTAAATAATGTTATACTGCCCAGGGACCACTGTAAATAAAGATATACTGCCCAGGGACCACTGTAAATAAAGATATACTACCCAGGGACCACTGTAAATAACGATATACTCACCTAGGACTACTGTAAATAATGGTATACTGTCCAGAGACCACTGTAAATAAAGATATACTGCCCAGGGACCACTGTAAATAAAGATATACTGCCCAGGGACCACTGTAAATAAAGGTATACTCCCCAGCGACCACTGTAAATAATGATATACTCAACAGGGACAATTTTAAATAATGTTATACTACCCAGGGGCCACTGTAAATAAAGATATATTGGCTAGGGCCACTGTAAATAAAGATATACTGCCCAAGGACCACTGTAAATACTTATATACTCACCAGGTACCACTGTAAATAAAGATATACCGCCCAAGGACCACTGTAAATACGTATATACTCACCAGGGACCACTGTAATTAATGTTATACTACCCAGGGAACATTGTAAATAAAGACATACTGCCCAGGGACCACTGTAAATACAGATATACTGCCCATGGACCACTGTAAATATTTATATACTCACCAGGGACCACTGTAAATAATGTTATACTACCCAAGGACCACTGAAAGTAAAGATATACCAACCAGGGGCCACTGTAAATCATATAATTTACAGTGCAGAAGGAGGCCATTCATCCCATCGAGTCTGCATTGGCTCTTGGAAAGAGCACCCTACCCAAGGTTAATAACTCCACCCCATCCCCATAACCCAGTAACCCCACACAACACTAAGTGCAATTTTGGACACTAAGAACAATTTATCATGGCGAATCCACCTAACCTGCACATCTTTGGATTGTGGGAGGAAACCGGAGCACCCGGAGGAAACCCACGCACACACGGGGAGGATGTGCACACTCCGCACAGACAGTGACCCAAGCCGGAATTGAACCTGGGACCCTGGAGCTGTGAAGCAATTGTGCTAACCACTGTGCTACCGTGCTGCCCCAAATAATGATAGACTACCCAAGAACCACTGTAAATAATGACATACTGCGCAGGGACAACTCTAAATAATGATATACTACTCAGAGACGACTGTAAATAAGGAGAAACTACACAGGGGCCACTGTAAATAAAGACCTACTGCCCAGAGACCATTGTAAATAATGAAATACTATAAAGTGACCACTGTAAATGATGATACCTACCCAGGGCCACTGTAAATAATGGTACACTACTCAGGGTCCAGTGTAAATAATGATATATTACACAGGGTCCACTGTAAATAATGATATTCTACCCAGGGACCACTGTTACTAATGATGTACTACCCAGAGACCACTGTAAATAATGACATTTTGCCCAGAGGCCACTGTAAAGAATGATATTCTGCACAGTGACCACTGCAAATAATGATTTACTGCCCTGGGACCACTGTAAATAATAATACACTCTCCAGTGACAACTGTAAATAATGATACACTGTCCAGTGACAACTGGAAATAAAGATATGCTATCCAGTGACCACTGAAAATAATGAGATACTATGCAGGGACCACTGTAAAGAATCATATACTCCCCAGTGACCAGTGTAAACAATGATATCCTAAACAGGGACCAATGTAAGTAATAATATACTACATATGGACCACTGTAACTAATTATATACTACCCAGGCACTACTGCAAATAATGATATTCCACCCAGGGACCACTGTCAGTAATGATATACTACCCAGGGACCTCTGTAAATAAGAACTAGGAAGAGGAGTCGGCCACCTGGCCCCTCGAGCCTGCTCCGCTATTTAATGAGATCATGGCTGATCTTTGTGGATTCAGCTCCACTCTCCGGCCCGTACACCATATCCCCGAATCCCTTTATTCTTTAGAAAAGTATCCATCTTTTTCTTAAAAACGTTGAAAGAAGGAGCCTCAACTGCTTCACTGGGCAAGGAGTTCCAGAGATTCACAACCCTTTGGGTGAAGAAGTTCCTCCTACACTCCGTCCTAAATCAACTTCCCCTTATTTTGAGGCTATGCCCCCTAGTTTTGCTTTCTCCGACCAGTGGAAACAACCTTCCCGCGTCGATCCTATCTATTCCCTTCATAATTTTATATGTTTCAATAAGATCCGCCCCCCCCCCCCCCCCCCACCCCGCATCCTTCTAAACTCCAATGAGTACAGTCCCAGTCTACTCAACTTCTCGTCATAATCTAATCCCCTCAACTCTGGGATCAACCTAGTGAATCTCCTCTGCACTCCCTCCAGTGCCAATATGTCCTTTCTCAGGTAAGGAGACCAAAACTGAACACAATACTCCAGATGCGGCCTCACCAACACCCCATACAATTGCAGCGTAACCTCCCTAGTCTTGAACTCCATCCCTCCAGCAATGAAAGACAAAACTCGATTAGCCTTCTTAATCACCTGTTGCACCTGCACACCAACTTTTTGCGACTCGTGCACCAGCACACCCAGGTCCCTCTGCACAGCAGCATGTTTTAACATCTTACCGTTTAAATAATAAACCATTCTGCTGTTAGTCCTCCCAAAATGGATAGTCTCACACTTGGCAACATTGAATTCCATCTGCCAGACCCTAGCCCATTCACCTAACCTATCCAAATCCTTCTGCAGACTTCCAGTATCCTCTGCCCTTTTTGCTTTACCCACTCATCTTAGTGTCGTCTGCAAACTTTGACACATTGCACTTGGTCCCCAACTCCAAATCGTCTATGTAAATTGTGAACAACTGCGGGCCCAACACTGATCCTTGAGGGACCCCACTAGTTACAGGTTGCCAACCAGAGAAAGACCCATTTATCCCCACTCTCTGCTTTCTGTTAGTTAACCAATCCTCTTCCCATGCTACCACTTTACCCTCAATACCATGCATCTTTAGTTTATGCAGCAACCTTTTGTATGCCACCTTGTCAAACGATTTCTGGAAATCCACATATACCACATCCATTGGCTCCCCGTTATCTACTGCACTGGTAACGTCCTCAAAAAATTCTACCAAATTAGTCAGACACGACCTACCCTTTGTGAACCCATGCTACGTCTGCCCAATGTGACAATTTCCCTCCAGGTGCCCCGCTATTTCCTCCTTAATGATAGATTCCAGAATTTTCCCTACAACCAAAGTTAAGCTTACCGGCCTATAATTACCCGCTTTCTGCCGACCTCCTTTTTTAAACAGTGGTGTCACGTTTGCTACTTTCCAATCCTCAGGGACCACCCCAGAGTCTAGTGAATTTTGATAAATTATCACTAGTTGCGTTTACAATTTCCCTAGCCATCTCTTTTAACACTCTGGGATGCATCCCATCAGGGCCAGGAGACTTGTCTAACTTTAGCCCCATTAGCTTGCCCAATACTGCCTCCTTAGTGATTACACTCATCTCAAGGTCCTCACCTATCATATCCTTATTTCCATCAGTCACTGGCATGTTATTTGTGTCCTCCACTGTGAAGACTGACCCAAAAAATCTGTTCAGCTCCTCAGCCATTTCCCCGTCTCCTATTATTAAATCTCCCTTCTCATCTTCCAAAGGACCAATATTTACCTTAGCCACTCTTTTTAGTCTTATATATTTGGAGAAGCTTTTACTATCTGCTTTTATGTTCTGAGCCAGTTTACTTTCATAGTCTACCTTATTCTTCATTATGGCTTTTTTAGTAGCTTTCTGTTGTCCCCTGAAGACTTCCCAGTCCCCTAGTCTCCCACTAATTTTTGCCACTTTGTATGTTTTTTCCTTCAAATTGATACTCTCCCTCACCTCCTTAGATATCCACGGTCGATTTTTCCCCTTTCTACCGTCTTTCTTTTTTGTCGGTATGAACCTTTTCTGAACACTGTGAAAGATCGCTCGGAAGGTTCTCCACTGTGCCTCAACTGCTTCACCATGAAGTCTTTGCTCCCAGTCTACCTCAGCTAGTTCTTCTCTCATCCCATTGTAATCGCCTTTGCTTAAGCACAAAACACGAGTGTTTGATTTTACCTTGTCATCCTCCAACTGCATTTGAAATTCCACCATATTGTGGTCGCTCCTTCCAAGAGGATCCCGAACGTGGCAGAGGATTAGTTTGGGATTGATACAGGGCTACGGGGAGATTGTGAGGTAGTGAGATTCGTTTGGGATTGATAGAGCGCAATGAGGGTAGAGTTGGCAGTGGGATTAGTTTGGGATTTGTACAGGGCTATGTGGAGAGGACGGGGCAGTTGTATTAGTTTGGGATTGATACAGGACTCTGGGGATAGAGCGGGACAGTGGGATTAGCTTGGATTGATACAGGGCTATGGGGAGAGGACGGCGCAGTGGGATTAGTTTGGGATTGATACAGGACTATAGGGAGTTGACGGGGCAGTGGGATTAGTTTGGGATTGATACAGGGCTATGTGGAGAGGACGGGTCAGTTGTATTAGTTTGGGATTGATACAGGACTCTGGGGATAGAGCGGGACAGTGGGATTAGTTTGTATTAATCCAGGGTAATGTGGAGGGAGTGGGGCAGTGGGATAAATTTGGATTGACACATGGCTCTGGGGACATATTGGGGCAGTAGGATATGTTTGGATTGACACAAGGCTATGCGGAGAGAGTGGGTCAGTGGGAATAGTTTGCCACACACAAACACATACGTGAGCACACATTGACAGATACATACACGTGTCCAGATCCATGCGTACACACACATCCACTCCTACATAGACACATGTGTGCATGCGCACACACACACACAGTTTTGCTGTGTACATTAGCCCTTTCAGGCAATTTGATAGAATGCTACACATCCTATTTTGCCAATGACACCAAACATTAGACAGCATTGTAAGCAACATTGCTGAAAATAAATTGCAGAGAGATATTAATAGTTTGGCTGAAGACTGAGCTGGTGGACGCATTCCAGTGCAGGGAAATGTAAGATGATGTACTTTAGACTGAAAAAGGATAGAACCGTGATCTTTATAAATGATGAGAATACAGAAACAGTGGAAGTTTAAACTGGACAGATATTTCACAGCTGGATTCACACAATACAGACAGCAATATATCGGAGATTTTGGAAGTGCCACAAATGTTGTCAAATGCAGTACGTGGGGTCCCTCAATGTTTCAATCTTGCTGAGAAACTGTCAGCCCACAGGGACAACATTTCTGTTTAATAGGACTGATGGACAAGTTAAAATAGTTCCGTTTCAAAGTTTAAAATAAGCAGTCATTTTTCTGTGCAGCTTTCGGAATCTGTCAGTAGAATTTACTTCACACAGGCAAGTTTAACAAGTGTATGGGGAACTGATTGGAAGTTTTGATGGAGATATTCCTGCATTATGGAAATTTGTGAGATCTATTTAGGGTTGGGAAATGGATTGATGATCAAAGGAAGCAGTTGTTTTTTAACTACATTAGCCTGAGAGCCTTGAAGATTCACAACTTCCATGTGCTGTGAGAAAGGATTGATTAACCAAGGCCTATTATTCAAATACTTCAGACAAGTGAAAAAGCTACAGGAACATTGAATACACAGACAGAGACAAGCAGACACCTGTAATCGGAGCTTAAACTTCACGTTTAAATGTGAAGTGCTGAACTCATGATTGCAACAAACAAGAGTCCACCCTGGGATTCTGTGCAATTTAAGTTCTGCTTTTCCAAAAAATAAAAATATCTGTCTGCAATGAAAAATTCCTTGGACAGGCTAGAGGGATTTTGACTCTGTATTTAATCCCAGACAGTATTTGGGTTGTGAGTGTTTGATGGGCAGTGTAGATGAAGCTTTACTCTGAAACACTGGAATTCAGTCTCAGGGCTGATTTAATCAAAATGCTTCAGAATAATAATTGATATTGTACATCTCTTGTGTGTCTCAGTGTCAGCTGTGAAACGTGTACATCACAATCTCATCCTGTTTCTGTCTCTCTCTCTGAAATTAGCTGGTCCATTTCCTAAATTACCACCGTTCAAAAGGGCTCCATTGCCTTTGAAACAGTTTGTGATACCCAAAGGTTATGAAAACTGCTTTAGAAATATCTGTCCCCAAGCTGCTGTGAGGATGTTCAGAGTCAGTGTGTGTCTTGGGTCACACACAGGCCAGATACACCTCTCCAAGTTAAAGATTTCTCTCCATTTAATAGATTTATTGACCCAGTCTGTCTGAGTTTGAGTCTCTGTTTTTCTGTACACGTGTATGTGTGTTTGGGGGGAGGGGGGCGGCGTTTACGTGTGGCATTCTGGAAGTTACACGGTAGCACAGTGTGTAGCACTGCGGCCTCACAGCTCCAGGGTCCCAGGTTCGAATCCCGGCTTGGGTCACAGTCTGTGCGGAGTCTGCACGTTCTCCCCTTGTCCGCGTGGGCTTCTCCCGGGTGCTCCGGTTTCCCCCCTGACGTCCCGAAGGACGTGCTGTTTGGTGAATTGGACATTATGTATTCTCCCTCAGTGTACCCGAACAGGCGCCAGAGTTTGGCGACTAGGGACTTTTCTCAGTAACTTCATTGCAGTCTGTGACTGTGTTTGTGCCTGTGTGTGTGTGTGTGTGTGTGTGTGTGTGCCTGTGTGTGTGTCTGTGTGCCTGTGTGTGTCTGTGTGTGTGTGTGTGCCTGTGTGTGTGTGTGCCTGTGTGTGTGTGTGCCTGTGTGTGTGTGTGTGTCTGTGTGTGTGTCTGTGTGTGTGTCTGTGTGTCTGTGTGTCTGTGTGTCTGTGTGTGTCTGTGTGTGTGTGTATCTGTGCGTCTCAGTTTCACTTTGTTGAGTACTGATTGAAGATAATGAGATAGAAAGTTTGATAGAAAGTTTGGCAGCATTGTCGGTGTAAACAATAATGACAGAGACAGTGTGAACCCTGAAGAGAGCGCCATACCTGGGCCCACTCCCCTACCCCGTCGCTGTCACCCCACCGAACCTGAACATCTTTAGATACTGTGGGCAATTTGGATTTATCCCGGCCAACCCACCTAACCTGCACGTCTTTGGGCGGTGGGAGGAAACCGGAGCACCCGGAGGAAGCCCACGCAGACACGGGGAGAACGTGCAGACTCCGCACAGACGGTGACCTAAGCCGGGAATCGAACCTGGGACCCTGTAGCTGTGAGGCAGCAGTGCTAACCACAGTTCAATCCCGGCTCTGGGTCACTGTCCGTGTGGAGTTTGCACGTTGTCCCCGTGTTAGCCTGGGTCTCACCCCCACAACCCAAAGATGTGCAGGGCAGGTGGATGGGCCGCGCTAAATTGCCCCTGAATTGGAAAAACTGAACTGGGCTCTGAATTTATTGTAAAAATCTTTTTATTGCCGTTTCCACAATTCTGTGCATTGCGGCTTGTTTACATTTCTCAGAGAGTGAAAAGGCTTTCTCTTACGTTTCTATCGTTACAAACTGTTGCCGTTCAATTCGGCGTGTCTGCCCCCCCCCCCCCCCAACCCCCCTTTCCCTAACCCTTCCCCTCTCTCCCCCACAGACCCTCCGTGATGCCCTTCCTGGCCGACCTGGTGTGTGACCCCCTGCTCCTTGTTTACCCCCTTACCCCCCCCTTTCTTTTCTCCCTCCATCGGTTTCAGCCGTGTTCTTTCAGTGGATTGGGGGGGGGGGGTTTCTCCCTCTCCATCTCTCTCGGTGGGGGGTTCACCCTTCTCCATCTCTCTCGGTGGGGGGTCCCCCCTCTCCATCTCTCTCGGTGGGGGGTCCCGCCTCTCCATCCCTCTCGTTGGGGGGTCCCCCCTACCCGTCTCTCTCGGTGGGGGGTCCCCCCTCTCCATCACTCTTGGTGGGGGATCCCCCCTCTCCATCCCTCTCGATGGGGGGTCCCCCCTACCCGTCTCTCTCGGTGGGGGGTCCCCCCTCTCCATCCCTCTCGATGGGGGGTCCCCCCTACCCGTCTCTCTCGGTGGGGGGTCCCCCCCCATAACTTGGTGGGGGGTCCCCCCTCTCCATCACTCGGTGGGGGGTCCCCCCTCTCCATCTCTTAAGGTGAGGGGGGTTCCCCCCTCTCCATCTCTCTCGGTGGGGGGTCCCCCCTCTCCATCTCTCTCGGTGGGGGGTCCCCCCTCTCCATCACTCTCGGTGGGGGGTCTCCCCTCTCCATCTCTCTCGGTGGGGGGGGGGTTCCCCCCTCTCCATCTCTCTCGGTGGGGGGGTTCCCCCCTCTCCATCTCTCTCGGTGGGGGGGGTTCCCCCCTCTCCATCCCTCTCGGTGGTGGGTCCCCCCTCTCCATCCCTCTCGGTGGGGGGTCCCCCCTCTCCATCTCTCTCGGTGGGGGGGTTCCCCCTCTCCATCTCTCTCGATGGGGGTGGGGGTTCCCTCCTCTCCATCCCTCTCGGTGGGGGGGGGGGGGGGTTCCCCCCTCTCCATCTCTCTCGGTGGGGGAGGCTTTCTTCTCTCTAACGAAAACAGGCTCAAGTCCCTCAGCCTTTCCTCATAAGATCTTCCCTCCATACCAGGCAACATTCTGGTAAATCTCCTCTGCACCCTTTCCAATGCTTCCACATCCTTCCTATAATGCGGCGACCAGAACTGTACGCAATTCTCCAAATGCGGCCGCACTAGAGTTTTGTACAGCTGCAACATGACCTCATGGCTCCGAAACTCAGACACTCTACCAATAAAAGCTAACACACCGTACGCCTTCTTAACAAACCTCTCAACCTGAGTGGCAACTTTCAGGGATCTATGTATATGGACACCGAGATCTCTCTGCTCCTCCACACTGCCAAGAATCTTACCATTAGCCCAGTACTCTGTCTTCCTGTTATTCCTTCCTAAATGAATCACCTCACACTTTTCTGCATTAAACTCCATTTGCCACCTCTCAGACCAGCGCTGCAGCTTATCTATGTCCCTCTGTAACTTGTAACATCCGTCCGTACTGTCCACAACTCCACCGACTTTAGTGTCATCTGTAAATTTACTCACCCATCCTTCTACGCCCTCCTCCAGGTCATTTATAAAAATGACAAACAGCAGTGGCCCCAAAACAGATCCTTGTGGTACACCACTAGTAACTGGACTCCAGTCTGAACACTTCCCATCAACCACCACCCTTTGTCTTCTTCCAGCTAGCCAATTTCTGATCCAAACTGCTAAATCTCCCTGAATCCCATGCTTCCGTATTTTCTGCAGTAGCCTACCGTGGGGAACCTTGTCAAATGCTTTACTGAAATCCATATACACCACATCAACTGCTTTACCCTCATCCACCTGTTTCTCACCTTCTCAAAGAACTCTATATGGTTTGTGAGGCACAACCGACCCTTCACGAAACCGTGTTGACTATGTCTAATCAAATTATTCCTTTCCAGATGATTATACACCCTATCTCTTATAAACCTTTCCAAGATTTTGCCCACAACAGAAGTTAGGCTCACTGGTCTATATTTACCGGGGTTGTCTCTACTCTCCTTCTTGAACAAGGGGACAACATTTGCTATCCTCCAGTCTTCTGGCGCTATTCCTGTTGACAAAGATGACTTAAAGATCAAAGCCAAAGGCTCTCTAATCTCCTCCCTAGCTTCCCAGAGAATCCTAGGATAAATCGTATCCGGCCCAGGGGACTTATCAATTTTCACCCTTTCCAGAATAGTTAACACCTCCTCCTTATGAACCTCAAGCCCTTCTAGTATAGTAGCCTGAATCTCAGTATTCTCCTCGTCAACATTGTCTTTTTGCTGTGCGAATAGTGATGAAAAGTATTCATATAGCACCTCGCCTATCTCCTCGGACTCCAAGCACAACTTCCCACTACTGTCCTTGACTGGCCCTACTCTTACCCTAGTCATTCTTTTATTCCTGACATATCTATAGAAAGCTTTAGGGTTATCCTTGATCCTACCTTCCAAAGACTTCTCATGTCCCCTCCTGGCTCTTCTTAGCTCTCTCTTTAGGTCCTTCCTAGCTAACTTGTAACTCTCGTGCGCCCTTACTGAACCTTCATGTCTCATCTTTACATAAGCCTCCTTCCTTCTTCCTCTAGACAAGTGTTTCAACTGCCTTAGTAAACCACGGTTCCCTTGCTCGACCACTTCCTCCCTGCCTGACAGGTACATACTTATCAAGGACACGCAGTAGCTGTTCCTTGAACAAGCTCCACATTTCCATTGTGCCCATCCCCTGCAGTTTTCCTCTCCGTCTCGGTGGGGGTGGGGGGGGGGGGAAGGGTCCCCCCTCCCCATCTCTCTCGGTGGGTGGGGTGTTCCCGCCTCTCCATCTCCCTCGGTGGGGGAGTCCCCCCTCTCCATCTCTCTCGGTGGAGGGGGGGACCCCCCTCCATCTCTCTCGGCGGGGTGGGGGGGGGTTCCACCCTCTGCATCTCTCTCGGTGGAGGGGGAGTTCCCCCCTCTCCATCTCTCTCGGTGGAGGGGGAGTTCCCCCCTCTCCATCTCTCTCGGTGGGTGGGGGGTTCCCGCCTCTCTATCTCTCTCGGTGGGGGGTCCCCCCTCTCCATCTCTCTCGCTGGGGGAGTCCCCCCTCTCCATCTCTCTCGGTGGGGTTCCCCTCTCTCCATCTCTCTCGGTGGGGGGGACCCCGTCTCCATCTCTCTCGGTGTGGGGGGGTCCCCCTTCTCCATCTCTCTCGGTGGGGGGGGTTCCCCTTCTCCATCTCTCTCGGTGGGGGGGGGGGGGGGGGAGGGTGTTCTCCCCTCTCCATCTCTCTCGGTCTCTGCGTCTCTCCGTCTCTCTCTGGGACTCTGCCAAAACAAAATCCACAATCAGCAGTTGGCCATTTTCTGTCAGTTCACGGGAGCCATTTTATGTCAGTTCACGGTGGCCATTTTACATCAGTTCGCGATAGCCATTAGTATGTCAGTTCACAATGGCCATTGTATGTCAGTTCACGGTGGCCATTTTATGTCGGTTCACGGGAGCCATTTTATGACAGTTCACAATAGACATTTTATGTCAGTTAACAATGGACAGTTCATGTCAGTTCACGGGGGCCTTTTTAGGTCAGGTCGCAATGGCCATTTTATATCAGTTCACGGTGGCCATTGTATGTCAGTTTTCAATGGCCATTTTATGTCAGTTCACAATGGCCATTTTATGTCAGTTCACGGGGGCCATTTTATGTCAGGTCGCAATGGCCATTTTATGTCAGTTCACAATGGCCATTTTATGTCAGTTTACGGGGGCCATTTTATGTCAGGTCGCAATAACCATTGTATGTCAGTTCAGAATGGACAGTTTATGTCAGTTCACAATGGCCATTTTATGTCAGTTCACGGGGGCCATTTTATGTCAGGTCGCAATGGCCATTTTATGTCAGTTCACAATGGACAGTTTATGTCAGTTCACAATGGCCATTTTATATCAGTTCACGGGGGCCATTTTATGTCAGGTCGCAAATGCCATTGTATGCCAGTTCACAATGGACAGTTTATGTCAGTTCACAGGGGCCATTTTTTGTCAGGTCGCAATGGACAGTTTATGTCAGTTCACGGGGGCCATTTTATGTCAGGTCGCAATAACCATTGTATGTCAGTTCAGAATGGACAGTTTATGTCAGTTCATGGGGGCCTTTTTATGTAAGGTCGCAAAGGCCATTGTATGTCAGTTCACGGTAGCCATTTTATGTCAGGTCGCAATGGCCATTTTATGTCAAATCACGGGTGCCATTTTATGTCAGTTCACATTGGCCATTTTATGTCAGTTCACGGGGACCATTGTATGTCAGTTCACAATGGCTATTTTATGTCAGTTCACGGGGTCAATTTTATGTCAGTTCACAATGGCCATTTTATGTCAGTTCACAATGGCCATTTTATGTCAGATCACGGTGGCCATTGTAAGTCAGTTCACAATGGCCATTTTATGTCAGTTCACAATGGCCATTTTATGTCAGTTCATGGTGGCCATTGTATGTCAGTTCACATTGGCCATTGTATGTCAGTTCACAATGGCCAATTTATGTCAGTTTGCAATGGCCATTTTTTCTCAGTTCACGGTGGCCATTGTATGCCAGTTTGCAATGGCCATTTTATCTTAGTTGCGGTACCAGTTCATGTTTGGTTCACGGGGGCCATGTTATGTCCGTTCACAGTGGCCATTTTATGTCAGTTCACAGGGTCCATTTTATGTCAGTTCACAATGACCATTTTATGTCAGTTCACAATGGCCATTTTATGTCAGTTCACAATGGACAGTTTATGTCAGTTCACGGGGGCCCTTTTATGTCAGTTCACAATGGCCATTGTATGTCAGTTCACAATGGCCATTTTATGTCAGTTTGCAATGGCAATTTTTTCTCAGTTGACGGAGGCCATTTTGTGTCAGTTCACGGTGGCCATTGTATGTGAGTTCACAATGGCCATTTTATGTCAGTTTGCAATGGCCATTTTATCTCAGTTGCGGTGACCAGTTCATGTCTGATCACGGGGGCCATGTTATGTCAGTTCACGGTGGCCATTTTATGTCAGTTCACGGGGGGCCATTTTATGTCAGTTCATGGTGGCTATTGTATGTCACTACACAATTGTCATTTTATGTCAGTTCACGGTGGCCATTTTATCTCAGTTCACAGTGGCCATTTTATGTCAGTTCACGGGTCCATTTTATACAGTCGATGGGGGCCATTTTATGTCAGTACATGGTGGCCATTTTATGTCAGTTCACGGTGGTCATTTTATGTCGGTTGACGGGGGCCATTTTATGTCAGCTCGCAATGGCCATTTTATGTCAGTTCACGGTGGCCATTGTATGTCAGTTCATGGCGTCCATTGTATGTCAGTTCACAATGGACAGTTTATGTCAGTTCACGGGGGCCATTGTATGTCAGTTCACAATGGCCATTGTATGTCAGTTCTCAATGGCCATTTTATGTCAGTTCACGGGGGCCTTTTTATGTCAGGTCGCAATGGCCATTTTATGTCAGTCCACGGTAGCCATTTTATGTCAGGTCGTAAGAGCCATTTTATGTCAGTTCACGGGGGCCATTTTATGTCAGTTCACATTGGCCATTTTATGTCAGTTCACGGGGGCCATTGTATGTCAGTTCACAATGGCCATTTTATGTCAGTTCACAATGGCCATTTTATGTCAGTTCACAATGGCCATTTTATGTCAGTTCACAATGGACAGTTTATGTCAGTTCACGGGGGCCCTTTTATGTCAGTTCACAATGGCCATTGTATGTCAGTTCACAATGGCCATTTTATGTCAGTTTACAATGGCCATTTTTTCTCAGTTGACGGAGGCCATTTTGTGTCAGTTCACGGTGGCCATTGTATGTGAGTTCACAATGGCCATTTTATGGCAGTTTGCAATGGCCATTTTATCTCATTTGCGGTGACCAGTTCATGTTTGATCACGGGGGCCATGTTATGTCAGTTCACGGTGGCCATTTTATGTCAGTTCACGGGGGCCATTTTATGTCAGTTCATGGTGGCTATTGTATGTCAGTACACAATTGTCATTTTATGTCAGTTCACGGTGGCCATTTTATCTCAGTTCACAGTGGCCATTTTATGTCAGTTCACGGGGGCCATTTTATACAGTCGATGGGGGCCATTTTATGTCAGTACATGGTGGCCATTTTATGTCAGTTCACGGTGGTCATTTTATGTCGGTTGACGGGGGCCATTTTATGTCAGCTCGCAATGGCCATTTTATGTCAGTTCACGGTGGCCATTGTATGTCAGTTCATGGCGTCCATTGTATGTCAGTTCACAATGGACAGTTTATGTCAGTTCACGGGGGCCATTGTATGTCAGTTCACAATGGCCATTGTATGTCAGTTCTCAATGGCCATTTTATGTCAGTTCACGGGGGCCTTTTTATGTCAGGTCGCAATGGCCATTTTATGTCAGTCCACGGTAGCCATTTTATGTCAGGTCGCAATGGCCATTTTATGTCAGTTCACGGGGGCCATTTTATGTCAGTTCACATTGGCCATTCTATGTCAGTTCACGGGGGCCATTGTATGTCAGTTCACAATGGCCATTTTATGTCAGTTCACGGAGTCCATTTTATGTCAGTTCACAATGGGCATATTATGTCAGTTCTCAATGGCCATTTTATGTCAGTTCACGGTGGCCATTGTAAGTCAGTTCACAATGGCCATTTTATGCCAGTTCACAATGGCCATTTTATGTCAGTTCATGGTGGCCGTTGTATGTCAGTTCACAATGGCCATTTTATGTCAGTTTGCAATGAACATTTTTTCTCAGTTGACGGTGACCATTTTGTGTCAGTTCACGGTGTCCATTGTATGTCATTTCACAATGGCCATTTTATGTCAGTTTGCAATGGAAATTTTATCTCAGTTGCGGTTGCCAGTTCATGTTTGGTTCACAGGGGCCATGTTATGTCAGTTCACAGTGGCCATTTTATGTCAGTTCACGGGGTCCATTTTATGTCAGTTCACAATGGCCATTTTATGTCAGTTCACAATGGCCATTTTATGTCAGTTCACAATGGACAGTTTATGTCAGTTCACGGGGGCTCTTTTATGTCAGTTCACAATGGCCATTGTTTGTCAGTTCACAATGGCCATTTTATGTCAGTTTGCAATGGCCATTTTTTCTCAGTTGATGGTGGCCATTTTGTGTCAGTTCACGGTGGCCATTGTATGTGAGTTCACAATGGCCATTTTATGTCAGTTTGCAATGGCCATTTTATCTCAGTTGCGGTGGACAGTTCATGTTGGTTCACGGGGGCCATGTTATGTCACTTCACGAGGGCCATGTTATGTCAGTTCACGGTGGCCATTTTATGTCGGTTGACGGCCATTTTATGTCAGCTCGAAATGGCCATTTTATGTCAGTTCACGGTGGCCATTGTATGTCAGTTCATGGCGTCCATTGGATGTCAGTTCACAATGGACAGTTTATGTCAGTTCACGGGGGCCATTGTATGTCAGTTCACAATGGCCATTGTATGTCAGTTCTCAATGGCCATTTTATGTCAGTTCACAGTGGCCATTTAATGTCAATTCACGGTAGCCATTGTATATCAGTTCACAATGGCCATTTTATGTCAGTTCATGGAGTCCATTGTATGTCGGTTCACAATGGCCATTTTATGTCAGTTCACGGAGTCCATTTAATGTCAGTTCACGGTGGCCATTTTATGTCAGTTCACAATGGCCATTTTATGTCAGTTCACAGTGGCCATTGTATGTCAGTTCACAATAGTCATTTTATGTCTGTTCACAATGGCCATTTTATGTCTGTTCACAATGGCCATTTTATGTCAGTTCATGGTGGCCATTGTATGTCAGTTCACCATGGCCATTGTATGTCAGTTCACAATGGCCATTTTATGTCAGTTTGCAATGGCAATTTTTTCTCAGTTGACGGAGGCCATTTTGTGTCAGTTCACGGTGGCCATTGTGTGTGAGTTCACAATGGCCATTTTATGTCAGTTTGCAATGGCCATTTTATCTCAGTTGCGGTGACCAGTTCATGTTTGATCACGGGGGCCATGTTATGTCAGTTCACGGTGTCCATTTTATGTCAGTTCACGGGGGGCCATTTTATGTCAGTTCATGGTGGCTATTGTATGTCAGTACACAATTGTCATTTTATGTCAGTTCACGGTGGCCATTTTATCTCAGTTCACAGTGGCCATTTTATGTCAGTTCACGGGTCCATTTTATACAGTCGATGGGGGCCATTTTATGTCAGTACATGGTGGCCATTTTATGTCAGTTCACGGTGGTCATTTTATGTCGGTTGACGGGGGCCATTTTATGTCAGCTCGCAATGGCCATTTTATGTCAGTTCACGGTGGCCATTGTATGTCAGTTCATGGCGTCCATTGTATGTCAGTTCACAATGGACAGTTTATGTCAGTTCACGGGGGCCATTGTATGTCAGTTCACAATGGCCATTGTATGTCAGTTCTCAATGGCCATTTTATGTCAGTTCACGGGGGCCTTTTTATGTCAGGTCGCAATGGCCATTTTATGTCAGTCCACGGTAGCCATTTTATGTCAGGTCGTAAGAGCCATTTTATGTCAGTTCACGGGGGCCATTTTATGTCAGTTCACATTGGCCATTTTATGTCAGTTCACGGGGGCCATTGTATGTCAGTTCACAATGGCCATTTTATGTCAGTTCACAATGGCCATTTTATGTCAGTTCACAATGGCCATTGTATGTCAGTTCACAATGGCCATTTTATGTCAGTTTACAATGGCCATTTTTTCTCAGTTGACGGAGGCCATTTTGTGTCAGTTCACGGTGGCCATTGTATGTGAGTTCACAATGGCCATTTTATGTCAGTTTGCAATGGCCATTTTATCTCAGTTGCGGTGACCAGTTCATGTTTGATCACGGGGGCCATGTTATGTCAGTTCACGGTGGCCATTTTATGTCAGTTCACGGGGGCCATTTTATGTCAGTTCATGGTGGCAATTGTATGTCAGTACACAATTGTCATTATATGTCAGTTCACGGTGGCCATTTTATCTCAGTTCACAGTGGCCATTTTATGTCAGTTCACGGGGGCCATTTTATACAGTCGATGGGGGCCATTTTATGTCAGTACATGGTGGCCATTTTATGTCAGTTCACGGTGGTCATTTTATGTCGGTTGACGGGGGCCATTTTATGTCAGCTCGCAATGGCCATTTTATGTCAGTTCACGGTGGCCATTGTATGTCAGTTCATGGCGTCCATTGTATGTCAGTTCACAATGGACAGTTTATGTCAGTTCACGGGGGCCATTGTATGTCAGTTCACAATGGCCATTGTATGTCAGTTCTCAATGGCCATTTTATGTCAGTTCACGGGGGCCTTTTTATGTCAGGTCGCAATGGCCATTTTATGTCAGTCCACGGTAGCCATTTTATGTCAGGTCGCAATGGCCATTTTATGTCAGTTCACGGGGGCCATTTTATGTCAGTTCACATTGTCCATTTTATGTCAGTTCACGGGGGCCATTGTATGTCAGTTCACAATGGCCATTTTATGTCAGTTCACGGAGTCCATTTTATGTCAGTTCACAATGGGCATATTATGTCAGTTCTCAATGGCCATTTTATGTCAGTTCACGGTGGCCATTGTAAGTCAGTTCACAATGGCCATTTTATGTCAGTTCACAATGGCCATTTTATGTCAGTTCATGGTGGCCGTTGTATGTCAGTTCACAATGGCCATTTTATGTCAGTTTGCAATGACCATTTTTTCTCAGTTGACGGTGACCATTTTGTGTCAGTTCACGGTGTCCATTGTATGTCATTTCACAATGGCCATTTTATGTCAGTTTGCAATGGAAATTTTATCTCAGTTGCGGTTGCCAGTTCATGTTTGGTTCACAGGGGCCATGTTATGTCAGTTCACAGTGGCCATTTTATGTCAGTTCACGGGGTCCATTTTATGTCAGTTCACAATGGCCATTTTATGTCAGTTCACAATGGCCATTTTATGTCAGTTCACAATGGACAGTTTATGTCAGTTCACGGGGGCTCTTTTATGTCAGTTCACAATGGCCATTGTTTGTCAGTTCACAATGGCCATTTTATGTCAGTTTGCAATGGCCATTTTTTCTCAGTTGATGGTGGCCATTTTGTGTCAGTTCACGGTGGCCATTGTATGTGAGTTCACAATGGCCATTTTATGTCAGTTTGCAATGGCCATTTTATCTCAGTTGCGGTGGACAGTTCATGTTGGTTCACGGGGGCCATGTTATGTCACTTCACGAGGGCCATGTTATGTCAGTCCACGGTGGCCATTTTATGTCGGTTGACGGCCATTTTATGTCAGCTCGAAATGGCCATTTTATGTCAGTTCACGGTGGCCATTGTATGTCAGTTCATGGCGTCCATTGGATGTCAGTTCACAATGGACAGTTTATGTCAGTTCACGGGGGCCATTGTATGTCAGTTCACAATGGCCATTGTATGTCAGTTCTCAATGGCCATTTTATGTCAGTTCACAGTGGCCATTTAATGTCAATTCACGGTAGCCATTGTATATCAGTTCACAATGGCCATTTTATGTCAGTTCATGGAGTCCATTGTATGTCGGTTCACAATGGCCATTTTATGTCAGTTCACGGTGGCCATTTTATGTCAGTTCACAATGGCCATTTTATGTCAGTTCACAGTGGCCATTGTATGTCAGTTCACAATAGCCATTTTATGTCAGTTCATGGAGTCCATTTTATGTCTGTTCACAATGGCCATTTTATGTCAGTTCATGGTGGCCATTGTATGTCAGTTCACCATGGCCAATGTATGTCAGTTCACAATGGCCATCTTATGTCAGTTTGCAATGGCAATTTTTTCTCAGTTGACGGAGGCCATTTTGTGTCAGTTCACGGTGGCCATTGTATGTGAGTTCACGATGGCCATTTTATGTCAGTTTGCAATGGCCATTTTATCTCAGTTGCGGTGACCAGTTCATGTTTGATCACGGGGGCCATGTTATGTCAGTTCACGGTGGCCATTTTATGTCAGTTCACGGGGGGCCATTTTATGTCAGTTCATGGTGGCTATTGTATGTCAGTACACAATTGTCATTTTATGTCAGTTCACGGTGGCCATTTTATCTCAGTTCACAGTGGCCATTTTATGTCAGTTCACGGGTCCTTTTTATACAGTCGATGGGGGCCATTTTATGTCAGTACATGGTGGCCATTTTATGTCAGTTCACGGTGGTCATTTTATGTCGGTTGACGGGGGCCATTTTATGTCAGCTCGCAATGGCCATTTTATGTCAGTTCACGTTGGCCATTGTATGTCAGTTCATGTCCATTGTATGTCAGTTCACAATGGACAGTTTATGTCAGTTCACGGGGGCCATTGTATGTCAGTTCACAATGGCCATTGTATGTCAGTTCTCAATGGCCATTTTATGTCAGTTCACGGGGGCCTTTTTATGTCAGGTCGCAATGGCCATTTTATGTCAGTCCACGGTAGCCATTTTATGTCAGGTCGTAAGAGCCATTTTATGTCAGTTCACGGGGACCATTTTATGTCAGTTCACATTGGCCATTTTATGTCAGTTCACGGGGGCCATTGTATGTCAGTTCACAATGGCCATTGTATGTCAGTTCACGGAGTCCATTTTATGTCAGTTCACAATGGGCATATTATGTCAGTTCTCAAT
Source organism: Scyliorhinus torazame (assembly GCF_047496885.1). Lineage (NCBI taxonomy): Eukaryota > Metazoa > Chordata > Chondrichthyes > Carcharhiniformes > Scyliorhinidae > Scyliorhinus > Scyliorhinus torazame. Next base: position 23,094,300 of record NC_092711.1, read on the forward strand.
GGCCATTTTATGTCAGTTCACGGTGGCCATTGTAAGTCAGTTCACAATGGCCATTTTATGTCAGTTCACAATGGCCATTTTATGTCAGTTCATGGTGGCCGTTGTACGTCAGTTTACAATGGCCATTTTATGTCAGTTTGCAATGAACATTTTTTCTCAGTTGACGGTGACCATTTTGTGTCAGTTCACGGTGTCCATTGTATGTCATTTCACAATGGCCATTTTATGTCAGTTTGCAATGGAAATTTTATCTCAGTTGCGGTTGCCAGTTCATGTTTGGTTCACAGGGGCCATGTTATGTCAGTTCACAGTGGCCATTTTATGTCAGTTCACGGGGTCCATTGTATGTCAGTTCTCAATGGCCATTTTATGTCAGTTCACAGTGGCCATTTAATGTTAATTCACGGTAGCCATTGTATATCAGTTCACAATGGCCATTTTATGTCAGTTCATGGAGGCCATTGTATGTCGGTTCACAATGGCCATTTTATGTCAGTTCACGGGGTCCATTTAATGTCAGTTCACGGTGGCCATTTTATGTCAGTTCACAATGGCCATTTTATGTCAGTTCACAGTGGCCATTGTATGTCAGTTCACAATAGTCATTTTATGTCTGTTCACAATGGCCATTTTATGTCTGTTCACAATGGCCATTTTATGTCAGTTCATGGTGGCCATTGTATGTCAGTTCACCATGGCCATTGTATGTCAGTTCACAATGGCCATTTTACGTCAGGTTGCAATGGCCATTTTATCTCAGTTGACGGTGGCCATTTTATGTCAGTTCACGGTGGCCATTGTATGTCAGATAACAATGGCCATTTTATGTCAGTTTGCAATGGCCATTTAATCTCAGTTGCGGTGGCCAGTTCATGTTGGTTCACGGGGGCCATTTTATGTCAGTTCACGGTGGCCATTTTATGTCAGTTCACGGGGTCCATTTTATGTCAGTTCATGGTGGCCATTTTATCTCAGTTCACAGTGGCCATTTTATGTCAGCTGAAGGGGGGCATTTTATTCAGTCGAAGGGGCCATTTAATGTCAGTACACGGTGGCCATTTTATGTCAGTTCACGGTGGTCATTTTATGTCGTTTGAAGGTAACCATTTTATTTCAGCTCGCAATGGCCATTTTATGTCAGGTCACGGTGGCCATTGTATGTCAGTTCACGGAGGCCATTTTATGTCAGGTCACGGTGGCTATATTATGTGAGCTCACGGCAGCCATTTTATGTTCATTTACGGTGGCCATTTTATGTCAGTTCACGGCAGCCATTTTATGTCAGTTCACGGTGGTCATTTAATGTCGGTTGAAGGGGTCCATTTAATGTCAGTTCACGGTGGCCATTTTAAGTCAGTTCACGGTGGCCATTTTATGTCAGTACACGTTGGCCATTTTATGTCAGTTCACGGCAGCCATTTTATGTCAGTTCACGGTGGCCATTATATGTCAGTTCACGGTGGCCATTTTATGTCAGCCTGCACTGTCGGTGCTCCCACAACACAGCCAGCACTGTGGCCATTATATGTCAGTTCACGGTGGCCATTTTACGTCAGTTCACGGCAGCCTTTTTATGTCAGTACACGGCAAGCATTTCTGGCAATTTTCAGCCATCCCACAGCCAGCACTGCCAGTGCTCCCCCACACAGCCAGCACTGTCAGCGCTCCCCCACACAGCCAGCACTGCCAGTGCTCCCCCACACAGCCAGCACTGTCAGCGCTCCCCCAAACAGCCAGCACTGCCAGTGCTCCCAGCGCACAGCCAGCACTGTCAGTGCTCCCCCCACACAGCCAGCACTGTCTGTGCTCCACCCTCCCAAGGCCAGCACTGTCAGTGCTCCCACCACACAGCCAGCACTGTCAGTGCTCCCCCACACAGCCAGCACTGCCAGTGCTCCCCCACACAGCCAGCACTGCCAGTGGTCCACCCACACAGCCAGCACTTTCAGTGCTCCCCCCCACACAGCCAACACTGTCAGTGCTCCCCACACAGCCAGCACTGACAGTGCTCCACCCACACAGCCAGCACTCTCACTGCTCCCACCCCACACAGCCAGCACTGTCAGTGCTCCCACCACACAGCCAGCGCTGTCAGTGCTTCCCCCACACAGTCAGCACTGTCAATGCTCCCCACAAGGCTAGCACTGTCAGTGCTCCCACCACACAGCCAGCACTGTCAGTGCTCCCCCACACAGCCAGCACTGTCAGTGCTCCCACCACACAGCCAGCACTGTCAGTGCTCCTACCACACAGCCTGCACTTTCAGTGCTCCTACCACACAGCCTGCCCTGTCAATGCTCCCACAACACAACCAGCACTGTCAGTGCGCCCGCACACAGCCAGCGCTATCAGTGCTAAACACAAACAGCCAGCACTGCCAGTGCTCCCACCACACAGCCAGCACTGTCTGTGCTCCCACCACACAGCCAGCATTGTCAGTGCTCCCCCCACACAGCCAGAACTGTCAGTGCTCCCACCACACAGACAGCACTGTCAGTGCTCCCACCACACAGCCAGCACTGTCAGTGCTCCCCTACACAGCCAACACTGTCAGTGCTCCCCCACACAGCCAGCACTGCCAGTGCTCCCCCACGCAGCCAGCACTGTCAGTGCTCCCCACACAGCCAGCACTGTCAGTGCTCCCACCACAGAGCCAGCACTGCCAGTGCTCCCCACAGAGCCAGCACCGTCAGTGCTCCCACCACACAGCCAGCACTGTCAGTGCTCCCCCACGCAGCCAGCACTGTCAGTGCTCCCACCACACAGCCAGCACTGTCAGTGCTCCCACCACAGAGCCAGCACTGCCAGCGCTGCTCCTACACAGCCAGCATTGTCAGTGCTGTCCCCACACAGCCAGCACTGTCAGTGCTGCCCCCACACAGCCAGCACTGTCAGTGCTCCCACCACACAGCCAGCACTGTCAGTGCTCCCACAACACAGCCAGCACTGTCAGTGATCCCCCACACAGCCAGCGCTGTAAGTGCTCCCCCCACACAGCCAGCACTGTCAGTGCTCCCACCAGACAGCCAGCACTGTCAGTGCTCCACCCACACAGCCAGCACTGTCAGTGCTCCCCCACACAGCCAACACTGTCAGTGCTCCCCCACACAGCCAGCACTGACAGTGCTCCCCCCACACAGCCAGCACTCTCACTGCTCCCACCACACAGCCAGCGGTGTCAGTGCTCCCCCACACAGCCAACACTGTCAGTACTCCCCCCACAGAGCCAACACTGTCAGTGCTCCCCCACACAGCCAACACTGTCAGTGGTCCCCCACACAGCCAGCACTGACAGTGCTCCCCCCACACAACCAGCACTGTCAGTGCTCCCACCACACAGCCAGCGCTGTCAGTGCTCCCCCCACACAGTCACCACTGTCAATGCTCCCCCAGACAGACAGCACTGTCAGTGCTCCTACCACACAGCCAGCACTGTCAGTGCTCCCACCACACAGCCTGCACTGTCAGTGCTCCCACAACACAGCCAGCACTGCGAGTGCGCCCCACACAGCCAGCACTGCCAGTGCTCTCCCACGGAGCTAGCACTGTCAGTGCTCTCCCCACACAGCCAGCACTGCCAATGCTCCCCACACAT